>NW_008825167.1:7708474-7709331 GCF_000699105.1 Pygoscelis adeliae
AACAGCAACAAACTATCATATGAGTGTTTGCTGGGAAGTTTGGGGGATTCAGAAACAGGCAGAGTTGGTGGGGAAGAGGAGGAAGGAGAGGAAGAGCAAGCTGCTGAGTGTTGGAGTGCAGTTTGTGTGGGCTTCTCAGCCTGTGACATACTCTTCACGTGTTCCACAAAGGCCAAAACATGTAGTCAGTAGAGAAATAAGACTATCCAGTGGGATCTCTTGCTTTCCACACAGCTGTGCTCAGAAAACCTGGAGCTTCCAAAAGGCGTGATGTGAAGCTTCAATAGATGTGTCCACGTTACCTCAGCTCTGTCCTCTTTGAGTAGTGTGCCCAAACCCAACATGCTGCCCTTGTTACACCAAGCACAAAGCCCCCTCTTTTGCTCTGCAGCCAAACACAAGGGGTTTGCTACAGGGGAACCAATGTTTTTCGACTTTTGACATCTTCTTTCAGTATCAAGCTCATGATGCTGCACAGCTCTGTATTTACACTGTTTTCAGCCCCACGAGGGGATAGTAAAGGTTGTGTAGGTTGTATAATTCTTTGTAGCTTTCAGAAACTTGCATTTGAAATATCCTGATTTCCTATTCCTTAATTTTCAAGATCTTGAATTTTGCTGAACTCAGTGATAACACAGAGCATAAAATACACCAGCTATTGCAGCAATTAATTTTTAAAATAAAATTGGAATTAGGTAGGTGGCCAGACTTTCAGAAGCAGTGAGCACTTGTATATACCACTTATTTCATAGAATCATAGAATAGTTTGGGCTGGAAGGGACCTCTAAAGGTCATCTAATCCAACCCCCCTGCCGTGGGCAGGGACATCTTCAACTAGATCAGGTTGCTCAGGGCCC
>NW_008825167.1:7711250-7719206 GCF_000699105.1 Pygoscelis adeliae
ACCCTCTGTAGGCTTCCTTTTTGTGTTTGAGTTTGTCCAGGAGCTCCTTGTTCATCCACGCAGGCCTCCTGGCATTCTTGCCTGACTTCCTCTTTGTTGGGATGCATCGCTCCTGAGCTTGGAGGAGGTGATCCTTGAATATTACCCAGCTTTCTTGGGCCCCTCTTCCCTCCAGGGCTTTGTCCCATGGCACTCTACCAAGCAGATCCCTGATTTCAGCTGAAAGGTATGGATATGTGACTGTTATTTAACTTTAAAGTTAAAGGAAGGAGACAAATGTATTTTCTATCTTCCCCCTTCTCTACAAAGGCAGTGAAGCAAAATCTGCTCAGCGAGCGCAGCATAAAATAAATATTCCCACAAGGGGAGTAGCTGAATGTTTCAGCCTTCAATTTGCTGTGAAATCAGGTGCTGTTGAGATGAGTCTGTCTGTCTTTGATTGAAATATCTTAATTAAGAGAGGCTTAGGGGATAATTAAAGTTGTATTTGAGACCCATTGCTGCCAATCCCATTAAAGAAAAGGAACAGTCACTTTATTCCTCCTATATTTTCTGTTCTGCAGCTTTGATTAAGCTAAAGAAGAATGGTCAACGTTGTGCCGTCAAGTCCCAGTTTGTTCAGCCCATCTGCTTGCCGGAAAGTAACACTGTTTTCCCTGATCAGTTCAAATGTCAGATTTCTGGATGGGGACACAGGCATGAGAGTGAGTAAAATGAGAGTTGGTGTCTGTAGAAAAAACTGATGATAATTAAAACATAATGCTCAAGTATATATTATACAACTGTTAGTTTGGTAAAATATTTTCCAAGGGATTTCTGGTGGGATTCTTTTTACCTACCTTTAGATGTTTACAACATTTACATCTGAAATAGTCATCCTGAACTTCCTTTACAGTCCTTGGAATTTGGAGTGTGGTTCCCCTGAACACGGTTCCATCTATTTTAGGATGAGATGAGCTGTGAGCTAGCTAGATCTCCATGGACTGGGAGGGGAGCAAGTAGCTTAGCTGTAGGTGCCAACGACTTGACACCTTAGTTGAGTGAATGCTACCCCTGCTTTCTCAAGGTAGATATCAAAGACTGCAAACCAAACACAACCAATTTACTAGTCTGTGATGGAGGAGATCTTTCTCTTCACCAGCAGGAAACTTTGGAAACATCTGCAGAAGAGGGCCAGGTAGACTTTGGGCTAAGAAGTGCTTACATCCAGCTTGAGAAAGGTGGAAAAATTAATCCCATCCTTTCAGATGAGGAGTTTCAGGATTATGAGGCTTGGCCCTGCTGCTTTGGTGTGGAGATAGCAGAGACCTATGTAGATAGATGAGAAGGATGGGGGAGCTGGCTGCCTCGTTTTGATAAGAGATTTAGTATGAGCCATTGTTGTCCTGGTCTAAATGTGTAGTCTAAAGGCAAAAAGAGGTAATGGAGCCTTTGATAAACTGATGATTTAATATCACATCTGGAAAGAGGAGAGGACAGGAATGCTGGGGGAGTGTTCCTGAGTCTCTAGGAAATGAGACAACCCAAAGTGCATTAATGTCTGGACATGGACACTGTTATTTTAAAGGGCACGGAGTCTGACTGGAGGAGCAGAAAGTGATCTGATCACTATAAAAATTATTATCTTTTAAAGAGATCCACAACACAAATATGCCTGAGATGTGTTAAGTGTGTTGATATGTTGCATTATGTTTCCATGTTATGCTCTTCACATTCTATAAAAATGACCTTGTTTTCCTCTCTGGGAATTTTTTCAAGATATATCTGGTTATTCAAATGTCCTGCAAGAAACACTGATTCCAATTATTCCTGAGGAGAAGTGCAGAAGCCCTGAAATTTATGGAACAGAAATCACTGAAAATATGTTCTGTGCTGGCTACTTCGATAGCAAATCTGATGCTTGTCAGGTAATGTTGTGAGTCATCTCTAGGCAGAGAATATAAATGTATATTATTGCCAGAAACATTGCGGTGTTAACAGTGCTTACTTTTGACATTACAGTGTTCCTAAAGAAAAGAAACGTTCCTAAAGAAAAGAAACTTATGTGACTGCACTGTTTGCTTCCACCTTCATTTTTTAACCTGTTCAATGTCAAATAAGTTCTACAGAAGGGCAAAAAACCCTCCAGGGTGTTATATTCCTCCTACCTTCATAAAAGGCAGTGGCTATGCACTGGAGGGGGAGTTGCTTTAGCTCCTGGCTGAGCTTGCAGCGTGATGGCAAAGGTTTGCTGGCCAGCTGGCAGGGACGCGCCGGCAGGCCAACCAGCATGTACCTGTGCGGAGCCAAATCCCCGAGCTGCTGCCTCTTGCCTAATGGAAACAAGGGTACTTGGGTAGGAGGTGGGGAGCAGTGGTGAGGTTTGGAGGAGGAAGGAGCTGAGGTTATTATAGTGGATGGGATTTAACGGTGTAGAATATCAGTCAATTGGAAACTGTTTCATGACTTCTGCCCTTTGTGGAATGACCTCAAGCTCTTACTACTTTGCATCTTTTTTTTAATTATGTCACACCTTGGCTCTGAATAAGGATGCAGAATTGTTGTGGTGATAGATGAGACTATTTTTTAAGTGAAGGATCAGATTATTCCTTACATAAACCTTCAGATTTTATCTTCAGTTCATTTTGAAGGATGAGGGTTATGCTCTATTAGCATAAATTTGGGAACAGGCAGCACATAGTTAATAGTTGGCAGTGAGATTAAGTAAAGCAAAGAATATCATGTATACTGTGTGCTGGAACCCCTATAGAGATCAGATGTCAGATAGACATTTTTATAAATGTCCAAAGAAAGGTGTCAAGAGTGAAATGGCATCAGCCAGCAGTGGCTCAAGGTTTCAGGCCAGGGCTGAGAACTGATTGTAGTTACTGGCTGCAAGTGTTCGTACTAGCCAGAGAACTAGAAACTACCTTGCTTGCTCAGTTTTCCTTACCTCACCCAGGAAGTGCAGATACAAGACGCAGCATTATAGCTGGTTCTCCCTCCCTGCCCTGGAAAAACAGAGTTGATCAGGAATGAGAGGGAGAAAGAAGAAAGCAGAAGGAAGGAGAGAGGAGCTGCACAAAGACAAGTGGTCTGGAGATAGCTGCAAAGTCTGAGAAAGTGATTTAGAGTCACAGATATTGCTGAAGAACAGTGCTCATGACATGAAATCATTATTAGTGAATCAATAATTCATTTTCTTTTCCTGTTGGCAGACTTGTAGTGTGGTCTAAGGAGAAATAGTGTAGACCTCTTAATGTCACAAGAAATGTAGCTGACCTCTGAGTTTTCTTAATGTATGCGTAGGAAATTAAATTATAAACCATCTGTTATGTACAAAAATATTTCAAGACCAAGAAATGTCAAGTAGATAATGTGTTCTGCTTGTTTTTTAAAGATTTTCTTGAAAACTCTTTTTTTTTGATCAGTGTACTGATACCAAAGTTCTGAGAAGTGAATTGATCTCAGATACAAGACTTCATCTGATGTCCCTCATTTATCACAGAAATCTCCTGGTATAAAGGCAACACAATTTTCCTACCTACTTTGCTGTCAAGGGATTTTCTTTTTAAATAGGAAAAAATATATTTCTCCTTAGTCTCAAATAGCTAGAGGGGTGGCTCCTTTCACCAGTACTGTTTACTAATTTATGTTTTTCTCTTGATTTCTAACATTTTCATTTCTGTAGAAAGTTAATCTAAGGGTAATAATAGTAATAAACCCATTTCCTGAATGCTTGCAAGCTTTTAAATAAGTAGAAGTGTTCCAAATTCATCCTTGTTGTAGTGTGTCATCAAACATTAGTTTGGTCTTATTTTGGGTTTGTGGTTTTAATGACAAGGTAAATGCTCGGTAGCATCAAATTCAACAGATGCAAAAAAACCATACGCCACATAAAATTACAGCATCCCACAGTCACATGGAAAAGCGTGTACGTATGCAACACCCTTCTTTGAAAACTGTCATGATCTCTGACATTTGCAATAAGCTGCATTGAGAAACTCTCCAAATATCATCCATGCAGAGCCCATATTGCAACATAGCATAAGCCTCAAAATCTTGCTAACTCCCTTTGAAAGTGACCCAAATCATCCATGCTCTTCAGTAGGTGTCTGCATCTAAAATAATTTCAATTCTTTTAAACGAAATTTGATATTTTGATACTTCTATTCAATGTAGAACTAAAAAAAAAAAGACGACCATCGTATTAGAGGTGAGTATGATTAAAAAAAAAGGTTTCTACAATGAAACTTTAGTAGATGACTGCTTTCATGTTCTTTTTTTTAGTTTAAATCTCACATGCAAATATTCTTAATTTGGGACTTTCCCAAACTGATCTTTTCCCGACTGCTTTCTATCAAATTAGATAATCTTTCGTTTACTTTTAACACAGGGAGATTCTGGTGGACCTCTGGCCTGTGAGAAAAATGATATCTCTTACCTCTATGGAGTTATCAGCTGGGGAGATGGCTGCGGCAGAGTCAACAAACCTGGAGTATATACACGAATGACAAACTATGTAAACTGGATTAATGAGAAAATAGCCCCCCAAAAAACTAGTTGAACACTTAAGTATGCTAACATTTGAAGCAGGGTTCAGGAGTCTTTTGGTTTCATTAAAGTGGCCTAAATATTTTATTATAAGCTAGTATGAAAACTGTCATGGTAATTCTTAGCAATTCCAAACCAGACCACCAAAAGTCGGCCTACTCCATCTGATGTCAGCGTCCTTGATCTAGAATTTTAGGGCTGTGGATTGCTCAATATACAAGACTGCCTTTATTTGGCTTAATAAAACAAACATGTTGAGACAGTGCACCAAAATTACAAATGTTTGTCTGCTCGGTGGATTACATAAAAAATTATTTGAATGTGTTTGTGCAGTTTCTAGTGGAGCGGTCATCCCCCAAACCAACTTGCAACAACATTGTCCTTGTATTCTCAGATGAGATAAAAAAATAAACAGGAGGAGCACCAAAAAAGAAATTTTCTCCCCCTCAGAAGTGATCTCTTGAAGTTCAGGTTGAGAGACACCAGCAGAGCAAGGTGGGTGAGGCTGCTCCTCAGCTAACTGCAACAAACCATTTTGAAAAAACAGAGGGTTTAGGTTTTGATTCAACCAAACACGTAAGCACATTTTTATGTTCCCCTGACATAAAATTAGGAACATGTTTCAGAGCTCTGCTGAATCTGGTGTGCAATTTTCCAGCAAGGTTAATGCAAAACCTCTTGAGAGCACAAAGTTTCTTGCTGAAAAATGTTGGAAGTCAGTGCATCTGTCTTCAGGCCGAGGCAGTCAGGACCTTTTGCAGACTGCGAGCTGCTCCTCACCCTGAGGATAGCAGTGGAAATACTTCACCTTGATGATAAACGCCTAAATGTTTCTTAAATTTGACATTGTTTTGAAGATATCTTAGATTGATAGATATGTTAGATTTTGTACTAACAAGTTGTTCAACTGTTCAGATAATTCAGAAAGGAGGTTTCTGTTAACAGATTTTTCAACTGGATGGCTTGGGGAGCGGCTTGAACTTTTCCTTGGAAGTTTGGTGATGTCATAAACCACAGGCTTTGCTGTCATGGTCTATGGAATTGTTACAGGAACAGTCAAAGAAATTATTACAATATAGAGCCGTTTAGAAGCTGTGGACTCAGCTGTGTAAGCAAAAAAGGCAGAAAATGATTCGACAAAAAAAATCTAGTCTGATAAGTAAGAATGGAAAATTACAACTTTTTTTTTTTTTAATACAGGGAACCTTTATCCGTGTCAGATGTGTACATTTGGAAGTGTTGATGTGAAATGTATTTCTTCTCTGATAGTGAACATTTTTGAATTCTCTTAAGTGTTTGAAGCAAAGTTATTCTTTAAGACACAGAATTTTACAGTGGTGCCCAGATACTCACATATGTGTTTTGTTTTATAGTACTGGCAGTGTCTTCATGGGTTTCTTAGTTGTGGTGAATGATTTTGGCAGTTAAAAGAAACTTTGTAAGGAAAAATAACCAAAACCTGAATTTGTAAAGTACAAATATATAACAATGCTTATCTAGATAAATGATGTAAGCTGTTTAATAAAAATGTTTACCCTCTGTTTCTTGGACTTAGCCTGTTATGTATAAAGTTACAATTAAATCTTTGAATCCCTCTGTAGGTTCTTCAACAGGTTGAGAGCTGGTAGAAAAATGAAATAACACTTCTCTGTGCTGGAAGGCATCTGAAAAGCTCTGCATAAGGATCAGTTTCAGCTGGTGGTGCTCCCAGTTTTATACATGTCGCACAAAATTTCCAGTAGACAGATGTAAGAGCTTAGATACAATTTTCAGCTATGAATACTGTGAATACCAAGATCAAAGTCTTTAGTTTGTTTTTCTGAAGCACTAAACACTAGCTTGAAAAATTGAGATCCACCTCTGGGGTCTTGATTCCAAAACAAGCTGAAGACTCTCGTTGCCTGGGTTTGCCTTCCTGGCCATTTGCAGTATGAGTCTGGCTTGCTTAACTCCGTGAAATGAATGTGACTGTGTAACAAGGCTAACTGTACCTGCTGCTGAAAGACAAGTACTAAATCAGCATGAAGGAACTATTTACTCTTCTTTGGAAGGGATTCATTTGGAACAGGTTTCCACACAAAGCTTATGCCATTCTGAACATCCATATCTGTTCTGTGACTTCAGTTTCACTTTGAAATTAATATCCATCCACACTGTGCATGCTTTTAATCTGGTAGTTCTGTGTTATATATATTCTCTCAGCCTTCTCTTGCTGTAAAGAAGGTGGCTGTTTGATAGGAAAGGTGTTAGACCGGTGTTTCTGACAATTTGTGTAGAGCTTTTTAGCCGTCCTGTTTTCAAAATCTATGCTGCTTATATCAGCATATAGCAACACCAATACAATCAATAAAACATTTTTTTAAAATATATTGAATGTTCACAAGCAAAACAGTCTATTTTCTACCCTCAGAGGTCTAAATGACAAATCTTCAGTCGATACTGTCATACTTTGAATGCATTAAAATTGATTTGTGGCTTTCAAAGCAGCCTCTTTGTCCACTGTTACTGCATTGATTTGGTGGAACTAAACTTCATCATTTGAGCATCTGATGTATGGTGACTAGCACTGTATTAAATCCACAAACCCAGACTAGGGGTGGCAAGGAAGTGTCCAGGTTAAGCGAGCGGTCCTTGCCTGACCTCTCACACCCCTGACGTTGGTCACATTCCTATGGGGCACTCCAGCGCCTTCTGCCTCCTGCCTTTCTGTTGAGCATTACCCCATGGAAACTCATCCTCCATATTTTTCTCCTCCCTTTAAGTGCTTATCGCTTTGGTTAAAATGAAAATCCAACTTAAATTTACTAGTCAAATTTTATCTGATATTTTTCCTAACATTTATATTGAAATTGAATTAGAATGCAAAGCCGGTTGAACAAACACCTCCCTAATTCATTATGAAACACAGTTAAAGATGGTTTTATTAAATTATATGTTATTCCGTGCAAACTGACCGATTCAAAGGGAAGAAATAAACGCAAACATCTAAAAACCCCTTCTATTATGCTATTGAAAGAAAAATGTGCTGTGGTGCTGTTTAAAAAAAGCTGAAGAGCTAATTACCATCAAATAAGATGCAGTAGGAGTATTTTTAGAATAATGGACTCTAATTAGTCCATTGCTCGTTGAAATAAATCTGAGGACATCATTAACACATCTTATTCTATTAATTGTAGCCGCTCTGGGTTTGGTGTAAGTGGGCTGTTATCTCGCGGCAGTTGTATTGCGAAGAAGAAAGAAAAAAAGAGTATTTTTATCTGGGGTAGTTGGCTGTACGTCTTCTGGGAGCCAAGGGGAGCTGCAATTACAGTTTTTGAAAGAGAAATTTGGGCGTTATAAGGAAGCCGCTGGTTCGGGGGCGCGGAGAAGGGGGCGTTTTGGCCTGCCGGCGCCAGGCCCCGCTCCGCGGAGACAGCGGGCGGA
>NW_008825167.1:7720501-7781326 GCF_000699105.1 Pygoscelis adeliae
GAGACCCGTAGGCCGGTGCCCGGGTGTAGCGTTTGTCCGTCGGGCTGCCGGCGGTGCCCGGGCGTTGTGTCCGGCGTCGGAGCGAAGGTTTTAAGTGGCTTAATATCAGGCGCTGACTAAAGCCAATGGGAAAGGTGACTTTTCAAGGCGCACCAAAAGTATTTGGTTTTGGTTCCCCTTTAAAATGCAATTTCTTTTTTTTTTTTTTTTAAATTATTATTATTTCTTCAGGGTGATTGGTGGCTGTAAAAAAAGCTGGCATTGTAAGCTCGGTAGTTATTCTTGATCAGTGTTTTGACATAAAATATCACTTCAATTTAAAAATAAAATGACATTTTGAATTAAAAAAACCATTTCCATGCTTCTGAAGGGGAAATTGAAAACGTTATTCATAGCTGATGTTTTACTGCTGGAGAGGGAAAAGTAGGTTTCAGGTTTCCCCATCCTTTCCAAACAGGGAAAACATTTGGGCCCAAAAGTACATCTTTCCAGGGCTAAATCTTGCCTACACTTAGAAAATGTGAATCTGCATTACTGCAGAATGGATTACGGCATCTTTTCTAGGTTGTTGCTAGTAGACTGAAGGTTTCTTAGTAATTCAAGCTCTTCAGACCTAACTCTTTGCTACTCGAGTTGTTACAGTTATGTGCTAGTGTCTTAAACGCCTGTATCTCAGCTGAATCTGTTCAACTTCTCTGTATGAATGGGCGTCTGTTGATCCTAGAGCTAGTATCTAGACATGTGAATACGGGCCTGGATTTCCAACATGTGTAAGCCAAGTTTGAAGGGGAAAATAAGGGAGCTTGCTTTGGAAACTTACTGACTGATAACGTAGCTTATTCCTCAAAAATAGTATTTTTATTCTAGCAAAATTAGCCAGGCTTACCAGAAAAAGCCCCCCGTGATTTGCTTTTCTTGGTCTGTAAACCATAGCTGTTCTTTCTTCGGACACACAACTGTATTGCAGAATGCTTGAATATCATAGTTGCAGCTGTTTTTGCTAACAGGTGCACGAAAACAATTGGGAGTCCATGCAAGCTCTGCTTTAGTTAGCAGACGGTTCAGTCTTTCAGTCATTTTTCACCTCTTTGGAGGTTTGCCAGTCCTTTGCCCAGCTGAGAGCCACAGGGCACCTCGCCAGGGCTCAGAGCACCACACCCCAACATTCATAAAATCGTGCATAGGGGGCCTTTTTCCGTTGTGGTATGTAGGTCAGCTTAAGCTGTGGATGCTGCGGCTTTGATATTGACCATTAATTTTATTTACAACTGAGTGATATGCGGTAGGAAGGGAACCTGGGGGAAGAGGAGTGCTCTTGTTGCAATTGCAAAAGGTGGGAGAGGTCTCTCCCCTTTTTCTTGTCTTTTGGGTTTGCTTGTGAGATGTGCTTTTCCCATGGGACCGTGGCACTTGAATTACTTTCTTCCATTGCATAGTTACTGTGTAATACCTCTGGGAAGGGGTTAAAAACAAATGGTGACACAAGCAAATATAAAAAAAAAAAAAAAGAGGAGGTGTGGCATGTAATGATTATTTAGCAATGGCTACTGTGTAACATTTAACTAGGAAACCCGAGCTGACACTAACAATCTGGCAGTGCAGTCTGCTCGCCATTTAGTAGTTGAGTAATCTGTGAACTACTGTAAGAATTTCATTTGTGGTTCAGTATGTTCTAATGGAAATATAGATGACAATAGACTCTTGGTCTTTAGTGTTTGTAATGTGAACACCTATCATAGTGTAACTCCTAATGTTCAGAATTAATGAGTCAGTCCCTTCCAGACTCAGGAGAGTATCTGAAAAAACACTGGATTTTTGAAAAGTAAAATAGGGAAGACTTTTTACTTGCCTCCTTATTTCTGAGCCTGCAGGTTACCCTTGAAACATGCCTTCAGCGTTTGCTCCCTGAAAACAAGGACTGCAAACTACCTGGGGGTGGGAAAAGGAAACTGAGTTCGTACGTTGACTTGATCAGAGTGACTCTGCAGTTGTCTAAAGCACCTTTGTATTGAAGCAGAGTACTGAGAAATGTGTTGTGTTCTATGTTCTGCCTCATCCTTTCTGACAGTTTTGCTTCTTTTAGACTGTTTGCTCATGTTGGTCTACAAGGATAAATCTGAACGAGCAAAAGGGCATAAGGAGAGGAGCAGCATGACCTTAGAAGACATCTGTGGCTTGGATCCTGGGCTCTCCTATGAGGGCTTGAATCACACGCTTGCAATCATCTGTCTCTCTCAAGTTGTGATGTTGGGATTTGAGAACAAGGAAACAATGTATGCGTGGGATGTGCGAATCCGCTACAGTTTGGGGGAAGGTAACCTTTGTCTTCTCACACTTTCTTTTTTTTTTTTTTTTGTCCCCTCCGTGCAGGGAAAAGCAAAGAAAAGCATAGCTAAAATGCAAATAGCAAAGTACAGTTAAGGAAAAGACCGTCACTCATTTGATGGTGAACAGACTGGTCTTCCCCTTACATCTTAAAGCAGGTGTCCCTTATGCTAGGTTTTGATTACAGTACTGCCCAGTACTGATGGCTAACTATGAGACCTCTTAACTTAGTGTTTAATTTCGGCACTGAAAGTGTGTAGCTTTGAAGCAAAGTGACCAGACTTCTACTTCTGGTCCTGCAATTTACTTGGGGATTTTGACAACAGGATTCAGAGGGAGCCTGAATTAAGAGAAGCAGAGTCCTGAGTAGAACTTGGCTAGTTCAATCCCGGTTTTCTGAGCTGCCTTCTAGGTGTTGCATTGATAATGCTTTTTGCTGCTAGTGTCCCCTTTCAGGAAGAGATATCATGCAATAAAAAGTGTCATCAGACAGAGTCTTTCCAGCTAACTTCACTCTCATACATCCTTTTATTTTATTTTCTTGGTTAGCAGCTCTAAAATGTACAGTGGTGAACAAGGAGTGATAATATTGGTAATCCATAGTATCTGTCTTATGTTTGTTTAGTCATAACTAGGGAAGGAGGGTAGGTGTGTGGGAGACACACATTAGCCATCTTAATCATTTGTTACATATGCTTTGCCATCTGTTGCATTTGTGGACTTGTTCCTTTGCAGTACATACATAAAAAGATGGCCTGGGAATTTTACGGTAATAAAATGTAGAAGTATCAGGAGAGAGATGTATGGATATACCACTTGGGGCTATCAAGCTATGAAGCCTTGCATAAGGGGAAAGGTTAGAGGGGGTTTCTGAACAACACAGGCATGAGTAGCTGGTACACTTTGATGTAGCTGTATTGTGTTCCAGTTCTATTTCTTTACTAGATCTGGGATCTATGAACAGCACAGACTTGTCCTAAAACCTGAAGGAGAATTTGAATTTGACAGGGTAGGTCTGGTTTTCATGATCTTGCACTGGTGCAGTGCTGGGAGGGAGAGAGTATTTAATCTCAGTCTGGGTGTGAGGGTTGTGGTTGTGAAAGGTTGCAAAGAGTTTTTTAAAGGAAAGCTGTGAGTGAGGTAGGAATAGAGCCTATTGGATGAAGATGTATGTAGCCATGGAGTAAAGATGGAGCGGGAGAGAGTGTGTGTGGATGTGAAGAAATGAAGAAGAAAGAGAACAAACACAATTGGTTGAACCAGCAATAATTTGTAGAATGTTAATTGCAAAAAAAGCTCAGGGGAAGGAGGATAGACCAGAGTATAGAAAATGTGTTCCGGATTTTATCTTTCAGTGCAGGTTCACTTAGGAGAAAGAAGCCAAGTTAAAGTGAATCTAGTTTGACTAGCCAGAAATAGAAAAGAGTGGAGGCTTATATGAAGAGAGGATGGAGACTGGTGTGTTTTCTTAAAGCGTAGTAAGGATGCCTTTGTGTGCCTTGGAAGTAAGGTGGCTGGATGATAAAAATAGACTAAGGACAGATGACCTCAGAGTCTGGGAAGGAGGGGGGAGGAAAACAAGTGAAAGGAGCTGAAGCTGTTCTTGAATGAGGACCACAGAATGGAGGTGTTTGCACTGGAGCTCCCAGTGTTTTCTCTCTGTTTCTCTCAGATGAGGTGGATGTGATTCCTGGAATAAAAGAACCAGGGTTAGAGAAAACAGTGGAATTAAGTGAATTGAGGTATAAGTCTGGTGTGGGAAGAGCTCATTCTGAGGAAGTTAGCATACTGCAGGTCAGTGAATAGCTGTGAAGAGGAAAAGGTTAGCTAAAGGAAATGGGGAATTTAAATAGTACCAGAATAGTACCATTTTGTATCAGAAATAGTGTGGCCAGCAGGAGTAGGGAAGTGATTGTCCCCCTGTACTCGGCACTGGTGAGGCTGCACAAGCTCGAATACTGTGTTCAGTTTTGGGCCCCTCACTACAGGAAGGGCGTCGAGGTGCTGGAGAGTGTCCAGAGAAGGGCAACGAGGCTGGTGAGGGGTCTGGAGAACAAGTCTTATGAGGAGCGGCTGAGGGAACTGGGGCTGTTTAGCCTGGAGAAAAGGAGGCTGAGGGGAGACCTCATTGCTCTCTACAACTACCTGAAAGGAGGTTGTAGTGAGGTGGGTGTCGGTCTCTTCTCCCAAGTAACTGGCGAAAGGACGAGAGGAAACGGCCTCAAGTTGCACCAGGGGAGGTTTAGATTGGATATTAGGAAATATTTCTTCACCGAAAGGGTTGTCAAGGACTGGAACAGGCTGCCCAGGGAAGTGGTTGAGTCACCGTCCCTGGAGGTATTTAAAAGACGTGTAGACGTGGTGCTTAGGGACATGGTTTAGTGGTGGACTTGGTAGTGCTAGGTTAATGGTTGGACTCGATGGTCTTAAGAGTCATTTCAACCTAAACGATTCTATGATTCTACCTCTTGTTCATGAGTGTGTTCAGCTATGTATCTTATTAATTTTTTTTCAGAGTAGGAGAAGTAGATGGCTTGAGAGGCATTTGGAAAAAAAAAATTACAATTTACCAAGAAAGCAGCATATGGCAAAAGCTTCATGTCCTGATCTGTTTTTTCTTCTACAGTGGCTTTGTTCAGATTTGGATATGCTGTTTTTTTTAACAGTGGTCTAGAATCTGAGCTGCAGCTCTTTGTTTTCAGCAGCTGTTGTAACTTGCAACTGGTCGTGTGCAGAGTGTGCTCCATTCCTCATTCATGAGGCAGAAAGAACCCTGATGCTTCTGCTCCCATGGTTTAATTGCCGGCAGAGTTAACTGGGCAGAGGGGTCCAAATGATATTAAAGATTCCTTACTGACCATTATTCGTCAAGATGGTTTTGGTATCTTTTTCATAGTTTGTGTTTAAGCAGGTTGTGTAACAACTGTGTGCCCAAAAGGCGACATCGTGTGACTATTGATTTGCTCCCTAGCAGTACTACTGGTAAAGCTGTAAGTAAAGCTGTGGTTAGTTAGATCTACCTCGGTCTCCTTGCACACTTCACTCAAATGACTTTATGGTTAATTCTGCTGAAGCCTTAGGGAACTTAATAAATGCACATCATAGATGAGGAGTTGACTTACAGCTAAGATGGTAACTAAGAATATAGCAAGTATTTAGATGAGAAGCAAGACTCAGACCTAGCTGAAATTAATGATGCTTGAAGAAGCATAGGCAAGAAACAGGGAAGAATGGTTGTTAGAAGTGAGACTACCTGGAAGTTACCCTGTAGATTTCATAGGCAGGTAGCTGTTTTTGATGGATAACCAAAAGCTAAATCTTGTGCTTCTTGATAAATGCTCCACCAAAAACCTCTGATTGGAAATGTAACGGCCCTGATGCTTCTTTTTGCCAAGAGATATTTTTTTTCTTTTTTTTTTTGTCTAATCACAAGATGAAAGAAACTAGAGGAGTAGTGGAGTCAAAACAGTTGTCTGAGAATTAGGTGCTTGCTCACTTAAATTTCTCCCCTTGAAACACTGTGAGATTTCAGCCCTTGAAGAGCTCCCAATAGATTATTATTCAGAATGCACCAGCTGTGGAGGAGAAGATGGGAGACCAGTCTAGAACAGCTGCTACTTTAGATAAGGACCTTGCAATAGAAGGGATACTGGAGTTGGGATTTGAACCTGAATTTTGTAAACTTGAATGAAACGGATGTTTCCTTTTTTCCCCCCGCTCTTTTGAAGTTTAAGCTGTGAACTATGAAGAATTAACTGACATCTAAGAGTGTTTATTACCTATGAATGACTTAATTTCCTAGTCATTTTAAATGTCTGGGCATCTGCCATCACCAACTCCCAAAGGATTCACAAAGGTGGGAAAACGTAATTTTCCCCATTTTACTGCTAGGGAAGGAGTGAAGCAGTTTATTAAAGGTTGCAAATGAGTCAGTGACAGAGCTCTGGTTAGAACTTGCCTACTTCTTTCAGCCTTGCCTTTTGGGCTCCTTGGGCACTGTGTTGTGTGTGTGCATGCATGTAGGAAAGGAGAGGCACAGGCTGTTTAGAGGACGAGACAGAAAGAAACCCATGTAGTGATGCAAGGATGGAAGAGGTAACTGAAGTGTGGGCTGGATAACTGACTAATTTGAGATAGGAAGTAGCCTGGAAGACTTAGGATAAATTAATGTGGTGTTACAACTTAATGATTTGTAGCATTAAGCCAAGATATGTTTTTTTCCAGTCCTAAACTGGCATAATAGAGAGTAATGAGCTTACAGCTACTCACATGGGGCTGTCTGGGCTCTACTTAGAATCTTTGTGTTAGAGCCTTGTGGTGTGGACAGGGGTCGGTCCACATACCACAGCTGAACAGAATGACTTATGTAACATAAGTCATGATACCTTACTTCTATTTTCTATAGTAATTTTTTTTTTCTTCCTTATCTGATAGTTCATAGATTTCAAGTTTTTGTAGCACCTGGCACTAAACTAGAGAGCGGGCCTGCTACCCTGCATTTCTGCAATGACATTCTCGTCCTTGTAAAAGACCTTCCTCCTAGTGTCATGGGGCAATGGAAGCTCTCAGATCTGCGTCGGTATGGAGCTGTCCCAAATGGATTCATCTTTGAAGGGGGTACCAGGTGCGGCTTCTGTAAGTACAAATGGAACCTGTCTTCTAAAAGTTGTTTGAAACCTTTTGTAGAAATGTAAATGTGAGTCTCATTCAAAGTGGAGTTTGCAGAACCAGCTGTGCTGCTTTGTCATACAGGCAGCCTCATATCAGAGGGTCTGTTCTACCGAGTAGATTTCTGCAGGCTTCAACCCTGGTGTTCAGTAAAAAGGTGACTATGTGGAGTCCTGACTGAACATTGCCCTGAGGCTCTCCAGATGTTTAGTCAACTGTTGCTATTGGACACAGAGCAAAAATAAGGTAATGAAATTTTATGGCTTGTGTCATGCAAGAGAGAAGGCAAAATGGTTTAATGTTCAGATTATTACATTAATTATTTTTTTGCTTGCAGAGGGAAAATGATACGGAGCTTTGAGGTTACAGGTGGCATCAAGGCCCTCATTGTGTAAATGCTAATGTCTAAATCCCATAGAGAACTTCTAGGTCCTAAAAGTTAGGAACTTCTGTCTGTTCCCTTCCTTGTTAGTAGCTTTGTCACTTTATGGGACCATGAGATTCATGGGGTCAAAATGAAAGCAAGCAAGCAAGCTGAAGCTAGTTTCTGTAGCCTAGTAGCTAAGATACCCCTTTAGATGGGGAGAAATCTCTTGTTCCGATGTCCAGTTTAGGACTCCTCACATTCTCACTTCAGATAAAATGCAAAGCTCCTATGCAAGAGTTGGAAAGGAAAGATAATTAATACACTGGTATAATATCATATACATCATTAGAAAACATAAGGTTTTAATTTCAAAAGCAGAGTTTGAAGCCATGCTGAATTGATGATCTGAGAGTGCAAGTGGGCATGCAGATCGCCAGTTTGGACATGAAGTTGTTTGACTTGCATACTGAAATGTGAAAATAATGGATTTCTTCAATCACCAAACTGAAAAAATAGAAGGTTTCGGAGCTGATCCAAATCCAAAGATATTCTTCCTCGGGACTTTTGGCAAAATTTGGAGAGGAAAGGGAAAGAAATTATTTTGACTGTCTTATTCTAGTGAGGGGTTTTCATTTTGTCTATTGAAAAGTACAGAGCTGTGTTACAAAGATGGTAAGTATGGACTCAATTGTTATATCCTGATTCCTGATTTAAGGCACTTGTCTTCAATGTGGAAGATTCTGGTTCAAATCTTTCCCTGCCTAATTCAGAGGCTGGGGTTAAAGAAGGGTTTCCACCACCTGAAGGAATGGGTTATAGGTATATCCTGTGAGGAAGCAAATCCATTTTCTCTTAAGGTTATTCTGTTTCAGTTATAAACCGGTATGGGAACTGCAACACAAGTATCTTGTTTCCTAGTGATGTGGTTTAGACTGTGAGAAAGATAACTGGTTATAGAGTATAAAGGGGAGTCACCACAGTCACCTTTTCTCCCTCTCTTGTAGATAGTGCAATTGGCCCAGGCTAAACTTGAATCTGCAGCATAGGTCTGCCAACACCTGCAGTTTTGGTTTGACCAGGTTTTTTTCCATGCAGAATAAAGCAGTTGTTCATTCCTGTGTCTGTATGCAAGTACCACTTTAAATACAAGCTGGACTTCTAATGAATGTATGCGCTGCTATGCTGGCATAATTTGGGTCTGCTTTTTGAATTATTAACTGAAAATAGAAAACTTAATTTTGAACTAAACACTTCAGAATGCTTACAGGGAGAAAATTTCCCAAAGTTGAACCACAGTGTGTTTTTTCTCTTTTTAAAAAGGTGCTGCTATTTCTGGAAAGCTTATGCGGAGTACTAGTTTTTGAACTAATGAAATCTGAAATAATTTAACTAGGGAAAACATGTTTAAAAAAAAATGTAGGGAGCTGAAGTAGAAATGCTAGGCAATCCTTAAGTAAGATTAGCAGCGATTAGGTAGACAGATTACACAGATTATATAAATTATCAATGTAATTCCTCAAATGAGAGAATATAAGACTTAACTATTTGAGTAATTGGTAGCCCTGAGACTCTCTAGGGAAGCAGAGCCTCTATAATTTTTATTGAGTAAGAGGTGCAGCAGCACTATGATATGTTTGATTTGGTTTTTCCTTTGAATTTTAATGCAGGTGCCTCAAATGATGAAGACAGTAATTTCTTACTAATAAGGGCTTCAAATAATGGCTTGATTTTTGGAGTATGTAGTTGATTGCAAATGGAGTACTGGTGAATTCCAAGCATGTGTTTTATGCAGACTTTCATTAGAATATGGAAGGAGACAAAACAATATTCTGAGGGCTATCCAAAAATGGAAATGACTAGCAGAAAATAATGATGGATGCCAGGACTTATGTTCCCCTTCAAAAATAATGAACAAAAAACCCAATTGTTTTTTTTCTTTCATGCTTTTTCCAGAAGGACTGTTCAGCGCTGACTGACAAAGCATTTGCAACACACGTTGTCTGAAGAGTCCATTTCTTTGATATACTGCAGTTTTGAGAGGGACGTTGTGGTAGGGTATAAAGAACAGACATTTAGGAGTCCTTAGTAAATGTGATTTTTATGATAATGTTGATGAATGGATATGACTTCAGTTCTGGTTTTCATTCCTGAAAGCATAGAAGTAAGGGGTATTTGCAGATCAAAATGAAATGTGCTGACTTATTTATCACCCATTCTGTGTGGCAGGATCTTTCTTTAGTGGCTGCCTGAACCAAAGAACTTAGAAAATGGCTGGTTCACTACTAGAACTGAGTACTTCACCTGCTTACTTGTGCTGATTATCTTTATAGAATCATAGAATCATTTAGGTTGGAAAAGACCCTTAATCATTGAGTCCAACCGTTAACCTAGCACTGCCAAGTCCACCACTAAACCATGTCCCTAAGCACCACGTCTACACATCTTTTAAATACCTCCAGGGATGGTGACTCAACCACTTCCCTGGGCAGCCTGTTCCAGTGCTTGACAACCCTTTCGGTGAAGAAATATTTCCTAATACCCAATCTAAACCTCCCCTGGTACAACTTGAGGCCATTTCCTCTCGTCCTATCGCTTGTGACTTGGGAGAAGAGACCGACACCCACCTCGCTACAACCTCCTTTTAGGTAGTGGTAGACAACTTGCAACTAGCCAGTAAATTTCTGCTGTGGTGGTTGCTGTTGTAGTCAAACCACCTCAATGTGTAACATAGCTGCAAAGAGGTGCACAGGATGAGGCTGGATTTCTAAACACAGTGCTGTCAGGAATGATGGATGAATAAAGAAGTGTCTCTAGTGTTTAGTACAAGATCTTGTTCCCTGGAAAGATTCCCCAACGATGTAGGGACCACTGATATTACTCTAGTAATCTGCGTGGCCTTATGAGCTCTGCAGATGAGCAAAGAGGAGGGTCTGCAGGAGATAAGTAGCAAGAAATTTGATGGTTGAGCCGGTCTCCTTCCTGCTGGATTCCTGCCTGCTTGAAGGCATCTTCCCCACAGCTTCCTAGGAGGTCCTGTAGAGCCTTGCTTTGAGGCATGCAATATATGCTCCTCAGGTGTATGGCTTGCCTAAATCTTGTGTTCATCCATTTAATATTAGTTGTTAGAGGATTGCTATATTCAGAAAGCTGAATACAGCATCTCCACAGGCACTGTTTTGAGGTCACCTAACTTCCAAGTATTCAGCAGCAAGGCACTTAAGATATAAGTGTAAAGAATGAAGATACGTTCCAGTAGGATCTAGCTAACATACCCAGTCCTAAATTATTGTGTTTAATAAAACTTATCTGTTCTCTTCATTTGGTTTTGTAATGAAATGGATCTATATTATCAAGTGTGTACTGTTATGATCTGTATTTATGACTGGAATGGAATATATTAGATTACTAGTATATCACCCTCAAGTTCTATGTATTGCTCATGTTATGTTGTTAAAGATGTATATTTCCCCAAATAAAATCAGACCAGTAGGTAAGATGAACTGTTTTTATGTGATTAAAAAAAATGTTCAGTAGCCCATATGGTGAATATAGACCACCTCAGTTTGTGCATTACATTTTCATTACAGTGTTTAGGGAATAACAGTTTCAGTCTTTTTATTCTTAACTGGGTTTTGTAGTAAATGCTAATGTATGTTATAATATTACTAATGTAGTAGGAACTTCCATTTACTGTTAATTGATTTGAAAGAAAATTTTATGCTTTAATACATAGAATATCATCAGTTCACATTAATGCTTGAATTTTGAAAGGTATCAAGTAAATGAACACAAATATTAATCTGAAATAACTTTCTGTCAATTTTTGCTTAGTTGTTTGGTAGTACAAATGAATGCTGTAATTTATTTTGAAAGATCAGTGGTGCTTTAGTACAGAGAATTTGCCATAGCAGTTGTGTTATTAAAGTGTTGATGAGACACTGCTGATCTGGTTATACAGCAGAGTTATAGAAAGCTAATTATTAAGTTTCTACAATATAGTAATAAGCTAATTTTTTTAGAAGGAGATCAGAAAGAAACTTCCAGTTTGGATGTCACAAATGCCTAAATGTCACAGAATGCTTGAGGTTGGGAGGGACTTCTGGAAGTTACCTTGTCCAACTCCCCTGCTCAAAGCAGGGTCAGCTAGAGGAGTTTGCCTAGGACCATATCCAGTCAGGTTTTGCATATCCCCAAGAATGGGCACTCCATAACCCCTGTGAGCAACTTCTTCCCATATTCTGGTGTATCAGCTGCTCCTCCCAATTTTATATCTCCTGCAAACTTGCTGAGGGTGCACTCTGTCCCATTTTCCAGGTCATTAATGAAGGTGTTAAACAGTATTAGCCCCATTAGACTGGTTAGGCATTATTTCCCTTCTCTAAATCCATACTGACTACTCCCAGTCACCATCTTGGAAGTGGCTTCTAGGATTATTTGCACTACCACCTTCCCTGCTCTGTGGTTCCCTGAATCCTCCTTCTTGTCCTTCTTGAGGATAGAAGTCGCGTCTGCTTTTTTTCCCCCCAGATCTCAGGCGCACCATTTCACTCCCCAGTCTCCATGACCTCTCAAAGGTAATAAAGAGTGTCCTTGCAGTGACACTAACCAACTCCCTCAGCACCTCTGAATGCATCCCATAAGGCCCCATGGGCTTGAGTATGTTCAGTTTGTTTAAATGTTCCTTAACCTGGTCCTCTTCCACCAAGGGAAAGTTGTAGTTTTTCTAGATTTTCTCACAAGTCTCAAGGGCCTGGGATTCCTAATGAGGAAATTGAATCATGTCAGTAGACCAAGGTGGAGAAGACCTTGAGTACCTCAGCCTTTTTCATGTCCTTTGTCAACAGGTCCACCATCCCATTCAGCAGTAGGCTGAAGTTTTCCCTAGTTTTCTTTTTGCTGCTGATATACTTGCAGAAGCCCTTCTTGTTGCCTTTCACATCCCTCCCCAGATTCAATTCCAGGTAGAGCTAGGCTTTCCTAACCCCATTCCTGTGTGCTCATACAGTGTGTCTGTATTCCTCCTGTGTCATCCTTGTCACCCTACTTCTACCCTATGTATGCTTTCTTTTTATGTTTTTGTGTGGAGTTCCATGTTCATCCATACAGGCTTTCCTGCCACATTTGCTTGGCTTGAACTTGTAGGAGGTGATCCTTGAAAATCAGCCAGCTCTCCTGGATCCCACTTCTCACCAAGACTGTATCACATGGGATTCTTCCAAGTAAATTCCTGAACAGGCCAAAGTCTGCTCCTGCAGACTGATTCTAGGAAGTGAGAGTGAAGATGTTATGGGTCCCTAGGTAAGCAGTTAAAAAACCAAAACTGGAATCTTTTTCTAAGTGAGTTGCCTAACTGGAGAGGATGCTCTAAAACATCACTAGAAAAGATGAAGTGGTGGTAGTGTTGCTCTGCATGTCTTTTCTGGTTGCCATACTTCTACAGAGTGGGAAACCCAGGTTCCTGGCCTCCTCCAGCCTGCAGGGCTTCAAATCTTCATTTTCCTCCTGAGGAGTGGTTGCCGCCCACAGAAAGAACAGCCCACTACAAGGCCTGGAAGTTGCCTCACTGTGTAACCAGGCATGCAAATGTCACTGGGGTCAGAAGAGAAAAATGGAGTATGTGTCTGTAGCCTCAAGACTGGGAGCGCAACTGCGGGGACAGACCCTAGATTCTGTTCACTGCTCCTAAGCTTAAATGCTTAGTTCCCAAACTTAAATCTTAGTTGTATAAGAAAGTCCAGAAATAATGGAGTATATAAATAGCCCTTCATTACGTTCTTTAGTTAAATCGTGGCATTTCTTCTGTAACTTGCTCTAGATTTGATGCAATTGCTGTGCTCCAAGAATTTAAACTGATTTGGGCTTATTGAGTGTTGCTGTCTCTTATCTCCACGTTGCAGAAAACCTAAATGGTTCAATCCATAGGCCAGGGTGCCAGATGCATAAGGAACGTGTCGTGTGAAATGTGGATGGATGATACAAATGTGAAACTGTAGGTGATGGAGCTTGAAGCATCTGAATTACCTATGTTATGCCTTTTCCCACCCGCCACCCCCCTTAAGCTTACACTAATTTCTGGTGCTGAATGATACAGGTGTAAAAAAAGAACAAATATGATCCCTTACCTTTCAAGGGGAACTTTTCTGGTTCCAGGAAGATATTCTGCATTTCTTGACATACCATTAATTAAAATGGTCTTTGAAGCTGTGGTGAGGTGTACATAAATAAAGAATCTGCTTCTGAATGACTGTCAACTGTTTCTGAAGGTCTAACACTGTTTTGAACCCTGGTGTTGTTATCCTTTAAAAAGAAACAAAATGTGTATTAGGCTTAAAATGAGCCTTGAGTTTTGTAGATCATTTTATATCTATGATCTTTTAAATATTTTAAAAATTTCCAACCTAAATTTGTGTCCATTTATCCTAGATTGCTATTGTACCAACATTGTCCTTTAGTGTAATGTTTTCTCTCTCTCTCTCTCCATGATGCTTACCTCCCTAAATATTTATAGAGCATTTATTTATGCTCTGTGCCACTTTTGCTACGTTAAACAAACTCAGCTGTTTATCTTCCCTGTAAGGTACAGGAGGTCATCAGTGTACCTCTTTTTTAGGTATGAATTAATTTTTTAATTTTTTGTTACAGGAGACCAGAATAACAGACAAGTACTTTGGAAATGGTCCCACTACATTGTTGAGCATTATATTTATGTTTCTTTTTTCTTAAGAAATGTCTGTCTTGATAGCTGAGAACCTTCAGTTGCCATGGTAGGGTGTTTTTGCCTCTTCCCTTGCATGTGTGTGTTCAAAGGGAAGAACAGCATATTCATATTGGTACAAAATAGCCTGCCACGGTTGGAAACTCTTTACGTATTCAGTTCAAGCTTATCTTCTTAAAGGAGCTGATGCCCTTAACTGAACACTTAGACACATCTGCAAGCATAACAACTTTTAAATGTGTTTAGTTTAAATATTTGATTTAATACTGCCACTAGAAGAAAATGCTTTTTGTAAATAGGACCTAAATAAAAATATAACTCTGGTTATTCTTAACAGAAAAGTGCTGGTAAAAGGAAAGACCATCTTTCTTCAGGTATCTGACTCTTTTTACCTCATTCCTCTGAAATTCTTGAGGAATAGGACAAACAAGTAGTGTCCAGGAAAAAAACCTGATACATTATTACACAAGTTGTTTTAATTCCTAAATGAAAGCACTCTCCATTACCCTGGCATAGAAACATCATGTGATATTATACAGACTCTATTATGAATGTGACTTTCCCATAGGTTAAATCATATCTTTGCTCCCATTCTTCCTGTGAAGCTCTGAATGCAGAGGATTAGTGAATTTAAGTTTTAGATGCCACTGTAATAAATGCCTTACTAAAAAGGAACTGATGATCTTGTAGTTAGATCCATAAAAAAACCATGAAGTCCCAAAGAGAAGCAGAGCTTACTTTTGGATATTTCTGTGGTAGAATTGAGGTCTAAAAGGATCTGAATCTGTTTTAGCTTTCTGTTCCTTGCTTCCTCACAAAATTTCTCATAAATATAGAATACTTAATTATGTTTTTGAATTAGTTGCTCAGTACAGGTTTTGTTCAACTCTGAAGGCTTTGGTGCTCAATCCAGGTAGAGGGAAACCAGCTGAGATAATGCTGTGATTTCAAACATTAAATCTAGGTGCACTTTTGAGATGGATAACACTGGTTTATTCTTAAATAGGAAAAATAGCATTTACATTTTGAAATTCTCTTGCTCTTAACATGACAATTGTACTGGTAGAGATTAGAAAATCCTTTCTTCTGCTTCTGACAGCTGCAAATAAGTTCATCTCTGGGTAAAATGTGGCTCCCCCAGCCTCTCTGTAGCTGAAGCTCAATCACACATACCGGTTGCAAAAAAAGGCATCTGGGCCTAGGAGTCAATGGAGAGATTTACTTAGAGGAACAGACTGGAAGAAAGGAGCCTCTCACTTTCATAAGTTGCTAGCTCAATTAGTGTGCACTGATTAAAATGACCAGTTGCCAGGAGAATCTTGACTTGGAGGTCAGTGTGAAAAAAATTCAAGTAGGGTAATAAAAGGGCATGTTAATGCTGTGAGAATTCAGGCTCTCCAATGTTCAAGTACTTCAGGATTAGCTTCCAGAGCCTAGTTTGAAGCTGCCTCATGTTTTCTAACAGTGTCTCCTAGAAGAGAGGAACTTGTAGGACCCTTGGTGCCCTTTGAAAGAACAAATGATACTGCTGCTGCTAGTTGCAGGATAAGCTGGAGTATTTCTGTGATTTTTTTTTTGATGTTTTGATGAAATTAGGTGCTTCTTCCTTTCTTTCTTTCTAAGACTTCTGCAAGTGGCTCTTAAAATCATTCTGAAATAGTGGAAGTGGCTACCAGCATATCTGGAAGGGCCAAAGGGGAAGAGAAGGAGCCCTATAACAAGTGGGAATTTATTTGAAAATTAGAAGCAGTAGAGGTGGTTGAACTGGGGCAACATCTGGAATTTCTTGAAAGGTTCTGGGTTGTGTAGATTAAAACTTCTGTTTATGTGCAGATATTGTTCTGTTGCTTTCTCCTACTTAGGTCTACTACAGACAACAAACATTCTTACCTTGTTTTCAGTAGTCATGCCCACGTCTTAGTTGGCAATAACAGGAACACCCATTGTCATTTTCACCAGAGAGAAGAGCAGCCTGAGCCATGCAGCCTGAGATACCTTCTAAAGGGGGTTGCTCAAGGTCAGGATTGAGACATACTGGTTGGACAACATGATGATTGCCATGAACTGAACTGCCATGATTCATACCTGTCCTGTAGCTAAAAGACTTCAGGCTCTAGCATTGCCTGGCACCTCTTAGGAGTAATAATTCAAGGGAATGGACTGACTCTTCCTCCCTGCTTTCACACATAGTACGGAGATTTAAGTAATTTTGGTTATTGTGCATTTTCAGGATGTGTTTGCCCATGGGTTTGCTTTTTTAATATGATGAATTAAAATCAAACATTAGCAAAATTTAATAATATTTGGAAGTTGTATGAAATTGGCAACTTCTCTTGAACGTTTGCGAGACTGTACAATGCTTTACTGCTAACTGCCACAGAGGACTGGCTTAGTGTTTCAGCCTTGTGCAAGTGGTTGCAGGCTGCTTTTCACCAAGTCTCTTACCCCATGGAGAGAGTGAGTGAGTGAGCTCTTCAGTCTAGTAAACAGCTGCATGGTATTACAGTGATGCATACCACATATTCCTTGGCTTCCAAATGCTTGTGCACCAAATCTGTTCCAACGCATGACTGAAATGTGTAATTTCTAGTAGTGAATTTCTCAGCTTTCTCAAGAAAGCAGAAAAGAAATGTAATTGCTGGCTTTCATGCATGCTTTTAAAACATAACTTAGTTAAGCCTTACGTATTCATTCATCTCACCTGATGTCTTTTGCAAGGACACCCAGACTTCTTCCTTCCCTTGCAATCTAGTTCTACCTAGCAAAACAAGAAAGAAAACATTTCCTGTGAGAGTTGTTCAGCCATTACAGTGGTCATGTGAATAACAGAATCTACAAAGAAATATTTTACGCGTATGTGTATATTGGATTCGTATCTATGTGCACATGTGCATACACTGTTTGTTCTAGTTACATAAAGGCCGTCACATTTGTTTTTAGGATTTCCAAATGTGTGATAGTTCCTCGCAAAAATCGTCCTTTGAGTTAAGCAGCCAGCTCACATGCACACATTTACTTTTTTGTTTCCATTAAAGTCAGTGTCTTGTAGAGCCTCTTAGGAGTTTAATTAAGACTCTTGACAATAGTGATAAAAGAACAAAGTGGTCCCGATGTACTCTTTATCTACTTGAGGAATCTTCTTTTCCTGAATGGCAACATGGATGTGTAGGTTTCTGCTGAATTATTGAGCCACATAGTTTATCCCTGTGCTTGAGATATGAATGTCCTGTTATGTTGTCTGTATACTCTGCTTGCTTATTGTGCATGGGATGGGAAGGTCATGTGTTCAGAGCCCAGCAAAGCCTTGTGCTGCCCTGCTCCCTCAAGAAAGGCATGTCTTCTGGCATCAGTGTGGTTCATGGGGGAAGAGTCATACCATTTAAGATTAGGCAAACTGATTTCCCTATACTCCATCTACTCCGTGGGGAGAGGAGAAGGCAGCTCAAAGGAAGAGCTGAATTTCGAGTAATTCCTGAATACGTACTTTGCACCCAGCTCTTTCTAATACAGAGTTCTCTGACTCTTTGGCATCTCTTGGGGAGGGGAAATGGGACAAGACTCTGAATGAGTCACCACCAGAAACCTTCATACCTGTTAGATTGCGTGATTAGAGTTGCAATCTCCTAGATGGTCTTTGATACTGAAGCCACGGTGTGTATATGTGCCATGAGGAAACGTGGGACAAACTTGTTTTTAAAAACAATAATGAAAAACAATACCACAGAAGTGTGGAGTTAAGTAGGCTTTACTCTGGTTTATATTTCATGAGCTAGTGTGTGTTCATCTTTTCAGTTACTTAAACATAGCTTAGTGTTTTAATATTTGTCTATCCTGAGTCTCAAGGAATATGCTTGAGACCTTGTACTCTAGAAATGATTGGCAAGCCAGCCCTTAAGTATAAATTTAACTTCTGCCAGTGAGTGAATTCTAATTCCAGTTGAATTTATAGCAGTTCATCAAATGAAATAAACTGTACCAGGAACAGGATTTCTGTTTCTTTGGCTGGAGAAGTTTTTATCAGTAAGATCTGAAGAGGAACAAATATAGTGGAGTGACAAATCAAGTTACGGAGATGCTGCTAGCGATGTTGTCTTGAACAGATTTAAGCAGAGCAGGCAAAGACTTAGATGTGACATAAATTGAAAATGACAGAAGAACATGGACCAGAATATGCTTTTCCTAGAGTGGTCAGTTTACTGCTTGCTGGCTATATCTAATTTACTAAAATAATTAACTTGGTTTGTGGTCCACTCTTTATTATCCCTTTTGTTTGAATCCCATAGCCCTTTGTCAAGCAGTCAAAAGTGTATCCATTGCTTAAATGAAATGTGAATATCCTGTTGGATATGACATGGCATATGTGTGGAAAGTGGTGGGGATGCAGGCATTCTGGTCAAGACCAGCTCTGCTGCTTTAAGTAAAACTGGCAAAAATACATATGCAACTCAGAATTGGCTAGAGACATGCAGAAGTCAAACTTATGTCCAGATTAGGGTCCCAAGTCCCTAGGAAAGTAATATGCCAAACACTACTGCAGGTCGGTATTGTGGTTTTCTAGTGTGTATGGCTTTGGTGAATTGGCAGCACTTCTTGAAGGCCTATATACTAATTTAATATCCTTTTGTATCTGGTTATTGTATTTTTTTTCCTGAAGTCACTGGTTACTGGGGTGGTCTTTTGCCTGGTCTTTTAAGAGCATCAAAAAGGTCACCTAGACTTTTTTTTTTCTTTCTTGATGTGAGTAATATTTGGACTGACAATTCTCAAATAAAATGTTCTGTGAAGCACTTCTAGTCTTGTGTGTCGTCCATGTAGCCATATATCATGCAGCTCAGAACTTGTTTGTTTATTTAGTGATTCTCATTCTAATTTTGCTTGGGGCTATTCTTAATGAATGGAAAGCAAAATATCAGAATAGAGCAAAGGGTAAAGATCTGATGACAACCTGTGGAGTCGTGTTACATTCTGTTAATAATAGACACATACGACTTAGTCTAGGAAAATGTATAATATAAGTCAGCAATATAACCAAATCCTAATTCATTGGGATATGAAAAGCTGCACTTGGTTAAAATTGGGTAACAGTAGAATTAACTTGGTTCATTTTGATGAAGACACTTTAAGTATCCCTGACACTTTCATAGCTAAGATTTGATCTACAAAATTTTAGGGGTAAATAAGAATAAAAGACCCGGACAGCTGTTGAGCATATGGCTTATATTTTGGCATTGCTCTAATTGCCTGAATCTCAGAAAAATAGCATAAATTATTAGGTAGCTGTTGAATTTACGTCTATGTTCATGATATAGTGTGTGTGCGCTGTCCTGATTTTTTTTTTCATTTCTTTTCTCTTAAGGACATGTCTTGTTGATTTCTTTTCACGGCTTGCACTTAATACTCTTTTGATTCCTAAATTATAAATAGCTTCAGCTAAATGTATTTCTAATGTATCCAGGTGAAAAACACATAATTATGTTGTGCTTTCTTGCAGGGGCTGGTGTTTTTTTCCTTTCTTGTGCTGAAGGAGAGCAGATCAGCTTTCTGTTCGACTGTATCGTCCGTGGCATCTCCCCGACGAAAGGCCCTTTTGGTTTGCGTCCAGTCCTACCAGGTTAATATAGGAAGTATAGAGTAACCGAGCAAAGTAGGAACTTGCTATGTCTAGCACTTATTGCTGTGATTGTAAGAACAGCTTGCAGACACTAAGGGTGTAGAAAGTGCAAAGTGGTTTTCATTCTGAAATGTCACAGTACAGATTTATCAGTTGAATGTACCCAGTTTCCCCCTGCTGCTCTGGCTCATTCATATTTCTGGTGATATTGCTAACTTTAGCCTTCTCTTACTTAACAGTACTAAAATATGACAATTTGAATTGAAGGAACCCTAACCTTTAGTTTTAAACTTACATAGTTCAACTTGGATCCATGTCTGCATTACTGTTTTGATAGTTTAAGGGAAAACTAACTTCTAGGGCATTTTGAGTTAATCTAAAACACTTAGAACTAAGTCTTGCCAACCTTAGAAAACTTTGTCAGGCCTCCAGATCACATTTCAGTTTTGCAGCTTGAGCTTCTTTTCTGATGTGCAAGGATTAAATTCCTTTTCCTATTTCATGGTAAATGGTGCATTTGCTGTAATGTTCAGAGAGGAAATTAGATGGCATCATAGTAAGCCCTGTTGACTTTTGACTTTAGCAGATGAAGAAATATAATATTGAGTCAGAATGACTGTGTCAAACGGGGCAAGAGTGCGGAAATGAGATTGCAGAAAAATATCTGTGAATTGGCAGTGGGATATAGTGGGAATAGGCTGCAAGAACGGTGAAGGATGAGGTGGGATTTGTGGGAAATACTTAGAGTTTCTGTTTAAGTGTTAGGCAGTTAACAGGTGTTTGACAGGGTTTTATTGCTGTTATACGATTAAGATAATTGCAGGAAGAAAATGTGATGGAAAAGATTAGAACTGGATGTGAAAATTGTGAAAATAAATTACGAAAAGTTAGTTAAGATAAATGCAGTAGACACACGGCTCAGTTCTTCTCTTCTTTCCCATAGTTGTAGCACCAAAGTAAATAAAATAATCAAGCAAAATAGTGGGCAATAAAACCTCATTCTTCTTATATGATGATCTGTGTTTGCATTCAACTAAGTGGAGTGTTAAAAAAAAGCAAACAACAAAAAACCAACAACAGAAACCCAAAAACCAGTGCTGATGCTTAAAGCTTTATTATTGAATTCATATTTTTCTGCATATCTAAAACTGTATTACACATATACAGCTCCTGTCTTTCATTTAACAAAAATTTATGTCCAAAAAAATTAAGTTTACAAGCAACTATTCTGTTGTCTTTTTTTTATTGATTTTTTTTAAATTTTAATTTTAGAAGGCACATTCTTTGAAAAATCTTTTTTTAGAGGCCTGTAGAAGTAAATCTGCTTTCACATCTTAGCAGCTCTGGCATTTGCGGGTTGTTATACATAGCCACATAACACATTCCCTTCCCTCCTTCAAGAGCTCTGACCTCACTGAAGTGCATAAAGTGGATGTGGAATATCCTAGGGATGATTTGGTGATTTTTGTAAGGGAAGACCTCTTTTCTGAGGTCTTTTCATTTGTCTTCTGTGCTTGATGGACTTGCCACTAAAATGAGGTGAAGATGTACTCAGGCACTCGATTTCACCTTGTTTCCCTGGACAGGAGCAGTGTCCTGTAGGGAACGGTGCTCACGTTCTTGCAGACTCCTCTGCAGCCCTTTTCCAAGCTACTTTGACCCCTCTAACTTATATTTCCCTGTATCTTTACCCTTGTCTCTTCCAGTTTGTTGTCACCCTCTATGTACACATCCCTTCATAGAAAATGTTTTTTTTTTTTTTTTATGTTCTCCTTCTTTTATTATCCCATGCAGAAGCTTGCACAGACCTGTTTAAGGCACATGCACATGTACAATACTAGTGATTCATCCATAAACTGATTTTCCTTATCAAGTATGCTGTTACACAGCAGGTACTGTATTGCTTGAAAAGGTCAAGTCTCTACCAGCTGCATACTGTATCTGGCAAGAGTATTGAAATTCACCCAACCTTTTGAAAGGTTTAGTTATTAAATAGGTTAATCATCTGCACACCTCAGGTAACTAGAACAAAACTTCCAGACTGGGGATTCTACCAAGAAACATCTAGTCAATGTTATTCGTATTTACTGCAGGGCAGAATGCTACACAGCCTCAACTGTGCTTTATGCAATGTTCTGCTTTTGTGTAATTTAAAAGCTTTTATAGGAAGCAGCCTTCTCTCCACAGTTTGCTGTTTGAATTTGGCTTCTTGCTGTTGCCTGTACCTTTCCAACTTAAACATGAAATATGCTTCAATAACTCTTAGGTATTTTCAAGAAAGGAAAACACACAGAGGGCAGTTGTACAGAGAAAAGAATGTAATGTGGTGAAAAAAATGTCACATTGACAGTGTTCTTGGACACCAATGCCCACGGAACAAATGTAAAATCTAGAGACGTTATGCAGTCAACATCTGCTGAGCCTGTCTTTGGCAAAAGGGTAATGAATGAAGCCAGTGGCTTCATGTACAAACAGCTCAACCATATGGTTAAACGGAGTGCTGAAATATTTAAGTGTTAGCATGAAATTAATAGGAAATGGTAGAGACTGGTTTGAAGAGGACTGGAAAATGACCAGTTTTCTTACTTTTACTTCCCATAGTGATTCTTTAAACAAATGTAAACTGCCCAGCATCCCAAAGGAGTTTGTAAACTGCATGTGCAAGGGATATTTGCTCAAGTACAATATTCACATCTTCTTTTCAGGATTGTAGTTTTAAAAAAATATACCTTACTTCCTTAAAAGCTTGGTGTTCTTCTAACATAGATATGTGATTACTGAATGTATTTTATTATGTCATCTATAAAATATGTAATGAAAAAGCTGCACAGTGGAACTCGTAAACTTGACTGACTATTGCAAGGTATCAAAATCTGGTCTAATCTCTCATAGCTGACCTGCTTTGAGCAGCAGGTTAGACCATAGAACTCCTGAGATCCCTTCCAACCTGAATTATTCTGTGGCGTTTTGGAAATGGGTATCAAATGAATGTGAATAGTCTTATGATAAAAATAATTCTATTATGTGTACATCCAAAATAAAATGGAAAAGAAAAAGAACATTAGATGTTTTACAGTTTACTACTGTGTGGTACTTATTTTGGGAGTCCATTAATTCTGCAAAATTTTACCAAAATACTCCTATTGGTAGCTCCATTAGCAGATTGGAGGTTTTGATTTGTTAAAGGCTGCATGATCAGGTCTCAGATTTAAGACATATGGCATTGAGTGGGAATGCAAAGGTAGTGTAGGTATCTGTAGACGTTTTTAGGCAGTGTAGCGTTTTAAATAAAGGACTCAAATGAGTGACAGGATATCTTTGGATGGCTTGTTTTCCCCAGCTACTAGTTGGAACATAATTGCTGTAACTGGCTACTCACAACTTGCAACTTTTTTCTTGAGAAGATACTTAGAAAACAGACCAGAGAATTTTATGTTCTTGTCCTGACAGAAGTCTAGGTATTGACAGAGTAATGAATCACTGATTGCATGGTTTGTAATCTATACTGAATTTGCATGCATATTATTTGAGAAATGTTTGTTTATCAAGTGTGTGTTGAATTCCTTCTTTTCACTAGCAAAATTCATCTTGAATGCCAAACACGAACACAACAAAGGCCCAACAGCCGATCAGTGATACCTTTGATCAGTGGGCAGATCAGTACTCTCTAAATCTGGCTAAGGCTACGGGACAGTCTAGTCCTGCAGGCTGGAAAGACCCCAAGTGTAATGTTGATAGTCTTGATGCTCTCTTAATTTTGGAAGCTTTTTCAGGCTGCTTTGTGACTGACTGGTGAGTGTGCAGCGCTGCTTGCTGAGGATCTATCTGATGCTCTTTCTTTTTGTTGAAGCTTGATACACCTTTGGCCATTGCAAGACAGCTCTGTGGCTGCCTTCTGCAGTATCTGTACCAAGTGGATCCTCCTCAAACTTTTAGGACATCTTTTCATTCCTCCAGACATCTTACAAGGTGTGGAGATGTTAGCATGAAGGTGAGGGTCCAGGCCTGATTTGCAAATGTGCCTACAGTTACAAAGGAAGAAAGAAAGGAGAGATGTTCTGCCTAACTTATCTAACTTTGTTTAATGAAGTAATTAACCAATGTTGCATTTTAAAGATGCATATAATCAAGCATATCTTAGGTAGCGGCTGACTTGATACATTTTTTTCCTAACAGGTGCTTACTGAACAACCCGGGAGCTTTGAATTACTGTGACACTTTATTCATGTGTTACCAAAGTATTCAAAATCTCCCACGATGAGCAGCTGATGTGGCTTTAATGAATATCCACCAACGTAATATAAAAATAAAATCTCCATCAGAGGCATTTTTAGTCCAGCCAAATTTGATGTAATCCTTCCCCTTTGCCCCAAAGCAGCGTTTAATAAGATTTCAATGATTGCCTCACACAAAAGATTTTTCTTCATAGCAAGGGATCCATTTTTGTTTGGAAAATGATAAAACACTTTCTTAATTGGAGGACCCGAGTGAATCTAACTGCCTAGATTCTATGGGAGTAAATCATGTTATAGGATACATTTGTTTAGAATTTGGGAAATGAAGGTACTAATTGCTCTTAGAGTTGTTGGAGCTACCGTAGGATGTTGTGTGGGAGAAGCTGTCTGAACTTCATTGGACAGCTGTCTCAGTACCGATCATGCTGCTTCTGTCCTCCTGAGTTAGTAACATGGCAAATTACTACACAGTTATTTAGAGGCTTTGTGCATGCACAAGGTATAGGATGATGCCACCAAATCCAACTTTACTGTTGAAAAAACCCCTTGTTTTTACCATTTTTTAGGCCATATTTCTACACTCATATGACAGGAGGTCATAGGTTATGCTCTCCAGTAAGGATTGGTCTCTAAAAGGTGGCTGTCAGTGACTTCAGTCCTTAGTCTGATCTTGTAGCAAAACCTCCTGGTTAGTGCTTGGTAGTCTGTAACCAAAAATACTGGTATAGGAATCTGCTGCTTCTGGAGAATAGTATTGTGTGTGTTTTCCGTAGAAGTCTTGCTTATCAGCAGGGAAGATTAAAGGCAAAACAAAGACTTCAGTAAGACTGATGGACAATTACTTTTAGTACCTGCCTAGGACTTTAAGTCTATAGACTTTAAGTCTATATATGTTCGGCAGGTTTTGAAGTTGTTTCTCTAGATATTTCCTGGTCCTTGCTGAGAAAGGATTATTCTAATCAATCTTCCTCAAAACTGGGCAATGAGAGGTCACGGCACATAACTATGAACCCAGTTTTATACATACCTTTTATACATAGGCAATCTGTAAGGGCAAGTTTAACCAAAAAATTATCAGTCCTGTTGGACAGACAGTATGCCTAGAGATTTCATGTTGTTGGGTGAAAACTGTTGTGTTCTGTAGCTGTGTAGTTGATATGGAATTTGGCTTCTAGAAGCAATTGAACATGTGACATGCAAACTTACTGATTTGCTTCAGTTTCCCACCTATCTCCCCATCTTGTATTTTATTGTAGGCCATTTTTGCAAGATCAGTTGCTTGACCAGTTTTTTTTTAATTATATCTTTTGCTGTCTGTAAGAGGGATATCAGTTACTAAAAAACTAATAGTTGCGTATGTGCCCTAGTAACATTATGAAAATCTGTATTTATCAAGTAATCATATTCTGAGGAAAGTGGAAAGATCTTTCCTACTGACAGTTCTTTGCTGTGGGAAGGGTTAGTGTCTGTTGCATCTTGGTATGACTAATTTGCTGATCTGTTATGCCAACTTTATACTCAAAGTGCTTGTAGAACATCTTTGTTGAACCTTTGTGGATATAAGGGCATTTAACTAGATTCAGCAGAGTAACTGGCGCAGAGGACATTCAAAAATAAGTTCAAGCAGTAGCCTGTAACACTGTATGCCACTGAGCAGATCCTTGCATAGACCTGTCTGGGTTGCACCATAGGTGCTGGTGGCCAAATCTTGTATTTTCCTTTGGCAGAGGTCCATACTGGGGGTTTCGTTTGAGTAAGCAGTTACACAGGTTTGAACTAGTCAATGCTTAATATGAGTTGTATTGCAGGGGAAATAGGAATGGAGACCTAGCAAAATAATCCATATCAAACAGTCCTCTTTTCTTAAAGTTAAGTTTGGAAGGTGTCAGACACTGACATCAAGCACTGTTTGAGCTGGGAGACACAGAGGTCAAAGACCTGTTTGTCACAGGCATTGTAGCCTTGTTCCTGTTAGAACTTTTGATTTCCAACATATGCTGTTACAGGAGGACTCTGTGTGTGTCTGGCTTGTTCTGCTAATCTCATCCAGATTGCAGACTGCTAGAGATGGAAACCCCTTCTACATGGGAAAGTTCAGCATTGTCACTTCTGGTCCTGTGACGCACTCAGATCTATCCAGGGCAGGTCAGAAAGTGAATGCCGTTAGGGAGGAGAGATGTGGCAGCTTGTTTCGCAGGTAGTTAATAAGGTAGGGACTCCCATGGAGCTTCAGTTTACCTAGAAATGCTCCTTCCCCTGATTGTGAGCTTGTTTTGACTGCTGTGTTGACAACATCAAACCCAAGTTGTTTAAAACTGAAAGACCTGGGATGAAAATGAAACTTTTCTTTCATCATTTCAACTGTTTTTATCTTACTAACTCAACCACAGCAATGTGTAGCCCTTTTCATCCTTTCTTTCTTATTATTAAATGATTCAGTGATTAAATGTTTTTGTGGTGTGCTACTACTACCCAGTTGATCAGATATACAAGAGCAGCAGTTGTGAGGAAGCTAATCTGTTTTATCTGTCATTAATTCCTTTCCCTATATAATTAGTAAGAGCTAATGAAACTTCCAATGATGAACAAGTTAGCAGACCATATCTTTTGCAACTGCTGAACATGACACACTTGTCAGTGCTGTTTGAAAAAATCTGTAAGACTTCTCTTGGGATAATGGTTATGATTATTTCCAACATCTGGTTTTACTGTTGTGCCTGGTTGGAAACAAAATGGTTCAGAGGAAACTGGCCTATTTTTCTGATGAAAGTTCTTCCACATTCTGTATAACTTTTGGTCTTCCTCTTTCTATTGGAATGGAAGGAGCTTCTTCAGTGAAGTAATTTCAGCTGGAATGGCAAACTCACTAAAATGTATGGGGAAAATCCCCTATAGTATATTTTAGTAGTGGTTTTTACCATTCTAACTTGTCTTATATTAAACATGGAGAGCCAGCAGGTTGCTTATTTCATCTCTGACTTCTGAACTTAATGACCTTCTGAACATCAAACTTGAAAGCGATGTCTGTGTAAATAGGTGATATGGATTGGAAGGTATCAGATAGTTTAATCACTGTGACTCTCTGATGTAGATTTGTAAATTAGTAGGATGAAAAATTTGGTCTTTCTTGATGATAAAATTCCCAATGAGTTCAGTGAAGTCAGGACACATTTTACAGGTCACATATTAGTTTCAACTCCTGTAGACCTGCTGGATGTTAATTATCTCTGTAGCTATTGCCTTTGGTGCTGTGCTCTTCAGGGTTCTGTCCCTGGTGGTAACTCTTACAGATATTGGGTATAATAACTGAAAGTTTTTGACACTTAAAATTATAACTTATTAAGTAGCATTTCTCCAGGATGTGCTTGAAGGCAGATTGTCCCATACATTTTCTGATCAGCTTTTTTCCTCTCCTGTAGTAGAAGATCAAACAAGAACAGAGTATCTAACATAAGACTATGTCTTTTTTCCCCCCTTCTTTTTATATATTTTCCATGTTTCTTCTTATTTATTTATTTGTTTTCTGTTCCTCTTTAAAGATCCAAGTACAAATCCAGCCTATTCAGAAGAAAGATTGGCTCATGAAGCTTTGCAATTAGAAAAGCGCTTGAGCTTGCTGTCCCATACAAGTCGCCAGGGCAGTGGAGGTAAGAAATATCTTTAATTAAATAAAAATAAATGGTGTTCCTTCCTTCCCAGGCTTTAGAAATATGTATATGTATATAATTATAAGATGCTGAGGTTAAAAGAAAAATAACAGAGAAATGGTCAAGATATTTGCTGTGGCTGCTGTTGCTTGTGGGACAGTTCTTTAACAGCATTGTCTAAAGTCCATTGATGTGGATTGGAGTTTTTCAGCTGAGCAGAGTGGGTTTTGGATCAAACACTATTAACACAGGAAAATCCTTTGTATGCTGAATCCTACTGAATTTGTGCATGTGCAACTTCAAAAGAACGGTGTGCGTCAAGTTTGCTACCTGCTTAAGTACTTGACTCACTCCAGCCTATGACATGAACTGACTTGTATAGCTCACGTATCAGGCTTACAGCAGATTTATGGAGTAAAACCTAGGACTCCTGTGCTTTGGTTCTAAGTGTTATTATTCTTGCTCTTCGTGGTGGTATCTGTGCATGTCCCTTCTGGAGTTTATGTGTCAAAGTAGAATTGGTGTCTAGCACTGGATTTGTAAAAGGGCCTGTGCCCCGAACTGCCATTTGAATTGTTTAATAACAGAAGTTAGATCTTCAAAACATCTGCTTTGCTCCTGACTCTAAAGCCTACAAGCCTAAAAATGGCCCTGTGAAGATCCTCAAGAGCTTAATTATGTGCTTTTATACACATCCATGGCTACTTTAGTCTTGACACTGCTGAGTAATGCGGTTTGTGACTAAATTCCACTGAGACTTTCTGAGGTTTTTCTTAGTTAGCATATAACTGCTAGACTTGACTAGATTGATGGAAAACATTTAAATGAGACTTGATAGAGGAGCATGCCTGTGTTTTTATCCAGTCACGCTGGTTAGAAAACATGTGGCCCAACTTTGTATATATTCTCTGCTTGAGATTACTTGAATTTATGACCTGATTCTCCTAAGAATGTTATAATCCTCAGAGAATGAGGAATTCTAGAGTAAGATTTTCATATTGAGTTTTGCATAGGAAAATTAAGTATTTGTGTTTATGGAAAATATTATAACAACAAGACTGTTCCTGTAGGTTTGGTGGGAGGACATTTGCCTGAATCTGGAGATCTAGGTTCTGCCACTGCCTTGGAGAACATGTAGCTCTACATCTTTAGAGCATTTTCTTCAAGACTGTGGGAGGGCTTCCCTTCCAGAGTTTTAAAGTGCCTAAAATATTTGTCTAAGAGAAGTGATTTCAAATAAATTTAACAATCTTATTTTTTCAATTAAAATATATGTTTTTGTAAGCAGAATGACTTTTATTTAACAAGTATATTTCTTCTTCTGGGCATGTTGTTAAGAACTACACTAATATTTTTGTAATTCATGCCTTCCATCTAGACAGCTGTATAATTTTATCTCAGGAGTTACACTTATGTGCGGGTCACAAGCCAGTGTCATGCTATGGGCACTGGGGGAAAAGAAGGGATTAGATTTCACGGGATAAACATTGCTATTTTGTGGTAATATATATCAAGAATTACTCCATGAAGAGAAAGAAAATTGTTCTAAACTTTTCCCTCAACACCTGAGAATAGAAATAGCCTAGTAACACCAGAAGCTCAGGTCACAATTTGCAGTGGACCCTTCCTCTTTCTACCCCATCTGGCAACTTATGGCCCAAGGTTTAAAATTAATAAAATTAGTTAAAATTAATACCTGCAAAATGATCCTGCTGTCAGCCTTTGTTTTCACATTGGTTTTATTAAGAAGGAAGGAAATAACGTTATGGACTATGTGTGCTGCTACAAGGAAGTGTTTTTTTGTTTGTTTGTTTTTGTATATGTTTTTGTGTGATGTTTGTGGTTTGTCCTTATGCCCTTTCATGCTAATGTTTATTTTTTTTCTTCCATCTTCTGTCTTGGATAGCAGTAGTTACCTGTAAAAGTGTCCTTCTTGCAAGTATCGGTGAGAAAAAAAAATTCTTGCAATATGTGCATAAATGAATCATGGAAGATCTTTTTGTATATAGATATGTAAACATTTTTATAATACTAGTAATCTCGTTGTTTGTTACAGTGATGTATGGTTGCATTTTGGTATGGATATTACGGAGAAGTACAGCCTAGGAGAGCTCAGACGAGAGAACAGGACAGTCTTAAGTTTGATTTTATTTTTGTGGTCTCTTTAACATTCACTTTGATGTCATTCAGATAAGCTTTAAATAGAGAAAAAAAGTACAAATAAGATAATAATTTGGTTGATTCAGATCAAATAGAAACATGGACATGTCTTCTATGGCTTTGGGTTGCAGTAACAAGGTTTTCTTCAGAGCATCCTCAGCTATTCTGAGCATGGGACTTTGTGACTAATCCCTGTGACAGAAGATAGGAGTATCTAAAATAAAACCAATTAACTATATGGAAGTAAAATATGGTTGAAAGGGGAGAACTTGGTGCATAAACTCTAAAAATTTAGCCCTGAATGCATTATGTTCCATAATGTGGCAGGGTTATGGCAAGGTAACATACTATTTGCATTTTATTTTCCCCGTGGGGATAGGAATTATTGCAGGAATTCTGGCTTTCTGATAGAAGTTCCCCTCACAAAAAACAGATGGAATCTCAGGATCCTTTCTGTTTGTACATACTTGCCATGCTTCAGTCTGTCGATTGTGTTTTAAACATAGGTTGATGTGTTTTCTTCTTTTCTAGGAGACGATAGAAGTCTTTCAAGCTCATCTTCAGATACCAGCCACTCGGATGTTAGTGTTGGGAGCAGATTGACAATTTGGCCTGAACAGTCTTCAGCCAGCACTTCTCAAGAGAGTCATGGACTGGCAGCTGCAAAGGGCATTCATCTTGGGGAAGAAAAGACCCTTCCAGAAGGGGCACGTGGCACCACAAAACCACCTCCAAAGCCCCTCCGATCCAGACAGCTACAGGAAATAGGTCGTCAGAGTTCTTCTGACAGCGGAATAGCTACTGGTAGTCACTCTTCTTACTCTGGAAGCTTCTCTTCCTATGCTGGGAGCTTGGACATTTGCCATGGTGATGAGTTTGGATCATTGCTAAGCTTGCCATTGAACTTTCCTTCGGATCAGAATTTATGTACTTGTCCGCACAGTGAGCCCCAGAGAGGTGCAGGATCAGAGTATCAGGTTCCCAGCTCTCTCAGACATATTTATGATATACCCAGAAGTTTGTTACAGGCAGCTTCTAAAGATGTGCAACTGAAGAGTGCAGATTCCATGCTACCCAAGGACCAGGCCCTGTCACCTCAGGGTGCTAGTGACCCAAAACTGCTACTACCACACGTGGAAGCACGCAGGGTACCTGAGCACAGCCAGGACAGAGGGAGGCCTTCATCCTTACTCGCACAAAGCAGCAAGGACTCAAGTGATGAGACATATGTGGATTTTGTTTCGAGGTGGTCAGACACAAAACCACAAGGACAGGTGTCAGACTCCAAAAGTAGTGAGTTGTCACCATCTAGTGGGGCCTCAGCGGACCCCTGTGACACATGTAGCCCCCACCTTGGGATGACAAGAGCTCTTTTTTCAGCTTGTCCAATCTGTGGTGGACTAAAGGTAAATACCTAACACTGAGCAGATGCTAACAAGCCTTACGTAATATAGCATGATTAATTTAAAATGACTTAAGTTGCAAGTCATAAATACTATTATTTCCTTTATAATTTGAACTGGTAATAACTTTTGTGTTGTTTGTGCTCAAGTTGAGAGGCTTAGCACACAGTTTCCTCAAAATCTGTGCCTGATCAAGAAAACACTGAACAATACAGGCCATCAGTCATTACTTTTAAATTGGCCAATTTTGGGTTTGGGTGTATGTGAGTGGCTTACAGTGGCAGAGGCAGAAGCTTTACAGGCACAAGAGAGGCCTGAATTTGTCATATAATAGTAATTTAGCATGAAGGACATTGATCTGTCTTACTGCTGGTATTTCAAAAGAAGAAAGAAGGGAGGCCAAATAGTATGTGCTGCTCTTTAGGTGACCACATATTTTTTATTTTATTGATGCTTTTCTTTTCTTTATCATCGTAGTTTGAGCACGTCTTGCACAAGAAGCCAGATTAGTGAAGCTTCTCACTGGGGAAAGAGAAGATAGTCAAATTAGCATGGCAATCCATAGCAGGTCAACTAATCCAGTATTATATTTATAACTGGCCAGTGACAGATACTTTAGAGGAGGTGTACAAAAACTCATTAGTGGTGTACTACCAGGACAGTGTATTTGCAGGAAAAAATAGTTTTGATCACCAGTCGCATAAAGACTTAAAACCTGAAGCATGGAGATTCATATGCCTTTCTAAACACATTTGCCACTATCTGTTACTATGACTGATATTCCCATAAGTTCTTTTTGCACACTGCTAAATTCTTGGCTTTTTACGGCAGTAAGCTTTATACGTTAGTTGTACATTGCATGGAGAAAATATTTCTGGTTTTACCTATTCTAGAGAAGACCTTTTTGGTGAATGTGTTTGCTAAACTAGAAGAAGGTAAAGCTGTTTGTGTTGGTGAGCTATTGAGAGGCTGGGAAGGTTAGAGGGAATGCTCAAATTAAGTAATGTGTGAAGTAGGGATTCAGCAAGAGAGGCTGTTGTTTGAGGAATTAAGTATTGCCACTGAAGTGTGTACATTTTAATTGAGCATGTGGGATTACATAAATTGCTGCTATGAGAAAGGCATGAGTGTATAGTAAGTTATGAAAGAAAAATTAGACTATTATAAACTTGAGGGATTATTTTCTTCTCACGAGGTATTTCGTGCATTTGCATCATTGACTGCCTTTATGTGTCTGAAAACTAGAAAATGCTGTCTGCCTGAGGTGCTTCTATAGCCTCTGTAACTGCACCTTGGACGTTACTTTGTCATGTACTTGCAGCATTTGGGAGGTAGGGAGGCACTGGTGTGACAGGCTAAGGTTGTGTCTACACTGATCATTAGGATCAGTGTTCTTCCAAGACCATCCTTGCCAGTCGTTGGCACCAAAGGCCCTCACTAGCCCTCTAGCCTAATTCTGAAAGCTTGACTGGATGCAAGAGCCTGAGATTCAGCCTCCCGCTTCTTTCTGCAGTGCAGGCAGTGGGGTGCACAGCAGTGTATCTGCTGCTGGCTTCCTGTGTCTGCTGCCTGTAGCTAGAGAGAAGTTGGGAAAAATGCACAAGACTGATTCCTAGAAGGGCTCTGCTCTGGGATCAGAAAGCTCCAAGATGGCTTTGTTATAGGCAGCGAGGAAAGAATTAGTTAAGGTACAGTTCGCTCACATGGTCTAAATGTTTCTGGGTGATCTGAATTGTCAGTTTAGACATGAATTTATCAAAGTTTACCCTGGACATTGGTGGCAGACAGGAAGCTGAAAGTGAGTATTCCATTGTATATCTTCAAAGCCATTAAAGGCTAAATTTTGTCATTCCTTCTTTAACTGCCTGTTGACCCCAACAACATACACACCCACATATTTTATTGCAAAGTGTTGTCAGGTTTCATGGTGTTTGTAGTTGCCCTACTAATATCAGTTGGCAAGAATTTCAGGAATTGTCAATATTTAAACAAATTTAGTGAGAGAAATACTGGTGCAACACTCTTACTAACTCCTTTTTTAGCATGAGATATGCACATCTGCTTCTTATCGGTTTTTTTCTACCCATTTGTAAGCATTCGGGAAAGAAGTCTCATTAAATGGAATGATTCATGGGTTTGTTTTTACTTTTGAAAGAAAAAATAACCTTTTGATACATTGTCCTGAACCGTCAAGATGAGTTATTTCAGCAGTATTTAATGGACACCTTCTTTGGCTTTTCTCATGATGAATACAGTGAAAGCACAAATCCATATGCTGTAACTAAAAAATAATTCTTATTCCTTGTGCTGTGACAGAATATGTTTAAGATGCAGTTAGGGCCAGGAGGAGTTGATTTACGGATTAATGAAGACACCAGGTTTTCACACTTATTCAAATTCATGTTCAAAAGCCTTTAGTGTGCCAGTGTTTGGAGTTCCTTTGCAATTTCAAGTTAAGCTGTTAATTAAATTGTGTTGATGGTTTTTAAATGCCTACTATTTAAAGCGAGTGAGCGACCTGAGTAGAGGAAAGTCTACAGCAGTAATAAAGGATATAAGCATTGGTTTGTTTTCTGCCCTGTATGTAAACTTTGGCAAATCGAGGTTAGATTTGGGCAATGTTGTCTGTGGGTGTTGGAGTTCAGCATGTGAAGAGTTGGAGACAGGTTGCAGGATGAAGACATGCATATGTGGAAGCATGGTGGTGTTCGTGATTGGGATTGACTTGGTTAAGAACCACTTGCTCCACTAATGACAAGGATGATGGTGAACATAGGGAGAACATAACCTGGGAAAGTGCCAAGGTTCAAAGAGAAAATAGGGCGAGGAAGCCTTTCTGTTTCACTCTGGATGAAGAATAGAACCAGCATGAAGAAAGTCACTAAATATTGCTTCTATTATTTCTCTATTGTATTTCATATTAGACATTGGGGATTAATAAGCAAGCATACAGGGTGTTTTGCTTTCTGTTGTATGTTATTGTAGTGTGCTCAAGATGTCCTTCTTTACAAACTTCACAAGGTGTGCCTTTGCTATGTAATTTTTGCCTAGGTGGTTTCAGTGCTATAGATGATTGCAGAGATGAATTCTTTGTGTATTGTAAGTATATTTTAAGCTCAGAATGTTGGATTGTTATGGGATTTCTGAGTAAGCTGTAGAGATTCATTATTAGACTTTACTTATTACATTTTCAACTACTTAGCTAATACTAATTTGATTAATAGAATTTCACTGTACGCTTGTTGCTCTGTAACTTCATTTGATGCTATAGTTTGAGAAATGATGTCAACCTTTTTTATAGGGTGTCTTTTTTTTTACACCACCATTGTTTGTAAATTTTCTTAGAAGTCTGAAAAATAAAATGATTTTCCAACTGGTTTTGTCCTTTTCCATCTGACAAGTACTGGTTTTAGTTTTGCTTTGCTTTTTGTCTTTCATCTTCTTGCAAGTTGAATTAACATGGAATGATTATGGCTGTCTCTTCACACTACTTAGTGTTATACTCAAATCACTGTTGACAGCTCGAAACGTGCCTATTAGTAGGAATGACTTTTATGTATGTCTAGCTCACCCTAAACTCATATTTATGTCAGTGGGAGTTCTTATGTATGTAGAAATATAGGCTTGATTACGGCTTTGGTAGTTAACTTGCCATGATAGAGGAGAAAAGAAAGTGTCAGTTTGTGTGTGGCTGTTATCATCAATCCTGTATTGGTGTTCAGCCACCTACTTTAATTGATCATTTAAAAATACCAAAACCTCCTTGGAGACAGTGGTCCCAAATTAGGAGCCGGTCTACTCAAATCCTCTGTGAGGTATTTGTATAGTTCCTGATACCACAGGAACTGTATGCCTCAAACTTTGAATCTCCCAGCATATCTGCAGTAAGCGGAAATATGGGAATGCTATGGTCATGATGCACAAAAGAGTTTAGGCGTTTTGCCAGGTAGCAGAATCCACAGCGCTGAGTGGCTAAGAACCCTGCCCTACACAATATAGGGAGATCTGGTACCTGCCTTGGTGGGATGTGGATCTCGGTTTAAGTGGGGAGTTGCTGTGATTAGCTGATAGGAAATTTACCTCTTTTAGTCTGTTCTGTAGAAACTGCTTTATTTTGTGTTACAACTTTAAGGGAAGGCATGTGCATGTCTGTACTGTGATCCTTGAGCAGGCACTTTACTCAGTATATTTAATCATGCAGCACCATGTCCCTGCAGGGCTTGTTAATCACATGTAGCCTTTTGTGAGTGCAGAGTCTCTGGGCAGATGTAGAGCTACTATGAATATCTGTGTTTCCATTGTGCATTATAGACCAGGGAGAAACTAAGCCTAGAGAGAAGCAAGGCTGATGTGTCCTCAGGCAGAGAAGGGGCTTGAACTCTAAAGAACATCTTGCACTGAGGTCTGTTTTGTGGCCTTGCCTGGACCGATTTAACCAAAGTCATGAACAGCCTGTCTCTGGGTTGGGAATATAGCCTTGGTCTTCCAAATCCTGTACAAAACCCTTAACCCTGGATTTAGCTGGTGTGTCTCCTTTCACTGTAGACGCTGCTTTTGAAAGTGGTAAAAGAGAAGGCCTATAAGGTGTAAACTTGTGTAGTGAGAGTCGAGAAATAGCGGCTGCAGACTACATTGCCACATCCATGTAACTGAGAACGTTTTCATTTTTTTTGGCTTTTAATCAGGTACTTTTCTAGTGTAATATTAAAATAGATACAAAGAAATCACAATATATTGTTATATACCACTTTAATGTAGCATTTTTTTTTCTGTTGGAGCCATTACCTCTTTCCCCATGAGACTGAACACCCTATGTGTTTATCTTGTAGTGTGTTTATTTCCCTGCTTTCTCTGAAAGTATAGGAACACCATTATTTGTAATTACACACCTTGTACATCTCTTTTCAAAGTTTTGTTTTTGGGTTTTTTTTCTACATTATTGTTGTGTGATGCTGTAACGTTTTATGCTTCCTCCCACCTTCAAAAAAGCTACAGGCTGTCTAAATTCTCAGTTGAGAAGGATGCATTTGCCATCTTCTACCACACTGTTTCTACGTGTATTTCTGCTCTAATTGCAGAGCTCTGGGCAGTTAGGCCACACACACACACACTGTTAAAACTATAACAGGAACAGTTTGCACCTCAGAGGAATCTGGAAGTCAGTCATCAGTATTATTGACCTGAGTGACAGTGTGTTTGTGAGGCTTTCGTATGCTTTGATGACCATTGATTCTGGGTATTATTGGCTTTTGGCATGAATTAGAAAACTTGCATTTGTGCTCTCTTAAGATTGAATTCTAATTGTTTTTCTTTAAGTCCTGACTGTGATACATTAACCTGCAGTGAGGTGCATCTTCCATAACATGTATCACCACTAAATGAGGTGACTGCACTGAACAATGATTTGGCAATCTGGCATTTTACTTACATTACAGTTATTGTAAAAGGCTCTGAAATGTTTACAATAAAGTAGTGTTATTTTTTGGGCTTTTCACAGATTCAAAAGCATCTTTAAAAACACCAATTCCCCCACAACATCTTTCTGAAATAGAAGAAATCCATGATCATTTCTGTCCTTGACAATGAATTGCAGTCATTTCTGGAGCTGGTTGTGCTGACAAAAGCACACAGCACTGTGCAAATCAAAGATTGGAGCAAAAGTATGTTCTCCAGTTGAAACTGGCAGAGGAAAGGGGCATAAAAGAGGTGGGTGTGGTGTCAGGCTTAGAGCTTGATTTGTTTTGTTTTCCTTTTTGTAGTTTTGGCCAGGACCCCAGTCTATCTATCCCAGTTAACACTGGGACGAGTGTTAACTCTCGTCCTCTTACAACGGTGCTGTGGGATCTGCTTATGCACTGTGTTGAGATGTTGCTTATCAGCAGTTCACAGGGGAAGGAAGATTTTTTTTTTCTTCTCAGTTTACCGCTGTTATTTTGTACAATATTATAATGCTTCTGGGCAATAGGCTTCACTCCCAAATAATCAAGAAGAGGCTCAGCTTCCTTTTACTTTGATGTTGCCTGGTAAGGGCTCATATAAGTGGCCCAGCTCTTTCAAAGCTTTGCTTGGAGGAGGTCACTTAATGGGTATGACTTTGGGTTTGAGACGTTACAGTAAAATACAAAACATGCCAACCCTACCAGAACTGTGCAGTTCTCACTTGCTTTTGGCACTGTAGCAGGCTGCCTTACCTCTTATCTAAAAAATAATACTGAAGATACTCTCCATCTATCGTGAAAGAATCCCCATGGTGTTTCTGCCAAGACTAAAGGTTCTAATCTGAATTCAGAATAATAAGAATTATGCTCTCAGCACTTCTTGGGATCAGGCACTAAATGGAACAGATAGCTATGGTCTGTAATGGGAAAAGAAGTGCCTGCCACAGAAGCACTGGTAAGTGAAATGATATTAATAATGCCAAGAGAAGGGAGCATCTTTCCTACGTGAGGGGACGTAGACAACATAGCTCAGCAGAATTAATTCTTCTGTACTAAATAGAAATGTTGCTGGATTACTTTTCTGTCAGAAAGCCAGTGAAGATATTGATAAATCATGGTATTGACCTTTTATTCTCATCAGAATGAACAAACAGGAAAATCTACTTCCTCCCCTAAATACAGTTAAGCTGGATAATAGCACTTTTATTATTACTACAACTGATGGCTACTTCTTCCTCTGTTGCGAGCAATAGCTTTTCTGAAGAGAGAGAAAGAAATGTTTTGAAAGAGGAAGAGTCTGACAATAACAGCTGGAAAAAAATTACTCCCTTTGGAATGTAGGGTTTGTGGTGTTTTTGGTTTTGATCCAGTTGTAAAGACACTCATCAGATCGCTTGGAACATGGCCAAAATGGGAAAATAGAAGGGTTTTTTTCTGTCTTTCTGTCTTCTTTTTTTGCTAACTAGAAATCAATTTATTTTCTGGAAATATTCTACAGAATCCTCTAAAGTGTTAGCAGACACTTTCTATCTTCATTTTCTAAAAGGGAGAAAGTACAATTCACCTGCAGAGGAAGAAACCACAAAAAGAGATCACGAAAGCATGGATTACATTGAGCTGAACTCAGAGGGAAGCAAATAACTCCAGTGGCAGCCCTGAATTAAGATTCCTAGGTTTGATTCCCATGTGGTTCATCTCCCTCTGCAAGTCCATAAACAAAGTTACCTTAAAAAAACCTCAATTCCTTGACTTGCATTTCTGCAAAATGTTTGTAATGTCTACCAACATTATATTTTTAAGATCATGGATTAACGAAGGCTATGCAGAAAATATTCTGTTTTGATTAACAGTCACTGATATCAAAGTAATTGCATGGCTCAGAAGGAATCGGCGAGTGTCAGTAGGATAGCAATCATTTGGATGGGATGTCTGGAGGGTTGACAGCAGCTCACTGTGAGTAGATGAGAGGAGTGAAAATAGATGCTCAGTAGGGGTGCGACTTTTCCTATCAACTCTTTTTGACAGAGCCACTTAAAACTGGAAGTATGCAAATTAGAAGGATGAAATGTATTCCAACAAAATTACACAGACTGTGCTTAAATTTGTCCACAACCCATGACAAGACACGAGTGGAATTAGTTTTGGTAATTCAAGATGCCTAATGTACCTATTACTTCAAGATATCTGTGGAAATACTGTCAGTCTGGCTGATAATATCCCAAATGGACTTGTAATCAGATTAGATCCTTAAGATACCAGTCGTGTAGAGGTTGTGACATAGGCAATTTCTTACTGTTTCTAATGTAACTGTGCAATCCTATACCAAGTTATATTACTTGCTTCATAAAGAGCAAATAAGGTTTTCTAATACTGGCTTAGTAAGGTTTAATAATATGATAACAACATCTTCATATGGGTAATGAGATTTCGGCATTTGTTAGCAAGAAAATGGCAGGTGTGGCAACAAATCCACTGAAGAGAAAATTGTTTATTACCTGCTCCACCAAAAAATACTCTGAAATCAATTTGAGGAATGAGTCACTGAAGAACATTTACATGTTCGGAACAGAATGAATACTTCCCATAGGCAGGAGGGTTAGAAAATGTAGGTAAGCCATTCTGGTATAGAAAAGCCTGCCAAACAGTTTTCAGGATGGACTGTTTCAAAGTTGCCTCGCTATTTTATGTATTGCTTTATTATGCATAGTTATGAATGCTTCTGCTGAAATGCTAGAGAACGTGTCTAGAGAAGAAAAGAAAGGCAATTCTGCAAAAGTCCATATAGCAGAGACTAGAAAAGTGGGGTTGATTGCGCTGGACCTCAGAAGAAATCCATATTAAACTTTGGCATTCTTGCCCTGCCTGACTTAGTGTTGGATGCATTTTACAAACCCGCGTGCTGTGCTATAAAGCTAGTTGTCTAATGCAGACTCCTAGGAGGAATTCATGATGGCAAAGTGCAGATGACGCTGTTTTGGACAATGTCTCACTTTAAATTGGAGGGGAATCCCAGGGTGTGCAAGAGAGGTAAGAAGCTTGAGATTTGGACTGATCTGGGAATTTTGTGTTACGGTTTTATTATTGTGGCTCTGACCAGCTTACCTCAGTCTACCTAGTTGTATAATATCTGTACCTAGATAATGTTTGCCTCCCAAGGCTATTGTCAGGATTGATGGGATGGTGTTTCTACAGTACTTTGCATATGGACAATTCTATTCAAGTGTAAAGATTATATTAAATGTGATTGTTTTCCAGGCTGCAGTGAGAGACAGAAAGTTGTTTGCCTTTCAAGTGAATTGTGGCCAGAAAAGGAGCCCATTAATAAGAGTTACTACAGAAGAAAATCAACCTGTCAGGGTGGAGCAGTTGCTCTATGATTATTTTTTTTAAATGCTGGGAAGTCATATAAAAGTTTTATATGTTTTATAAGTTTTATAACTTATAAGTTTTATAAAATATATATATATTTTATATATATAAAACTATATAAGTTTTATAACTTCAACAAAAAATTCAAAGCCATTTTCTATTTAATGGAAGACCACAGAGCAGTGACACCGAATACATTATTTCAACAGATTTTTTTTTTTTGTGTGTGTGAAATTGAGCTTAAAGAATGCTGTCTTTCAAGAACTGCAGAGTTACCGGAAAGAAGTTATTAATGCAGGAACCTTTACACTCAGTGTATTCAGAAAGTCTACAACTGAGGACATTGCAGTTGAAATCAGTTCTTTCTAAGCATGGCATTAGCAGGAGGGTTGAGCAATTTTTAGCATTTAGAAAGGACCAAGATATCAAAAACATGCTTGAGGACATGACTGAAATTCAAGCCAAGTTGTAACAACAGAGGAAGAAAAGAAAAACATGATTGTATTATTTTTTTCTTCATGTATTCTTTCCTTAAATTCCTATGGAGAGGCATTTTGCGTCAGATCTAATTTTGCAAATTTTTTTGATGCAATCTTTTTTTTTCTTTAATTTTTTTTTTTTTTTTGAGGTCAAAAGCCATTTTGCCTGAATAGAAGAGACTAGGTAAAACTCTGAGCTCTTCCCTGGTAAGAGGTGTGAGAGCAGATGACCACAGGGAACTTCTGGAGCCGTTCAAGCTCTCTGAGGATCTGCAGTTAGGTATTTCAGTTCATCAGTTTTCCCATCTTAAGTAAGTAGATACTTACTGTTGAGTTTCTTTGGTGCTGTCTAAACTCAGCTCGAAGTGTAGGACCTCTGGGTCAGAACCACGGTATCACAATGAAACCTTAAAGTTACCAGGCCTGAGCAACTGAGCAAATCTTTTTTATCGTGTAAAAAATGCTCTTTACCCCGCTTTTTACTAATTGCATACAGCCTTTTCTGTTCCGTTCCTAAATTCTGGAGGGAAGGACCTCCCTGCATTCTGGCCATCCTTGCTGGCATAGTAACTTATTGACCGTTGAAGGGTCCCTTGAAAAACTCTAACTTGCTTCAGGGAGTAATTCAACCCATGCGTGTAGGACAGATGTGTGGGGAAAAACATTATGTGGAGCTACTGTTGCTTTTCCATCCCCTCTGCTTCAGCTCCAGTGAAGTTTGATGCTTCAATATGTCTGTAACAACATGTGATTTTTGTGTGTGTGTAAAAGTTAGACTGAGCCTCCTCGGGTGGGACGGGGATGTTAAGATCAAAACAAGTGACTGTTATGTGATCCCTGTGATAAATGAGAGCCAGGATGAGGTGAGTGAATACCAGAGTCTTGCGTACAGATTCTAGGCTGCAGTAAAGTGCCTTCACTGCATACAAGCTCTGCTTGTATGTCTGCCTTGGCATTATCTTTCATATATTTCCATGTTTCCTTTCCTAAAGCAGGGTAAATGAAAGAAAGCAGTCCTTGAGACTCTCTGAAGCAGTTCAATCCCACACAAGTCCAAAGATTAGATGGAAAAAGGGCTTTAAAGTTGACTTTGTGCTCTTAAGTCTTGTCACATGAGGATATTGGGCTATTCGCAGTATAAACTGCAGCAGCAAGCTGTCAATCAACTGAAATGACTGTTTCAACAGCTGGGAATCAGTGGGACATGAACTCTGGCTGTATTCCCTCTCCCCTAGCCACATCCTCTGCAGTAGTCTGGATTCTGTGGAATCCTCTGCTAATTCAATGCTGATTGGAAGCAATTTTGAATGTACAAGAAATTTGAGCCTGGAAAATATTAAGGAAATATAAACCTTTTCCAGATCTGGTTTATTACAAGGACAGAGAAGTGTTAAGTGGGCTATATCAGGGCTAGTAACTGTATACTTGAATCCTCTGTAGCACTAGGAAAACATTTCCAGATGAAGTTTGCCAATTCATCTCATTCCTTGAGACACAAAGTCAAGCAGAACACATGTGCTATGGAGATAACTGCTATAGAAAGCTTTGGAAAACTACAGAAATAATTATACCTAATAATTTATAGCACTGCTCTCCAATATAGAAGAAGCTTGTGAGCAGCCCCCATGCATAGTTAAGTATCTGTATCCTTTGAAGCTGTGCAGCTTAATTATAGTTTCATTACCTTTGACAAACCATAATTTCAGCGATGTGTTGGGGATAAAGGAAAACGCTTGTTTTAATCTTACTATTTTGAGCTTTCTCTCCCTTGTTTGTCCTTCTAGTTCCATCCATTTCTTTCTAATGATGATCATTGATTATATTGATAATAATTTTTTTTCTGGGAGAAGTTGACTAACTTTAGCTGTAAATGTGAGGTTGAAAAAGAAGGAAAATGAATGTGAAGATGATATTGCAAGGCTTTCATTTTTATTTTTCATAGGCTCATAATTAAGCCCACTCTAGTTCTCTCTCTGTGTGGAGCAGGATGCACAGGTTGTATCAAGGATTCTTTTCTTCACGTCTTTACGCGGAATGGGCTGGAAGGAAGGAATCAAATAACTAGTCTAATGTAAACTGGCATAGCTCCATCGGCTACAAAACAGGCCCAAGTGTATTTTTAATGCAAGCACAAGCTAAGCTCTCACTGTGGAACAACACTCTTTGGGGCAAGTAGAAGAAGGAACAGATTTTTCTTAGGGCAGTCCCTAGGTGAACGTTTCAAAATGGTAATTACAGCTTAACATAAACTTTCTCCTCTCTAAGAATTGGTAGAGGTAGGTGTAATTTGCCTCTTACATCTGAGATTTCACTTTGCCAGCTTTTGAAATATTTTCACTTTTGAGCCCTTCTCTATTTACTGTTTGTCACTGTAGCTGTAGAGTTGTAGTTAAACTCTATTTGCAAAAAAAAATCCCTTTTCTTCATGAATAGATGACTTGGATTTGAAGTCTTGTTGCAAGCAGAAAATTTGATTAAAAGGGATACTTTTGCAATTTTGTATAATTGGTGGAATCAATTTTCTGTTAATCAGAAACTTTTTGACAAGAATAGTTGCGATAGGATACTTTTCAGTACAGTGGCAAAAGAGCTATTTTTCATTGAAAAGTGTATAATATCTCTAATGCATGTTGGTTGAAGCGCATCCCCTTTCCTCATCAGAGAAGAAATGTCTCAGTGTCAAGAAATGAATGGATTATTGGACCTTTTGTCTCACATGTCTCTTCTGGTGTAAAAATGCCACAAATCACTCCTTTGCTAATCAAGCGAGGAAGGATATCTGAATCCCTTTGTGAGTACATGTGTCCATATGTGTATATGTTAATGATTGTCTTTTTCGTTTATTTTCAGTCTCTCCAAGCTTCCTGCTAAACAGTACTTTTGTATTGACTGTTAAAATCTTGAAATGGGCTAATGCTCCTACTGCAGCAGAACTCTTGTTTCTACTGGTATGTGCTATTCTAAGAAAATGTGGAACAACACTTCCCATTTGTCAAGCCCTCCTAATTTCACAGCTATTTCTGCAGTACTGAGATGCTCAGTGGTGGCACAGTTATTCCTGTGAACTTTAAAATACAAAAGGAATGGATCATGTGAGGTGTTGCATCCAGTCAACGTGCACCTTGCCTCTCCTGTTTCTTTTACACGCTGAGCGAGACAAATGAGATGAGAACACCACACTGCCTATTATCTGCACACCAGAGTCAAGTCTGCTGTTATGCATACCTGTTTGGGCCCCATCTGAGCCTTATTTTCAGTGGTATGGTAGTTTTGCTGGAGTCTCTGCCTTGAGTAGTTTTCACTTGGTGCAGAATGAGTGGAAATTAACAGATCTATTGTACAAGGAAGCTCAGCAAATGTGGGGAAACTGAGTGTATTTTAAATATCAAATGTTCTTGTAGTAGTGTAATGCTACCCCCTGTTGGAATTTGGAATATACGGAATATAAACCGGAATACATGGAATTGAAGCCTCTTTGACTTTGTGTACATTACTTTCTTTCCGTTGCACTTGATAGGACTTTAGAAGTGCCAGTCTCTAAAAAAAAAAAAAAAAAAATTTTGGCATAAATAGGAAAGATGTTTTCCCCCCAGTTATCAGAAGTTAATTCAGTTTAAAATAATCTTCTTTTTATGTTAAAATACAGCTGTAGGCACAGATGCCTACAATTTTACTGTCTTTCTATAAGAATACAAATATATAAAAGGGAATGTAATGCTGCTATGAAAACATCTCTAAAAAATTGACAACACTATCTTGAATTAGAAAATCTGCTGGGTGTCTTACGCTTAAATTAAAAATTGTTCCTTCTCATAAAATTCCAGAACAGATCTGCTACTGTAAATCACGACAGCTCAACTGAGGAGTCAGGGGGAACAATGTAACTGATTCTTATTACCTGGAGGAATTGGCCGTCTTTATTTTGGCCCTAAGAATATATGATATGCTGCACTTCAGATTATATCGCGGTATCTGCCGTGGATCTTAGACCTGAATATTTCTGAAGACTAATCTCACAGTTGGAGAAAAAGAAGTTATCATTTCTGAGCTGAGTATATTTGATGGTTTATTTTAATGGCAATAGTGTAAGGAGTCCTTCATGTCCTGAATGGCAGAATGATTGTTATGAGATACATCTAGTGAAAGACAGGCAGTGAAGGCTGATGTTAATAAGTTTTATTATGTATCTAGCATCAATTCACAGGTGTATTTGTTCAGGGTTCTGTGCTGTGAAATCAGGAGATGCTATGCCCCAGTTGTCATGTTTGATGACTATACCCTATGACATTTGCATATGGTGTTTTTATTTTTTGTGAAGAATTGATTTTAGTTCCTGCATTCTAATTTCTGCACCAATTCTGGCCATGTTTATCAAATACATTGAATTAAAATTGGTCTCAGAGGCAATTTGCTATGTCTGGCTTAGATATTTCTTCTGGCTGGCTGAATTCTTCAACCCAGTTGTGGCTCCTGCTATGAAAGTCCTCCTGTATCATGAACTGGGAGTGAAAAATGTTCTGATCATACTCCAGTGTCTTTGTGCTGTGAGGTCTGTCAGGAAGCTTAGATGAGTTCATCTGTTCAGTAATATTCATAACCGTTAGTGTCCATCTTTTCATTTGAGTTGCTTATATAGATGTACCTAGAGGGTTTGCTACTGCGGTATCTCTCTCTGCAGCTTGTCACTGTATCTGTCCTTACAAAACCTCCATGAAATCATGAAGTGCTTCTACCTGTATAGAAACCAGTGCTTCTGATTTTTACCCGTGGTTAAGGAGGACAGACTCTCAAATTCACAAAAGTATTTAGTAATTTTATTTGATCTGGAACCATCATACCAATTTTTTTGAAGAACCATGAGAAACTCAAACCTTATGAAATTAATCCAAAAAATTGTAAGACAAAACCAAAATCTGTATTTGAGCGAGGTGGCAGAGTGTCTTTATTTTGTTTACTTTTCTTAAGTTGTTGTGGTTTGGGGCATTTCTCTGTAACCATAAGCTGCCTAGCTGATATTGGTGTTAGGACAGTTTATGATGGTTTGGTGGTGTGTGCCTTCAGACTTCACTAGGTACTTGGGGTGAGTGTTAGTGCTTTGGGGCAGCTGTACGTGCTCTTGACTTTGTTTTTTGTCTAGCCTAGAAGTATGCAAGGTTGACTTGTAGTAGTGCCTGGAAACAGACACAAACTTCACTGATGTGTTTACACCAGTTATTTTATAGGTATTGGACGGAATTGCATAGCTGTTTCCTCTAGAATTCTGTCTGAATACTTTTGTACATAATGAGATATGTGTGCGATGTTAAAAGGATGTTATTTAGGTTGAAAAGTTAAGCCCTTCACTGTTAAGGAATTGACAGATTTACAGTTGCGCATGCCATCTTGATTTTACCCACACATGTGTCCCTCTCGTGTAGTGAATGAGGCAGATGTCCCATGGAAAAAATGGTATGTGACCATGTAATATCATTACAGTCCAGTTGTTCAGCACACTCCTCGCGTGACTCTTTGGTATGCAGAAATTCTAGGCTGTTTTTGAAAAGCAAAAGACGAGCAAATCATGTTCCTTGTTGCTGTGTCAGCTTCCCCATATATTATCAGTAGCAGAGCTTGAAATTTGACGCTTCAGCATTGCAGCCTAGACTCCTACCATCTGAATTTCAGGGCTGTTGCTGCTAGCTGGCAGCTGGAGATGGCTTTTATCTCCGGGTGGAGGCTGGGCAGCTGGATCCGGGTGCTGGCTTTTGTGGTAGCCGTGGCAGAGGACTCAGCCCAGCTTTTCTTTCTCTCCCTTGAGTGGACAGTTTCAGAGTATGCTAAAGGGAAGGTGTGGCATTTTCGGAGATAATGGTCATATTCTGATGCCAATGGTCGTATTCTGGATTGGGTGACAAACGGCTCATGGCTGCCGGCAGCTGGGAAGCCCACAGCAAGGAGCAGAAGGCCCCTCTCAACAGAAGCATATCAAAATCACAACTGAAGAGTGCCTCTGTAGAAACATGAGAGAGAGAAGATGGGTACTAGAACGAAAAAATACCTTTCATTCTTTCTCATCTCTTGTTGTTTAAACAACACCTGTAACTTGTAGATGAGTTGTGCTGTGATTATCCCACGGGTTTTAGGAGGCGTATTTTAATGAAACACAGAGCACGGCTTGCCAGTGCCACCGAAATTGCCAGCTTCATGCTTCAGAAAATAGCTGATGTTTGGGTTTGGCTGAGCTAACCGAGATGTTTCTGAACTGACTTCAGCAACCTTTCTGTAAGCCGACAGTTGGCTTGCGACAGATGAAGCTGAGTAATCAGAAGTTTGTGGCTGAAATTGGAACCCTGCACCTGAAGCATGCCGTGGACAGGAGTTTCTGTTTCATTTGGAGCTGTTACGAAGGACCGTAGAGCTTAATAATTTTGTATCTTTTGTTCAGAACCTGATCAACTGCTGGACGTTGTGAAACAGCCCATCAAAGTAGATGACCTTCAAAGGTTGCTGCATGTGTCTGTATTTATTGACCTTTCCTGGGAACTTTTCTTTTCCTGTGGCAGCCTAAGCATTCCAGCTTTAAAGTTTTCTGGTGATTTGCTCCAAGAATAAGTCATAGTCTTTTAATTCTCATTAGTAAAGTACCTTAACTGTCAGTTTCATTAGGGACTGGTTTCTTTTTGCTGAAATATCTGAGCTTTGCAGAACTTCGGATGTGTTCAAGATTTTTTCTTTTCCATTTTCTAAAAGCAATTGATACTTTTCTATTTTTGTGATGCTAATTTCAACATCTTCATCCAGAATTTCTCACTGTGTCCTTTGCTCCTTTGTGAAGTTGCTGACAGTTCAAGATACTATTGTCATAAACTATATAACGTAACTGTAATCCACTGCCTCCCTCTACATACAAACTATGTGAAGCAGTCAGAGGGATTGTGATGAAGGGCCACCAGCTATATACAGCAGCATGAGAGTGTTTGTTCGTTGTTAAAGAAGTCTGCTTCACAGTTTCCACTTTTCAGGGACCATCCTCTGGACTTTGAGTCACAATTTTGATGGTTTTCTCTTGAAAAACTGGATGCTTTGCATGGTCTTGATACTGCACAATAGCTTTAAAATAAAGGAAGGGAGAGGACAAAAAAATCTAGATCATATTCTCCATGAGAATTAAGCAGCTGACCAATGTTGCAATCCATCCTCTCTGTTTATGAGTGCATGTTTGGTATGTGCTGAATAAAAATCTCACAGTGCAAATAGTTGCTTCTATTACTGTTGAATATGAATTCCTCTTTCATAACAAGAAGAATCTGGGAGCCTCTCATTTATGTTGAGCCATTCTTCTTCCAGTCCGAGGACCCAGACTGGGGCAAAACTTCATACATGTGCTTAGACTAAAGCAAATGACACCTAAAAATCATAGAATCATAGAATAGTTTGGGTTGGAAGGGACCTTTAAAGGTCATCTAGTCCAACTCCCCTGCCATGAGCAGGGACATCTTCAACTAGATCAGGTTGCTCAGAGCCCTGTCCAACCTGACCTGGAATGTTTCCAGGGATGGGGCATCTGCCATCTCTCTGGGCAACCTGTGCCAGTGCTTCACCACCCTCAGCGTAAAAAATTTCTTCCTTCTATCTAGTCTCAATCTACCCCCCTTTAGTTTAAAGCCATTCCCCCTTGTCCTGTCGCAACAGGCCCTGCTAAAATGTTTGTCCCCATCTTTCTTATAAGCCCCCTTTAAGTAGTGAAAGGCTGCAATAAGGTCTCCCCAAAGCCTTCTCTTCTCGAGGCTGAACAACCCCAACTCTCTCAGCCTTTCTTCATAGGAGAGGAGTTCCATCCCCCTGGTCATTCTTGTGGCCCTCCTCTGGACCCGCTCCAACAGGTCCGTGTCTTTCCTGTACTGAGAACTCTAACTCTTAGCAGTTTCAGAATAATGGAGCTATAAAAAGCTGCCAAACTTAGATGAGCTGAAAGAAAAGCTTTATTTCCAAAGATGCACAAAAGGAATGACATAAGCTGTGACTGATGAGGTGTGTCTGAAATGTTGACAGTTATCAGGCAAATGGCATTTCATTCCTCTTGCCAGTGATGATGGAGCCCAGCTCAGCATTACAATCTACAGAAGCTGATATACTTTTTCTTGGAAGTGTGGTTTCCTCCTTTTTAGGAGGAAAAATATGAAACAAAAATGTTTTGGTTCTTTGAAAATACATGTTTTATATGGGACAGCTATCTATCAGTTCCTACCCTTACAGCCAGTAACGGGAGGGATTAGTCTTAAGACAGTATTTTCCTTCATTTTTTTCTGTCCATCTGACTCATAAGAGGCTGGCTCTTTTTTTACACCACAGGGATGAGCTTACAAAGCATTTGTGATGCCTCTTGTCACTATGAATCTGGCAAACTTCTTCCAACAACAGCAAATTGTGCAGTACAGTAATCTTTGCTCCTTGCTTTGGAGCTTATACTGGAAGATTTGGACTTTGGGGCTGATCTCATGTCCAAAGACTAAAACTCCCTTTAGCAGCAGCGGAGCAGGATTGGGTATGTAGTCCACGGAAAGTGGTTTGAGTACATACAGAAAGGTAGGCATACTGCTCTTTATATGGGACAGTATTTGCATCTGATAATTTTTTTAAATGAGAACTGATCTGGTAAATCATATATTTAATGAAATTTAAAGTGAACGAAAATTTGAATGAAATCAAATGAAAATTTAAAAGAAAAAAAAAAAGGGGAGAGAAAGACAGATATATCAAATACACACTGGGAGGGGGAAATAATCCCATTTTGATTGTAAAAACAATTATGTACTATGATGGTTATTTACACACACAGAAATAAATGCCAAGGCTTAGGTTCTGTTTAGCTGTTTAGGGCAACAGAACTAATCTATGAATAATGATCCAGCATATCAAACTAGTGGGTTCTCTTAACATGTATCATTGAACCCTACCCAAGATATTTGGAAGCAGAACATCAAAAATGAATGTCATCTGACAGCAGCCAGATTACTACCAGAGTTAAAATAGCCCTGGACATGTAGTTCATGATGTGTCATATACAAGTGGTACATATCCGTTTACTGTGGGTGTTGTAGTGGTGAGGTTGTTTGAACTAACAACCATGCATCACATACTTCAGCACTCAGCTCTTCAGTCACAGTTAAAGAATCTACATTAGAAAGATATTTAACTTATCTTAATGAGCAATATTATGAGACATGCGGGATTTAGATACTCGCTTTGTTAGTTATTGTCCAAATATTATAGCAGGCATAACTATAATACAGACGGTAGGTTGAGACGTATTATAGTTTGCATTTGAAAACCATGCATTTACATTTGTACATTATGCCATAATAATTTAAAAAGTCTCTCCTACAGACAAAAGCATGTTTTGTCTGAGTTTTGTAGAATTAAAAAAGATAGCTTTTAAGCCTCTGATACCATTCTTTCTACTTTACAGACTTTCTACTGAGTTGCCTTAGCGGTAGCCACTGTAAGTTAGTGAAGTCTCTCTCTTACAAAGGATTGCAGCAGGAGGCCTCAGAGTTGCAGAAATAATAGGATATGATATATTGAAATGGAAATGAAGACTACAACCTTATAGTCTGGAAAAATCACTCGATAGTGAAAGACTGGTTTTATTTTTGTTATTGGCTCAGACTCATTTTTTTATCTAATCACATCTGGTCCTTTTAGTTATTTGTTGTCTTTCATCTAGTCACTATAATGTCAATGATATTTTATCAGTGTCCCACATCTGATGTAATTTCACACATCTAACTTCTGTTTGCCTTTTTGCATCTTTCTTTGTCAAGTATGATCTAATCTAATTTGCTGTTTTTAAAAGCAAAATGTTACCAGAAAGTTGCGAGATCCTTTCTCATTAGCAAGATTTGATTTTTATGCACTTCAACACTGCGGTCTGCCACTTTCTATTCCATTAAGTAAGCTAGCAGATGCTACCTTCAGAGGCAGCATAATCTGCTTTACATCCACAGACATAACCAAAGTCAGGGAAATTATTTTTTCATGTTCTGTATTAGTAAACCCCTAATAAGTTACTGGGGGCAGGAAAAAAAGCACTTTTCAAGCTTGCTGTAAATAATAGCCACAAAAAATTCATAGAAATTCTACTGTAATGGAAAAACATTGTTACCTAAATATACAGAATATTGCTCATAATGGACTCTAAAGTCCTCTGTCCTGTATCTGTGCAGATACTTCTGCACATTCCCCAAATGAAAGCAGCAACTTCTGTGGTGGCACACAGTAACTATAGAAACAAGTAACATCCACTATGGTTAAATTAATAAAATGCACTTTTTTCTGAAATGCTGTGGGATGTTTTTTCTGTTTCAGAAATGAAATCTTGGCCATGTTTCTGATTTCCTCCCCCTCCCTTCTACTTCTGCTCTAAACAGTTGCTCAAATTCAGTGTCTCATATATTAAAATATTCAGCTAGCATAAAAGCTCAAGTAAATACTGAAGCTGTAGATTCTGTGCTTGCAATAGGATCTGGCAGAAACATCCCGTATGTTGTGTGTTATTCCACTGTTGAAAGTTGTTCTGTGTTGCAGATTTCAAAACTGTATTTTAAAAAAATCCTTACACCACCCCCCTACCCCAATTGTTCAATTAAGCTCTTTTAATGTATATTTTATTGGCTGAAACAGAATCAGTGTAATCTTTTCTAATCTTTTTCTGGTTCATTGCAAGGTCCATCAAAACCAAAAAAAGCCTTTCCACCTACTTTTACTGCAGTTGGGTCTAGTTGATAACTCTGACATTTTTTTGTGATGGTCACATGTAATGAGCTTTATGTCCTAAAATGTTTGCCTTAAGAAAATGTTGTGTGGGAATTAATATGACTTGAACTTCTACATGGATAATAAGTAAATAACCTATTTTGTTTTCTATTGAGAAATTTTGCGAAGTCAACACAGTGTCTGTATAGGGAGAAGATATATGTAAAGTATATGTAAAGTCCTGAGGGTGTCTGAAAAGCCACCACATTATAAGAAAGCGTAGGAAATGGAGAGTTATCAGAGGTCACAAGTCTGTGTATTTAGGTGAAGAAAATTACTGTCAGGTGTTATATAAAATGAAATTTTATTGCTTTGGAATTGAGCAGTGTTATTGCTCAGCTCTGATAGGTATATAGTGGTTTTCTACTTCAAAGTCCAGAAGACACATTTATTTATCGAAAAGAATGGATCGTGATGATGAATTCTTGTTCTCACCAAGGTCACAGAAATAAGAGATCTCTTTGGCAGAGCGGTGGTCAGACCAGAGTGACTTCACAGCCTACTTTGATGTTGCAGTGCAGGAGCAGCCTTGATACCATCTGGAGATGGAAGTGCCAGAGTGTCCTCCAGATCAGCTTTGAATGACATAGATCATATAGCTGGGGAGAAACCTGGCCTGCAAGCATGTTTTGGAACACGCTTACACTTAAGTGTGAATGGGCACTGGTACTCTCTTCCTGATCTCTTTGATGTGCCCTAGCTGCCATTGTGCCAACATGGTACAGGCAATGTGAAGCATCTGAGATGGCACAAAGCTTTTCCAGAAAGACTCTGATGACACAGGTGGGATTTGTAGGCAGTCTGAATTCAAGGATAAAATATGTTGGTTTTATGGAGCTGAGTCGAAGCACACCAGGCTTTGGTCTGTTTGCAGCACCTACCATTTTAAGCAAATATAGGCATGGCCTTAATTTACATATGTTACTCCAACTTGATCTCATCTGCCTCTGGATACCAAATTTTCTTGCTTTTTGCTGTTTAATTCAAGACTGATTCAATAGTGCTAAGCTTCACCGTGCCTGCTACGGTTGTTACAAAGCACCCAAAGTCAAGTTAGTTAGCCTTTACTAAGGTACACAAAGGTTTGGCAACTTGCGCATGTCTTGAACAAATTTAGGTCTGAACACCTTTGTGTCTGTTCTGGATTTTAAAATCACGATGGTGATCACTTCACCAGCTTTTACGATGGTGAAGTGATCTCTCTGCCATTCTTCCTATATTGTGTAAAATTTCTATTTCTTGTAAAGATTTTTCATTCTAAAATTTTCTGTTTTCTTTAGGGAACAGCAATATTACAGTCTGGAGTCTTACCAGCTATACCAGGTAGGAGCCATTTAGTTATTTGCTTTGTTAAAGAATAATGCTTAAGTCCCAAATTGTGATGAAGCAGAACTAAAGACTATATTGAGAAATATCCTGTTTGTGGGTGGTTTTGCTGCTGCAATTCATGACTGACAATTATGAAATACATTGTAATCTGTAGTATCTTTGGTTGCAAAGATTAATATATCTGTTTTTCCCTTCCTTTTGTAATCTGAAGAGGTGCAAAATTGTCAGTTTCCATATAAAGTTGTTTAGTGCTTTTTCTACTTACATAGTCGAAGAACATCAAGGAAGTGTTCTTTTTAGGCTATATTAATACAAAGGGGAAACTTGATTTATATGTTCAGCGTGTATACCCAGTTTTCTAAATAACACAAAAACACAGGAATGCTTCCTTACCAGAGGCAACATGGAGATGCTTCTCTCATGTCAGTGGAACTACTGACCAACTGACAAAATCAGTAAAGGAAGGAAGATGGAAAGATTATTTAGGCAAAGGTAACACACTGACTACCTTTGCACCATAAATCTGCTTATCAGTAGAATGTGTTGGTCATCTGGAGTTCTCTGATGTAACCAAACTGGTCTGGTGCCTTTTGTATCATAATTTTACTTCAAAGACAGCATTTTGTAAGCCTTTGGTTTTGTGTACTGTCTCCATCTTGTTCCTTTGAGAGATCTGTGCAAAGAAGTTGTTTAGTATCTTAAACATCTTTATATTCCTTAAACTGTTTACCTGATAATTCAGTAGATCCATTAAATTATCAGGTTGCCTGCTTCCAATAGACATAAAACAGCTTTTTGTGTTTGTGTTTCTTTATTGTTTTTAAAAACGTTGGCAGATACGTAAAGAAGTATAGCTGATTGATACTTGTGTGAACAAATCCAGTAAGCTACCTAGGATCAGGAGGTGTCTCTGGAGAAGTGCATAAGTAACCCTATTCCTTTGTCTGTCTTAGCAGGGGAAAATCCAGAAGCATTTAGCAGATCTTGTTCCTAGTTATTCCACTTGAGTCAGTGGAATTAGTCTTGATTTATAGATGTGTAAGTAGAAGGACAAATTGGATCATTAACCCTAATTTTATCTTTCCTTCTGGTACTCAGGTTTCTAGTCCTCTAATCAACCCAAGGAAATCAGACCACTTATCATTAAAGTGTATGTAAATACAGGGGAACTTGGGTCCATAGCTGTGTGTGGTGGGCACAATATTATTTCTGCATTAATTTCAGTGGCAAATTAATTGTGGATGCAAACAATATCTAACAAAAACTTAATCTCAGACTATTCATGCAGATGAAGGAGTTAGCTGTTTTGATAAAACCTATCATTAAGCAAATTGGAAATGTGGAAATACAGGACAGATTTTTAGATCAACAGAAAGCGAAGATACAAGACTGAAGAAATTTGAGTGGGTGGGTTTTCATGTCTGGTACATCAGGAAAATATTGTTTAAGAAAAGAACTGAATACTTGTTGGAATAAGTATAAATGCTTTAGGCAAAAGCAGCATCTAAAGCCAGTGACTGAAGTTTTTAGCTATCTTTGTGGGGTTTCATCTCTCAAATGCTCTCGTTATATACCTGTAGAACTTTATTCTTCAATACTACACTTTTTTCAGAATACAAAAGAAACCCATGTTTTCTCTGCCTCGTTGCATTTTTATTATCCTCAGATATTTAATTTTAAAAAGTATTGTCTTGTATGTATGTGACCATTCCAAGTATAATTGAGCTTGGTGTTGCAAAGCTTTCAAAATAGTACTGTAGCCTTTGAAAGTTTTGCTTCTGTCATCTTTAATCCAAGCCATTAACTGAAGGCCCCTGGGTGCTGAGCAGTTATTCAGAGTTCTGTTGGACTAAAGGAACAGCATTAGAACCTTTCTATGTTTCTCTATTATGATTTTTAATCCATTGTTGGATAACATAAGGGCACACGAGTTTGAGGTAACTACTTTCAAAACCTGTCTTGCGCATGTACACGGCAAGATACCTCTACTAGCATGAATGACTGTACAATGACCCAACACACAGTTGTAATGTTTGCTAGTGTACCAGTCCACTTAGTCATAAACGTATTTCTTTTTTATCACAGAAAGGATTGTATTGTATTTTCATTCAAATACACTGTATGAGCGCAAACCCACTTCTTCCAGTGCTACAGGTGCCCGCATGTTCTGTACAATATTTTTGCTCTTGAATGCCTCAGTTCTGTAGCAAGAAATGGAGTTAAAGTGTCAGGATCAATTGTTCACATATTTTTCAGTTTATTGGTAATGAATGTGGGTGACGATATTCTCTTTCTACTGTTAGTTATATATGCTGAGCAATAGACTGCAACTTCAGAGAAATGTGATTAATTCTAATGGCAAGCTGAAAAGTGTTCATAGAAGTGGCAACAATTCTGAATTGTACTACTAGATGGAAAAAACAAAGTTGGGGTGAATAATCCTGGTTTAAATAATTTGGTTGCCTTTGTTATAAATAACTTCGTAAAGATTGATTAGAAAGAGAGACTGAATTAGATCGCTTGCATTTGTAGGAGGAAAGCATTCCCGTTGTTATCATAGCTTTGTACTAGAGATCAAGGTAAGGGATTCTTTGGAGTTGTATGATATGACAAATTTGTATGAACCTCTATCATGGTATTTAACAAAAATGTGATTTGGATTTTCTGATTTCTGAGACTGCTGGATTCTGGAGGCACCTAGGTTTAGCACATTTGGTCTAAGAAGTTCTCATGGGACCTGTACAGAGTTTCTCATGAATGCTTAAGAAATTTTGTAGCATGATCTAGTGGATGCAGTTTCAGAGTTATGTATGTAGGTCCTTTTCTCAGGAGCTGCTTATGTGTTTTGAATTAAGGGATCATGGACGAGATGCACATTCAGTGTTGAAATGTGGAACCAAAAGACAGCACATTTCTTCACAGAATGGTGAGCTGAAGAGCTTGTCATTATCTTAATTATCTTTCTGGTACTATAAATCAAAGTACTGTAGGAAAAACAGGGCTGAAGGGGTTGTCTAGCTCAAGCCTCTGTCCTGAGGTTAGGATGTACTTCTGTGTGTATGTCTGACAGGTGTTTGTTTAGCATGTTCTGCAATGAGAATCCTTAATCCACCTTAAACCATCTGAAGTCCTTTGCTGTTCTTACATTTAGAATGTGTTTCCTAACAGCTGCGGTGTTTCTTGCTGTGATTTAGGCCTGTTACTTAAATCTTGTGCTCCTCTCTAGTTCATTGCAACAGCCTAGATAGGAACCTCCAGCCCTTACTTATAATGTCTTCATGGTCTCCTCCAAAATATTTGGATTTTCTCAGTTGGGTAGAACTCGGTCACAGCTCTCCTGTTTTATCAATGATGTTTAAACCATAAGGTTGTTTTTGGGGGCGGGGGGAAATGCCACTATTTCTGTCCTTGGTTGCCAACCCTTCCAAGTGAACCGAGCAGTCTGAATCCCAAGAGCCCTATTTAGAGAAGCTAAACTGAGAGCTGGAATGGGTTTGCAGAAGTGCTTAGGGTCCCTCTGCAACCCCTGGAGAAGGCATTTCATGCAGGCTCTACGCACCGTATTTCAGAAACTTTTGTCCCTTCCCATTAGCTACAGGGAAGCTGATTGCCTAGGCATTCTCAGGAGCCAGACCCAACCCTGGGCATTTCAACACCCAAATTAAACATCTGTAGTGGGAGGTCTGATCTCCCTGTTCTTCTGTGCTGCAGGCTCTGGCATTACAAAAATCAATAGCTGAATGGGAAAATAAGTTAACAAATATCCTCCAGTGGAAGCAGTATACTTTAATATTGTTCAGTTTTGTGACTTTTAAATTATCTTTTCTTTTATTTTTGTCTGTGCAGTTCCATTTTTTCCATATTCCATAGGCGCAAATTCATCAGCATTGCAACAGACACTCTTGCTATCTGACAGCCTCTTTGCTGTAATACCAAACCTACACAATGCTTGACGGGAAATGTTCTGAGAGGATGAATTAAAGAATAAACATAAAACAATGCTGTGGCTTGGAATTCAGTGGAAATGTCAGCTGAATGCTGATTATAAACATTGTATCTCTCTTAAACTGTTCCTAGGTAGATAGGGAGTCAAGGTAGGGAGATAGAAAGAAAGAATAAAATTAAATATATAACAGCTGATAGGTGCTGAAAATGAACTCAGCTGTATGACAGCTTAGCTTTTATGATTGAAAAATAGGCTTTCTTTCATGCATTTTTTAAATTTTTATTGTGAACCTGTGCAGCCTCATACTTCTATTCCAAGCTTAGGAGTAAGCTTTCAAGGAATTAATTGAGAGCAGTGAGAAAGAAGAATCTGGGCCATACTGTGTTGGTTATTGTTGCTTAGGTTGAAAATAATTTATAATTCACAATTTTTTTTTCAGGAAATGTGTTGTCAGCTCTTCAGATGTAGGAAGACAAAGTATGCTATGATGCTTTTATTGAGCCAGTAAAGGGCTGTGTGCTGAAGAGTGTCCACCATAAATATGTCATGCCTCATAGGGCTAAACACTGTAATAGAAGAGCATTATTATAATGAGAAACTTATTAATAAAACCCTGCCATAATATGACATGCTTTTTCTTGATTGTGCTTTTTTTCATAAGTGCACTCAAAATAATTCCATAGGGGAAGAAAAACAGGAGCTCAGAAAAAGTGGTTTAAGTAAGCTGATTAAAATACCTATTGCATTTGCAAGCTAAACCTTGGCCTTAGTGACTCTCTGAATTACTAGGGGCCTGACAGGAGAGGGGAAAAAAAAAGCCACTGCGATGAAACCATATGCTAGTGAATAATCCAAATGCTGGTACTTCATCCTCTGGGCTGAGTAGGTCCAGCAGGTTCCTGTTCCCTGTTTTGGGGGTGACAGAAGGTGGTAAGTCCATGCCACAGTGACCCTCTAGTCCTGCCTTTTCTGTATTCCCGATTTGCTTCCCCATGCCTCCTCTGACAACTGAAATCTGGAGAAATTACATATCCCAGCCTTCTAGAACACAAAGGTGAGGAACCTTATTTGCAAACATAGTGATTATTTCAGTTGTTTGGTTTTTTTTTTCTATTAAGGAAACTCATTATGTGACCTTCATTCTTGGCCAATGTAGATCCTGAGTTTCAGATGCATCAAGATTTTTGGAGCAAACGTATGTAAAGCATCTTTGAAGGTCTCTTTTTCAAAAAACAGACACTGAGTTTTCTGGTACCGGAAAATGGTAATGATTCTAGCTTAACACTTCTGCATTTTTAAGGATGGGAGGCTGGGCTGGAGTGGCCCTACAGCATGGGAAGATGAATAGTAGCTAGAGGTAGTTAGATCCTCTGTGATTCTTTTGGACACACTAAACAGAAATCTTTGTGGAGCAATATTTGAACAGTTACTGGGCCTGAATGCATTTCTAATTTTGAGTGATTTTACTACTTCTGAAGTTGACTGTTAGAGAGAGGAGGCGTTTCCAAATATGGTGAAATCTGTAGAGCAAGTATGCATTTTTAAGCATCCCTTTCAGCTTTTATGTATTGCAGATAATGCCATTTGTACAGCAGAAAACATATGAAATCACTTTGAAAATTGAAGAGTAACAAACTTAGGGAAGTTTTATAGGGCAATTATACAACACCAGGAAGTCTTTTATTACATTTACATGAAAAAACCTCCTGGTGTACTTGCAGTATTTCTCCTGTCAATCAGTAGCTCTAGGCTTTGGATGCTCTTTTAAGCAAGGTATCTGTTTTCAAAGGAGGGGATGGAAATGTTGCTTGGCTGAGTGGATCAAAATACTTCATAATAAAGGTAGTTTTAATTCAATGAGAAGCAAGAATTTATCATAGAGCATAGTGTTTTCTTCTGTCCTGACTCCTTATGAGCAAATTTAATAGCCCAGACCTGCAGCGTTTGTGACCTACTCTGTGAAGTAGAGGCTGGGCAGTAAGATGTGATCACTTGGTAAATGCAGTGTAGTATCACATGTGTCTACTCACTGGCCATGTAACGATAGGTGACAGGATTTGAAAATGTAAACTGTCTGGGCTCAGTTGTATTCCAGCTTCCCTCTCATTTGTTATTTTTTTTTCATGGCTCTTTCTTGTAGCACATGTGCTGTAAACTGTGCTTGTTTTTGAAGACTGGGCATAAGATTGGATATTAGGAAAAATTTCTTCACCAAAAGGGTTGTCAAGCACTAGAACAGGCTGCCCAGGGAAGTGGTTGAGCTACCATCCCTGGAGGTATTTAAAAGACGTGTAGACGTGGTGCTTAGGGACATGGTTTAGTGGTGGACTTGGCAGTGCTAGGTTAATGGTTGGACTCGATGGTCTTAAGAGTCTTTTCCAACCTAAACGATTCTATGATTCTGTGATAAAGAAATGACTATGAAGTTAGACAAATGTTTCAAATAGTGGTTGTCTTCATTGAGCTACATCAGACATTTGAGTCTAATCATATATAGGAATGCAAAATGTTCTGCGGCATATTTTCATTTTGTCACATTTTGAATATCTTCTTCCTCTTACACATTGAGGAAAGCAGAACAGAAATAACTCTCTTGATGAGCTACGCAGTTTTAACAAAGACTTGAGCGAGTCAGCCACACAAAACTAGATGGCAGGGGAAACTGAAAAAATTATTCTTAACAATCCCTTGTAAGATGAAAAGAGTGATGGAAGGGAGTGTCTGTCTCCTGCTGGATGCTTTATATGTTCAGAAATTTATCTTTCTAACTTGCTTTTTCCATTCCTGCAAGTGTTATCCTAGCATTCCTGAATGAGAAACAAACCAGTTTATGTGGTAGCTGTAAAGAAGAAGGAAGAAAATATCTAGGTCAATCTCTGTTGACATGTGTTTATACGACGCAGTTCAAAGCTTCAGAAAAATTCCATGAGAGATTTGACTATGTAAATATCTGTTAGTTGCCAGATTTGAAAATGAGGCAAATGCAACAGGTCAAATCATGAAGCATTAACATGGTTCTTTTAAACGAGCTCCAAATGGGAAAACTTCAACTTGACCATAAATGGATTGGAATATCTTATTGTATTAAATCTCCTTTCCTGTCTTGTGTGCTTTTCACAAATCCTAAAAATGTTGCTTAAAAATCCATGTTTCCTCTGGAATGATTTCTGCTGAATTACATTAAGTTTTTGAGGGAGGAAGAAAAAACCCCACACTAGTTTTGTGTTGAAGCTGCAATTAGCATAAAGCTGTAGCCTTTCTTCAAAGTAAGGTAAGGCTTTCAGCTGCATAAAGCGTATTCTGATATTCTTAATAATGCAGAGGCAGGACGCTCTGAGGTGAGAAAAAGGAAAATCAGTTACAGTGAAAATGTAAGTAAATCAGCTAGTCCAGGGCTGTTGTATTTTTGCATTTATCAGCAGTCTTGTTAAAAACAAAATTTCAGACAACATTTTTAGTGGTTAAGTCCTCACCAGAGTATGTAAAGGTTCTACAATCTGATCTCATTTGTTAAAATACAAAATCAGTTTCTCAGTACGGTATGCATGAAAATTGTTTTTGTAGCCTTGGATGACTCTGTATATGCTTTTGTGTACACGAAGACTACAAAACTAAAGGTTTTAGTTCAGCTGTGCACTTCTGAAATAGGTTTTTATTATTTTTTTAATCCATTGTCCTCATTAAGTGAAATAATCTGTGGGTTTTATTTAGATTTATTTTATAAAAGTGTAGGAATAATTTTATAAGCTTGGAAAGTATTATATTTAGAAAAAAATTGTATGAATGTATACTTCATACAGGGGAAAAAATAAGAAATTACCATTTTCTTTAGGTTCCTAGGTCACACAGATTTCTTAGGTATTTGAAACTGGTATTTATTTTATATAATTTCTTCACATTGCATAAGAATTATGGTAGTTTTTGGATGCTATTTTAAAAATAATTTGCAGAGAAGTGTCTCACCTGCTCAGAGACTATTCATCAGTTTAGAAGAGAGTGTTAATTTTATACCGGATCCCCAACACCCAGCAGCACACGGCACAGCTGCCCTGTCACCAGTGGCAGGGTTACTCATGAATGCAGCCTCCTACCTTATTTCTGTTAAGTACCATTTACTTGCACAAGAAGTTCCCTCGAAATTATTCATGTGAGGAAGTAAATGCCACTCATCTTGATTAAGGTGCCCACAGTGACATCAGTAGAGACAAGACATTCACGGCTGGATAGGGATAACGCTAACCGAACAGGTTACAGTACTGATTAGTTTGCTGGTTAAGTAAAGAAGGGATGTGTGTATGTAGACAAACCACGCTACATGCGTACCACTCTGCAGGTTGCC
>NW_008825167.1:7781411-7783628 GCF_000699105.1 Pygoscelis adeliae
AATAGCGCTGGGGAAAGGAGACTGACTGTGCCGTCTGACATGCCCTCGCTAAAGCTTTCCTGGCAGTAACACTTGGAATGGTATTTCACAAGAACCAGCTATGACCTGGATCCAAACCCCATGGAAGCTAAATCCTTCGCCTACCCTTCACATTGCCCCGGTTTATGCATGCCTAGAACTGGATAGTGGACTACTGAAGTGTGATACAGTTCTTCCCATTAACTTCAATAAGTTTTGGATCCAGCCTGATGAGATTTTAATGAATACTTTAAACTTTGTGGTTGTCAAAGATACATTATGGATTGCAAAGGCAACTCCCCACTCAGTTTTCATTGCCATTTTGCTTCTCAGTTCAAGACGACTATCTCTGTGAGTAAGGTAGTACTCACCACAAACAGGGAGGCCAGTATCCTGAAGTTTTAGAGAAGGCATCCTTACTTTCTAAAGAAAGAAAACAACAAAATTATAGTGCCACAATGTCAGTATAGAGAATTCAGCAAAAAAAAGGAATATTGCTTAAATGAAGAACAATGACTTGTAATTCTTACTGAAATTTTTCTTGATGTTTCAGAACCATCTACTAAAAATGCTGATGCACAGTAGATATCTAATAATAGCAACAGGTATTTAGATTTAATGTGAATATCTCTTGTTGAAAACAGGTGGTGCTTCTGTCATGGCAGCTTCGGGGTCTTTGAAAGTGCATAGAGGGCACAGTCTCCAAGCTGGTAAGTGTAAATGGTTACGAGGTATGTGTGTGCATGTAAATTTAAATTAATTTAAACTTAGATTATTTTAAACTTCAGAAGATGTTAAAGGTAATGTATGACTTGATTCCCTATTGTAAGACTTACGTATTTCTTTGGGTTTTTTGCTTTGCAGGGTTTTTGTTAGAAAGGCATTGACAGATGGGATAAGTTTTGAAGAGGCAGTGACAGATGAGATAAGTGCCAGAGCATAGGCAGTAATCTTATTCACACCAGTAAAATGCTGCCAGCACTTTAACAAAGGGCATCCACCAAAAAAAACCCACCTCGAGCCATGAGAAATCCGGTACCCTAGCAATGACGCGGTGGGGAAAAAACCCCCACCACATTTAAAGATACTTCTTCACGGCAACAGAGAAAGAAACAACACCAGCAGATAAAATTACGAGTGTTTGTCATTAAATATTAATCCCAATATGTTCATTCTATGGGCATATCTTTTTAGCTTGCCTTGTTTGAACTGGGATGGAGTCTGAGATCATGAGAGAACCTGGGCATCTTTTTTCAGCTTAGTGCTCTGGAAGCACTGGTGATGTTGTGCAAGCTGGCCTCCTGCAAAGATGATGATTTGCACTTGGAAAGCAAAGTTCTCTTTGGAAGGGCTAGTTTAAGCATTTTCTACAGAGCTTTGTCAGAAATCAAGAAGCTATCCATCATGCTGGAGGTGGAATTTTAAAAAGAGTCTTCCAGATGCTCCCAAGATCACCCACGCACTTCTCCCTGATTCATGCGTTCAACACAGCTTTGCTCCCACATCGATGTACAGCAAAACACACTGTTGACTTCAGCGGCCTTTAGTGTGAATACTTGTAAAAATGTCCTAATGTTTATTTCCTTGATGGTACACTCATTAGAAAATGCTGGCATCACCGCTACAGAGAAGTCAACACTAACCACTGTTTATACTTTCTGAGATTATTCAGTATGATTATTCACATTAGAAGGTTACAAGTCAAAACCAGAAAATCGTATGTTTTGTTTTCATTGTGAAAATTCCTAAATCCAAAGCCATTGACAGTGTTCCTGTATTCTAGGTCCTAAAGGTGGCTATGAGATGCTAACACTTCCTGCAGATCCTGGAACTCCTACTAGCCCTGAGGAACCTGGTGAGTAAAGATCTTTGGAGCCAGTTGCATTAGAGGACACTAACATCTCCTGTTTCTTTTTCCATTTCCTTTTTTGTTGCGATCTCTTCTAAATGTTTATTTTTGAGGTGGTGCCCTTTGAACATGTCAGCTTTACATGCATGCTTACAGACACACACACGCCTATGGGGGTGTTGGTCGACAGCCGGCTGAACATGAGCCGGCAGTGTGCCCAGGCGGCCAAGAAGGCCAACGGCATCCTGGCCTGTATCAGAAATAGTGTGGCCAGCAGGAGCAGGGAAGTTATCGTGCCCCTGTACTCAGCACTGGTGCGGCCGCACCTCGAATACTGTGTTCAGTTTTGG
>NW_008825167.1:7783755-7845148 GCF_000699105.1 Pygoscelis adeliae
TTCAACCTTTATACTTCTATGATTCTATACACATATGAGCCTATCTTGGGGCTGTGTTTATGGTGTTGGTTTTCTTTCTGCGTTATTTATCGCACGTTTCTGAGAATGGTGCCTACATAGGGTAGAAAATATGAATAACTAACACTGGCTGAAAGAAAGGCTAGAACACCAGTTTCAAATATAATTTTCTTCTTCTCTCCCCAATTATACTATCTTTTCCTTTCTTTTCCCCCTCATTTCAGTGCCACTGCATTTTCTCTTTTTTACTCTTCTTCTATTATTTGCTTAACTATCTTTTTTTCCTTCCTACCTTTTCCCCCTTTCTCTTCAAGCAATCATGATTCTTTCAGAATGTTGCAACTGTGCATTTTGGTCTGTTTTTCTCCCAAATTCTCCCTCCATAATGATCTCAAATACTGGTCCTCTGACCCCTCTTGTAAGCATCTTCTACCTCTGTCCACTCAGAACAGACTGCTGAAAGCACTGTCTTTGTCCATGGCTCTCTGTGTGTGCCTTGTTTTCTTAGTAGGAGCTTTTGACTGTCTTGTGCTTTTCAAATAAACCTTTCTCTTCAAACAAATACAAGCCAGTTTTTAGTGTCTAATGAGGGTTTTTTTTTTTTATTTGAAGGAAAAATGAAAAGCCAAGTATTTCTATGTTTACAAAGAAAGCACAGTTTCTGTTAAGACAGCACAGACTAAACAACATAGGACTTTTCCTTTCCTTCCATTCCAGTTTGCCCAACTTTGTTCTTGGTTTGTTTTTTTCCTTTGCACTGTTATAGCAAGAATATTTGATTGTTGCCAGGGTTTTCTTTGTTCTATGTACTACTTCTGCTTTTCTTGCACAAAGCCCCACCAATTAATATAAGTGTGCTTTTTTAGTTCTCAGGAAAATCACTTGGCTTGTCTGCATCAGGTATGACATTCAGCTTCCTGAAACCTTTCAACTATTTAGCTCTACAGAGAAGTTTGCTAGTTTTCATGCTAGCTAGCTTTGAGGAGACTTCACTTAAACTCCTGCTACATCACTTTAACAGTGTATAGAAAGACTTTATCTTTTCCTTCATGACTATTCATGACTCTGTATCAGTCCTTAAGATTGTAATTTGCTTACAACTTTAACTATTTGGGATGCAGGTTTTCAATGCTATGGTTCTGCTGAATCCCTTTTGGCACAGTCAGGCCAAATTCCTTTGAAATACTTTAGACAGAATAATTAGGAATAATTTCTGAGAATGACGTTTGATGAAGATACAGAAATTTCTTCTTTTTGTTTGTTTTTTTTTTTTTTTCCCTTTTCATTTTGTTCCTAACACCTGGCTTTGGAACAACAACTTGAAGTCTGATGGCCAGAAAAATGTTTGGTTACTTCGTGGATGTTCCCATGTTTTCTTTATGAAAATCTGTCAGAAACTTTCCAGGCTTTTAAAATTTTGGACTGGATTTAAATCCTTTTTTTTTCCCCTTTTCATTTTGTTCCTAACACCTGGCTTTGGAACAACAACTTGAAGTCTGATGGCCAGAAAAATGTTTGGTTACTTCGTGGATGTTCCCATGTTTTCTTTATGAAAATCTGTCAGAAACTTTCCAGGCTTTTAAAATTTTGGACTGGATTTAAATCCTTTGATTTAAATAGTTTAAGCCTGGAGAAATTCCATTATCCTGGAACCTGCTGTAACCTCTGACAACTCTTACTGTTGCCTGACTTTGAGTTATCTCTGCTATTCATAATACAGCCCAAGAAGAAGAAAAATTCCCCTTACTGGTTATTCACAGCTGCTGTTGGTTGGATATAAGAAGTCATTCTCTCCTGTGCTATAAAAGCCTTGATCACCTACTGCCTCTCCATTCACATCTCATCAGTGTCTGAATGGGCAGAAAAGCAGTGATTTGGACAAAAAAAAGTTTCGATATGAGTTTTATGTGGGGACAAGGAAGGGCTTAATGGGAGAGCTTCAGGGAGAGGGAGAACTTGAGGGTGTTTAAGGGTAAGAACTTGAACTGGACTGGACAGGCAGGGGATTACTAGCCTGCTGAGTAGGACAATGAAAATGTGACTCAAAGCCTTGCCTAAGCACAGAGAGAATACAGGTTTGTATTTGAGTCTCCTGTAGCCCAGGTAATTCTGGGAAGTCCCTTGGTATTCATGGATTGAAAAACTAAGTGTAGGTGCCTGATGTCAGGAAGGGGTTGAAGGCTGAAATGCCTTTCACTGGTCCAGTGAAAGGAACCTTGTACCTTCTCTCTTAGTTTCACTTGACGAGACTAGAATAATTGAAAGTAGAGCTAGAGGAGGTCTTGAGAATTCATCCAGTAGACAGAAAAGTTGTCTTTAAGTCAGAATCACTTTATAGAAAACTGTTTCCTAGTAGATGTTAGTCTTTTTTATAAATTTCTAGGTGCAGAAATTCTTCAGCCTCTGTGGGGTTTCCTCTAATGTTCTTGTGATCTTTACTATTAGAAAGGTTTTCCCACTGTCTAATCTTCTACTTTTTTCCTGCAATTGAAGTCTTTTATTACTTGGTCTGTCCCCACTTGGCATCATTCCTGTCTTTTTCAACTCGGCACAGGGAAGCTGTCAATGTCTCTTCAAGCTTGCCTTCCCCTTGCTTGAAACAGCTCTTCAGTCCTTGTTTTCAGGACATACTTTCTGAACTTCTAGTGATTTTGGTTGCTCTCTTGTGGATGATATAATAGTCCATATCTGCCTAGAGCAGATTGCTTCATATTAGGCTTTACTAACCTGAGTTAGAGCTGAAAGCCTTGTGAGGTCGTGTTGCATACATTGCTTCTGTTTGAAAATTTCTACATGGTGTTTGCTTTCCGTCACAACACAGTGAGATCACTGGCTGTGGTCTGTGGTCTTCTGCACAGATCCTGACTTGATCAGTCTCTGAGGATCTTTCCTGTAGAAACCTTAATCTTCTCATGTCCCATCCACAAGCTGTTTGGCAAGTTGAGTTGTTGCTGCTGAATGTTTGCTTTCAGAATATTTGAGGGGACAGTGTGTTTTTATGAAATGGATCATTGGTCATTGCAAACAGTGTCTACAATAACATGTTACTTATTTTAGAAGGGGCAGTAGCTTATTCAGCTGATGTCCCTGCATCAGATCGACCCCACAGCGAGGCAGCCACCTATGTTAATATTCCTGTCAGCCCTACTTCCAAAAAACAGCTTCATTACATGGAATTGGAACTTCAAGAACCTACCACAAGCATAAGAGGTAAGGAAGTCTACAATACTATTTAAACAGCAAAGGATGCAGTAATGCAGAATGTATGGGGTATGTGGAATCTTAATTTCTCATCTACCCATAGGCTCTTTCTAACAGAGTTGAACCCTGGTACATCTGTGAGGCAGTTCTTGTAATCGCCAACTCTTTTGGAAAAGATTTTTAAGTAATGAGGTTCTATAAGATGTTGCATCCTTCTGACAGGCACATTGTATACGCACTCCTTCTAAAGTGAACATTTCTGTGTCTGTGGAGTTTGACAGACAGTAATTTGCTTCGTGTTCTCAAGATTTTCATCGCACGTATTAGGACTACGCTTACTTAATTTTTCTTGCTTGGCTTCAGAAACAGGGCTGTGGGTGTAGGTGTACAGGGCTTGCTCCTGAAGATACTGGCTCTGGAGCCATGCAGCAAATGCTTAAGAATAGAACACAGCGTTCTTCTATCTGCTCTCCATGAGGATGTGAGAAAGTGCTACAGAGAGGAAGGCAGCCCAAGTACTTGATTTTTTTTTTTTTTTTGTATTTTATTCTTTTGTCTGGATCTGGGTATTTTACTTCTAGTGCTTAACTAGGACAAATAGCACATAAACATGCATTACCAGTACCATGTAGTGTTATTTAGAGATGCATTCCTCCTTACAGAAAGCCCCTAATCAGGATCTGACATTTACTTGTTCACATTTGATATTAATGGGTTTTCCATGTATAGTTTTCAGCTATTGAGATTTTAATTTTTTATACTTTTAATTTCAGCAAGTTTATTAACTTTGAAATGGTAGCACTTTTCCCATTGTTTTTTTTTTAATGTTTATATGGCTGTAGTTAAGTAATTCTAAGCTTCTCCCAGGCTTTAATGTAGTTCCCTGTACAACACCCTATTGAGATGTAAAAGTGATGTTTTATCTTCATTTTAAAGACAGTGAACCAAGGCATTAAGAATGAAGAGCCAAATTCCATAAACGGACATAAACTTTCCTAAATGTCAACTACCCTCTCAAGCTCAACTTGTATAACTTTGAAGGTGCCTTTAATGACCATAAATATTTTTTTTTTTCATACTAAACTTTTCCCAGCCTCTGGAGTTTTATGCCTGCACCCATGCAGAACTGTTCTGCTCCTGAACAGACTGAGCAGCTTTTATCTCCCTTATTGCCAATTATTGGACTAAATTGTCATTCTGGCTAAGGCTGAAGGTGGTTGATCTGGTAAACATTGACAGAGTGCCTAATCCAAACAAAGAGGAATCCCTCCCAGCTGCCCTACCAATGGTGTTGTCTTTGCAAATACCGGGTGTTATTCATTTACTTGCTAGTAGCCTGCTAATGAAGCCTCCCAGAAGTGGGAGAGCTGAGTTCCATTTTGTCTTCTACAGGGAAGGAGTAGGGGTGCAGATTCAAACCTGGGGCAGAAATACAAGTGGTTCATTTGCTTATTTGAAGAAAACCAGATAGTTAAAATAAATAGATAACAAAGCTTTTGAGTTTGTTTTTTTTTTTTTTTAAAGTTGTGGTTATCACCTTACTCCCTTTACAGAGCTTGCTTTAAGACCAGACCAAGATCGTATAGGAAATCTGTGGAAGAAGTGTCTCAATAGCTTAACCCTGAGTCAGTTTTACCCAGGAATATGTGAGGGATATAGTCTTTTACATGATTTCATTTGGTATTTCAGGGAGTGGATCATCCCGATATGCACAGATTGACATTGCAGCCACCGAGACAGCCCACAAAGTGGGAACGCAGCATGCTCAGTGCCGGGAGGAACGCTTGCAGGAGCTGGAGCAGAAGAAGAAAGGGGCTCAGCAATGACCTGTCTAGGAAAGAACTTTTTGCTCACCATAAATTGGTACTAATTTATCTTCCAAAAGATTCATATTTATTGTAAAAAACGCTCATACAAAAAGCTGCCATTGCTTATTGCATTTATACCAGATTCATTCCAAAATCTTGATTCCTAATTGGAAAGCTGGTAGCATGAGGGGTGTGCGTGGTCTTTCTTTTTATTTTAATTTGGTTGTAAAGTCCTGATTTTTTTCATATGCAATGACAGATGTAAGTTACCTTTTTCTATAACTCTAAAATCCTGGAGAACCTGGAACCAATTCCAGTGTTTATTAAATGGTGGCATTTTCTTTAAAAATAAAGAACTTGAATGTGTGCAGATAAGGGAATGTGAGTGTGTGCGTGGTAAGTGTACACATATGTTTGCATGTGTGCATATGTATGTATGTAAGCACACATTACTGATAAAATATTTGTATATATCTAAGTGTATAAAATACATAAAACCTCTATTAATATATTAATGGACTCTTACAAAAGCAAGAAATTCAGTGCCTGATTTTTTGCAGGCAAAGTTTTGTTCCATTTATATGCTTATTTATGGACGTGCTTAACTTTACCTATGGGTAATTCAGTTTTATACCTCACCAAGGGTTCCGTAGCTTTGGCTAAAGTGGCTCAGATTTAAAAGCTGCAGTGTCAGGGATGCATATGTGTATGCATACAGTCAAGAGCACACACAAACAAGCTATTTAATTTAATTATGCCTATAAACCGAAGTAATGTAAAGGGACATTTTGGTTGCCTCTGTTGTTAAAAACCCTGTGTCAAACCATAGGCTTTGATTTCATAGTTGCTGAGTACCCATAATTCTTAGCAATTTTCCTGGAGTTGAAAATACATATCACTTTGAAAATCAGGTCTCAGGTTTCTCATACAGAATATCTTAAAATCAAGGTACTCAAAAAAAAACATTCACTTTTGAAAATTGAGTCTTTTATTTGTATCTCCAAAACTTTCCCTAATGTAAACCAGCATCAAAAGCAGATCATCCACCTTGAATCTCAAACTTTCATTGAATAGTTCTCTGCTGTCCCTAAATAGCATAAAAACAGTTCTGTGGAAGAAAGAGGATGATGTCTTCAGAGATGCTACAGAACTGAGGCACAGCAGGCTATGTTGTAATATAGGTTTATCGACAAGTGTTTGACATCTTGCTTTTGTACCCTGAGATTGTGATTCAAAACTTGACTTAGTTTCTTGTGTTGCATTGTCGATGCAATTCTTGTGTTCTGTGTATTTGCCCTGATACAAAATGTTATTTAAATAAAATGTTATGGCAGTGACACTACATTAACAAAGCAGTGTACTTATGAAGAAAAGATTTTGGCCTGTGATAACATATCAGCTTTGGCTTCCAGAAGTTATCGGGGCTGAAATCTTGGGTGTTATTATTTCTTGACTGTGTTCTCTTAAGATACAATATCACAGCCCAATTCTGTTTTTCAGATATGCATTATTATTTATATTGGTGAGTGGAAGTTTTGTGCCAGTGAGGGTTTCACTAGGTGACTTGGAAGGAGAGGGGGGTGTCTGTTTTTGAGGCAGAATTTAACCTACAAATTTATTTCAATGTAGCCTCAATAGTAATGTAAAATATCAGAAATCTCTCAAATAAATAAAAATGTGTTTGAGAGTTGACAATTGCCATTGTCATCTGTCCTGTGCTCAGATGTACTTTTCTGTTTACCAGCCTAGCATATTTCTGAAGGGAAAAGAAATATTTCTTATGAGATTCCCAGTTTGAAAGATTTTTCTTATTTGACAAATGGACAGTGGTGATCTGCTTTGTAAACACATATTCAGTACAACTGGAATGGCCCGGACTTATAGCTCCTTGGGACCAGGTTTATGTAACTGAACTGCTATTCAATTAAGGATCCTCCACTGGGGGACTTGCAGGGTTCAATCTCTTGCTATGTGCCTATTTATATTTAATATTTAAAATGAGCATAGCTTGCCTGATGCACATGAAATGCAGTGTTTTCCATCATGATATACAATGAAGCTGCAATATTTCTATCGTAAAAATCTATTTACCAGGAAAATATATTACTCAGGTTGTCTGCAAAGGCTGCCTTTCTGTACGTTGCTCAAAATTGTTTGCATTGAATCCTGGACTTGCAGCATGGGTGAAGATTTGACACAATAGTAAAAGTCATCAGATTGCTGCTGGCCTTACAGGAGGAGTCACAATTTTAAAAATATGTTTTTCAGGTTGAACAGGGCTGTGGATCTGTGCGTGCACATGGTTCTCCGTGCACATGCATTTGAGTACGTCATAGTAACTTCAGCTACGATTAGCTAGATGGCTGGATAAAAATTTGTACTTACAGACTTTGTTAATGTCAACATAATTGTCCTATAAGGCTTTCCACAAATGAAGTATTTTACTTTTTAGGCTTCTGTTTCCTTTTTTTACTTCACCTGAATAGGACAAATAGAACAGATGACTTTCACTTCTTTTTTAAATTCACTTCATATTCTCATGCTCTAAAGTATGTTTAGGATGCTGAAGCAGGAGGCCAAACCTTACTGTTGCATCTGTTAAAAACTGGTTGGTTGTTGATTTTGTAGTACCTTGCAGGCCTTCCTGTCAAGTTATAGGCTTGACATCTCTGTTGAAGAAACTAAAGTTTTCACATTTGAACAACAGGAACTTACAGAAATGGAAAACCTTTTTCCTAAATAAATAAAATAATGTGCCTTCAACTTCCAGTAGCAAACTGGGGAAAAAGGAAGTCAAACCATAATCCTGTGAGCAGGCCTGTGCTCACCATGTAGCTTCCATGGGTCAACTCTAGTACTGCTGTTAATGTACAAAGAGTTAGGGGTTTATTCACATGCCTTGCATAAAACTTGTGCCTAAGTGATCTAAAATACAGTTTGTGATTGCTATAGGATGATTCCAGATCCAGAGCTCTCTGCAAAAAAAGCAAAAGGTCTCCCACGCTTTTGGGGATAAGCGTGACTCGTAACTTCTGCTGGTAAAAATGAAGGCTTTGCTCATTTTTAATTTCACATTCTACCAGAGTCAGATCTCCTCCTGCCCTTACCAGGAGCATGAGTCATTAATTACCAGACGAACAAACCAAAGTGATGTGGCTGATACTTCTGTAAGATGTTCTTGAAGTACTTTAACACAGCAGAAGTGCTCTCAGTGATGAGAAAACATACCGTCAGCACGTGCAGTTTTTGGGCATAACCGTTGGTATGTTGTGTACGTACCTCTTTCTTTCTGATAGTCCTACTCAGTAGCTTACTGCCAAATGTAGCTACCACTTCAGTGGGTTTTATGGCGTTGTTCATAAGCTGTTATGGAACATTTTTATATGTGAGTATTTGGGTGATGGAATTTCTCCAAGTTAACATGTGCTGCAGGATGGAGGGCTGGACTTTGGAGGCATTTAATTGCCCAACAATGCAAATAGTTGTCTGGGTTTTAATAGTGCTCTGGCACCTAAGCGTGGAAAATGCCAGTAGGTGTCTTTAGGCATCTAAATATGTGTGAAAAACTGCCCCAAGAATTGTTTTTAGCAAATAGCTCGGAAAAATTCCTCGTTTTCCTCTCTGCTGTAAACAAAACAGTTTTAATTACTGCACCTTGGAAAACTATACCCGAATTTGAATTATGAGTGATTACATTTTTTTATGAGATGCTGAGACATGCACCCTTTGGTAAGCACCTTTTCTAGTTTGTCTGGGACAACACACATACTATTGCTAAAATGACCACAGGAAGAAGACACAGAATTTTATGGGTTATGAGCCACTCGTTTCTGTTAAAATTATGCATTTTTTCAGATGAAAGTGCTGTTATGTTTTTATGTCACCCTTTATCTGGGAAGATGCTCAGCTCTCATTTGGCCAGTCATACAAACATTACTTTGCAGTCTAGGTTGAAAGAAAATGTTCATTTAACATCATACAGCAATAAGAACAAACAAAACAGAGTAAGGATGGAAGAATTAGAAGTTATTAAATGGATGTTTGCAAGGAGTAGCTCTGTAAAGGTGTGTCTTTTCAGCGTAGGTGAGTAGAATTAAGGAAAAGTGCCCTTTTTTTTTAAATTTGGATGGGTTCTAATGAGTTCAGTTTTATGCTTTCCCTGAAAGATGACAGGCTTCAGGGTAGCCTCACCCCGAGGCTTAGGACAGTGATGATCAGGTGGTTACAGATTAAAACCAACCAAGTCCATGCTGTGGACTTTTCTTTGAAAGGCTGGAACACAAGTGACAGGAAAATACATGCAATTCACATCCTGGATTCCGATACAACGAATAGCTTTATAAGGCAGTGGGCAGGTTTAGGAAAGTGCAGCTGCCAAGTAAACTTTGAGTTTAGCAAAAATTTTAGGGTACATGAAAGTTAACTTTAAAACTTACTTGCTTTCAAACATTTGTCTGCATCAGAGCATCTAGAAATAATTCAGATTTATTATCCCACTGTGTACACAGAGGCGTATGTAACATCACCATTTTACTGAAATAATAAGCGTCAACTTATTTGAGGAATGTGCAGTGGGGGGGTGGGATTAGAAAGCAGATTTAGCATGACAGTAATTTGTCTCTATAGTACATTATACTGTTGTGAAATCCCTAAAAAAAAAAAAAAGCGCCCTAGCACCTGCTATTGTATAAGTTAAATTTTACTCCTCTGTGGGCTGAGCTGGCAATTTATGGATAGTTCACATACAGAAAATAGAGCAGTTTGCATGCTCGGGAGGGAATTTGGCCTTTGGATACCAAAGTTGTATTATGTAATGAATTGCTCAGATTCATCACACATCGGTGTCTCTCTCTGCTGCAGTTGGAAGATGTACCCCAAGGACTGCCTTTGGCTGCTGTAACACTCCTTGTCCTTTTCCTACCAACAGTCAGCAGTACTGGACATAAATTGGGAAGCACGGGAAAAATTCATGTTGGGAGTTTGATGGAGAAGTAGGTAGGTGTCAGCAGACAGCTGGAAAGCAACAGCTGCCCGTTGCCAGCTATTGTGCTGACAGAAGAAGGGCAGTGACAGGGTGACAGAAGAGTATTTGAGTCTGTAAAATGTAGTGTTTGGGTCAGTGCTGGAGGCTGCCGGCTGGATTCCGGCTTCTTGTACAAAGTGTGGTTGTAGCAAGGAAGCAGAGTTTCCTGGAACAGGCTGAGGTTGCTGTTGTGTCCTCAGTCAAACAGAAGGTGTGCTGGCACCGCCTCTACCAGGAATGGAGTGGAAACTGTGCGATGGTTAATGCTGATGTCCGCTCTAAAGAGCCAGACTGTCATGCTGTACATGCGACAGAGTGTGTCTCATTGTCCTTGCGTCAAGGTATGCAAATGGTTCAAGTGTGTACTGTATATGCGGTCTAGACCTTGGAGGGAATTACCCTCCGTGTCTGGTTTTTCTCCTCTGTGGAAAGTATATGAAAGCTTAGCATGTACGTTGGGTGAGGGATGGTGGGAGCTGGGCAGAGCTGGGCCCTGCTATGACACAAAGAGCACCCTGGCTTGACACGAAGGTGCACCTGATTCTGTGTTCAGCTATACCAGTGTTATTTACAATAGCTGGGAGATTTGCTAGAGATGGATCAGGGCTATTGAAAGCCCAGGAACTGGTCTTAGATGAATTTTTGCCATCTCTGTGCTTTTTTACGGTGAATGCATGAAACTAGTGACCATAAGTGATAGCTGGGAGGATGCATTTCCTACGGTGACTGAAGTCCCAGGTGGGCCGCTGTTGAGATTTGCTGACCCTTCCAGCGTGTGTACCTGCGGCCAAGCCCCCCTTTACACTGACAACATTCAACATGTTTAGACCCTCTCATTGCTGTCTGCCTGGTTGGGGAACCGTCAAGGTGCAAGTTACAGCCTGCAGCCAGCCACATCTTCGGTTTGGACTGTGATGGGAACCCCATCTCTCTGTATATCAGCATGGTGCTTGCCCTGAGCAGTGCAAGAAGAGCCAGAAGCAACTGGAAAAAACAAAACCTGATGGCCAAGCAGCAAGGTTGTCAACGTGAAAACGCCAAACTACCTACCCCTGCTCTCAGTCTCCGCTGTGCCACTGGAAAGCTGTAAGTGGTCAAAGCGGAATAGGGTGAGTTGCTCTGTTCCTTGGTTTGAAGGAGCTAAAGAGAGTGTGTGTTTATTCTCACTGTATGCTTGCGGCTAAATATGCTTACTCCTGTTTCTTCTGTAATGCTAGATATGTACTGCAGCAGTACTTTGATTTGGACTTCTCATTGCCCTATTTGGGTACATTGGCTGTTCTTTTTCTTTCCAAAATTCTAGCATAGCTGTTTATACAGATGGCAATAAAATGAGAAGGAAAACAATTCCTAAGAATATCTCTGGAAAATCATGTTCTTATCCTGATTTAATAACTACTCATGAACGAAACCTTTGTTTTGCCGTTCTGCAAAGCTCATTTCTCTGCAGGGGAATGAGGGTCAGTTTGCACAAGACCTGAAACAATCGATCAGCGGTAAGGGTTCAGCAACACCAGCAAAGTGAGGCTGATGCAAACATTGTATGCATCCCGTATAGATCATCATTATTAGCTGCCTGGAGAAAGGCTTGGAGAAGGGTAACTCAGGTGTTCCAGGCCGCATTTGCAGAAGATGTTCAGACTGTTGGCATGTGTTTTTCCTGTAAGAATCTTTATCAGTTCGGTACAGATTAGGAACAAGGTACAACCTGAAAACTTCCTTACAAAAATTGGGAGAAAATGATGGCCTTTCCCACCTCCAGCAGTCTGCTGTTGAACTGAAGTGAGCAGTAACCCCCGATTCCTAAGCTCTTGCCATGGAAGTCTCTTCTTTCGGAGATGTCATTCGGAGATGTCACTTTTTGCACATAGCTCTTCTCACTCCCCTGTTGTTTTCTTGAACTTCAAAATGGAGCAAATACTAGATCACCAATGGCCCCAGGAACTGGTGTGAAGGAAGACTCTTTACACTGTGACTGGGCATATCTGGGAGTCATGTAAATGGAGTCCCAGAACTTGGATCTGAACTGAGGTAGGAGAATGGACGCTTTCCCCATTGAAGGACTGTTTAGTTAATGGTTCTGGTTGAGATGTCTTCTTGAATTAGAAACTGAGATTTGAATTTTGAGGTTAGATTCCCAGATCTGATGCCAAGCATTGCAAATTACTGGGTTTCAAGTTCTCAGTGTGTTTCAGTTGTTGAAAGAATACAGCTCCCTTCCCTCTTTAAAGTTGCCTGGAAAATAATAACTGCAGAACATTAAATACCATTTTATTTTAGTAAGAAAGAGGCTTATTTCAAAGTGATTCAACAGTCACTTGCCCTATAGAAATCACCAGGTTTAAGTTACAGTAGACCAATTCTTGACAGGCAACCTTTGAGACTGAAAAGGATTAGTTTTATTAAAATGGATGTGTGCAGCTTTCTGATAAGTTAACACATCAGTGAAGGAACAAAATATCTACATGCTATATTAATGTAGCCATTGTTTTTACGTTCACACGGTAAGCATAAATACATATGTACTATTTTCTTTTTGATTTAGGAGAGTGGTTTTCTGTTGAGTGGTGGGATAATATACATGAAGATTTGGATATGTAAGTGCATTAAGGGCCACTGATAAAAGCATTTGGGTTACAACCATTGCTGTACCAAATATGGCTGAACTTGAAATATTTACTGTGGATGAGAGTTTATGAATTTATTTTGGCTCAAGTGGACCGATTTTACGAACGCTTCCATTTTATGACTGTGGACACCAGTAGAAGAAATCCATACAGTCTTTTTTTTTTCTGTAGATTAACAACCTGCTTCCCAACAGGTGCTATGTGAATGGCCTGAATACATGTTAACTGTGTGTTGTATTTGGAAATGTTGATTCCGGTATTTAGAAGCTGTTTGTTAGGTAACATAGCGTATATGGAAAATGCAGTCTTCGCCTTTCATAGCTCCCTGTTCGCTGTTATAAGGGTTGGTCTGTTTGTACAGAAAGCAACGGTCTATTCTATTTATTGACTTATATTTCATGACTTTTTTATTTATTTCTTCTATTCTAATTAAATGCTATGGAAAGAAAAATTATATTTAAAAATGATTTTGAAACTGCCTGTGTACTACTTACTGGTAGATTTTTGTATGTCATATGGCACCTTTTAAACAAACAAACAAAACAAACCTGAAACCCAAATACCTCTCTGAAGCAGTGCCAAATGATGACAGGGAAGGTCTGTGGATGATGAACACATTACGAACCAAGCATGTGAACTGCGTGTTACTTCTGTCTGCGTTAGTCCTGAGCTGAACACTGTACTCGGGCTTTTGGCACGTGACCCTGGGTTAGGGCCTGCAGAGGAGCTCTCAGCAGCCTGGCTCCCAGTGCAATGCTCTGGGTTCTGGGCACTGTGGCACGCTGGATCCTGGCTGGGGACCTACGTTCTTTCATGGACTGTACCTGCACCAATTCACCCAAACTCACGTATGGAATAAATGGCAGAACTGAAAATACGATGAGTTAGGGCCCCGCCAGCTCCCTTCGGGGCCAGCGGGCAAGATGCCTGCTCAAGCAGAGCTGCAGACCCTGTGTGCTGGGATCGAGGCAGTGTACACACAGGTGTGCTTCGTGATCCTGAGCTGGGAGCTTGGGAGCTGCCTCTGCTCCCATCAAGGCGTGAAGCCCTTCTAAGTGCTCAGCCAAGACCAGCTGTTGAGGCAGCCGTGTCCTGGAAGCTAAGCTGGTTTCTCTCTCTCTCTTGTCTCTGTCTCCTTCTGTGCCAATGCCATATTACCCTGGCTAGAGGGACGTAGCAGGCAGGAGGAGAGCCCTACCAGGGAAATCAGATGGCACCTCAGCTTACAAAATGTAAATGAGCTCTACTTGACGAATTTAAATACTCCGGCTGCGCCTGATCTATTAGGCATCAGAATCTCTTGGGAGGGGAGAGGGGAAATCGTTACAGCAATACATCTGCGTAGTGGCTGTTCCTTATCTGTCTTGCTAGAATGATGCGATCTGAGCTACTCTACCAGCATGTAGGACACAGTGTTTATTTTAAAAAAGACTTGGTTGTTTTTGTTGTATTTAATGCCTTATGTATTCATTTCCCTCTCATTTCCACCCCCAACCTGTTTAATAAATAAAATCTGTCCTACATGAAATCACTGACACGTTTATTTAAATTGAGGTTCTTTTTCAGGGCAGAATTTGACAGACCGTATAAAACATAAAACGTTCTGATCCTTTTTTTTCCCCCTAAGAAATGCAGTTCTTTCCTTCGCCTTTTGCTCCCACTTTTGTATTTCAAATTGTTTCTCAGAGTGGTTTGAAAAACTTGGTAATTTGAATAATTACAAAAAGATCAGATAAAATACCAGTTGAGGAGAAGGTTCAACCACTGTTTAAAAGCTGTTAGTTCTTTCCTATTCAGATGTCTCGCCCATGCAGTCTCATCTATGAACTCCATTATTCACCTTGCACTAGGTACAGGACTGTAGGCATATTTTTTATACCTTTTTTCTTGGCTTTGAATTTTTGTTGCTATTTACAGAAACACAAGAGTGGTGACTCAAGCTATTTATTTCTTAATCTTTAATGTCTCAAAGACTACCCACTCTTGTTATTTTGGCCACATGAATTGTCCTTGGAGGCTTAAAAACTGCAATAATTAACTGACTTGTACATATATTGATGTGTGTACGGTGCAGACTATAGAAACAAGAGTGAAATCAGACTTTATAACTCCCTAGCCTGTGCACTGTCCCCAGATCCCATAAAGTAGCAAGTGATGCACAGTACAATTGCTCACCGCCTGCCGACCGATGCCCAACCCGTCCCCGAGCAGCGGCCCCCCCGGCCAGCTTCCCCCAGTTTATGTACTGAGCATGACGTCCCATGGTAGGGAATGTCCCTTTGGCCAGTTTGGCTGTGCCCCCTCCCGGCTTCTTGTGCACCTCCAGCCTTCGCAGTCGGTAGAGCATGGGAAGCTGAAAAGTCCTTGGCTAGTGTAAGCATTACCTAGCAACTACTAAAACATTGGTGCGTTATCAACTTTGTTCTCACCCTAAATCCAAAACACAGCACTGTACCAGCTACCAGGAAGAAAATTAACTCTGTCCCTGCCGAAACCAGGACAAATATTTTTTTCTCCTCTAGGTCTGTGTGAACCGTCTTTGGGCCCAATGACTCATTAACAGCTATGTTAAATAACTGAAGTGAGGTGACTGTGCTGACCCCAGTCTCCAACCTTTGCCACTGGTGACCTGACTCGTTCCTAATTTTAAATTACTGTGACATGTAAATATTTTGTCAGCCTCTTGTACTTTCAAGCGCTTGCCAAGCGTTCTCTCTGCTGGAGCCTACCTGGCCTTTGATCCCGATTACTGTCATGGCGTGGTGGTACAGACGTCACTGCATGGTACAGCCATCACCTCTGTTCACAGCCTGAGCTGAAGCAGCTCTGCCCTTGGAGACAACCATTACCCCTGCTGATCTGACCCTGGTTATGTGTTCCGTGAATCCAGCACCCCGTGCTATTCCAAAATTCTTCAGACATTCTTCAAGAAGCATATTCTATTTCAGGTATACACCTGAAACCCAGCTTTCTGCTATGCCCTCTTGCGCGGAGAGTACAGCTACTCTGCCCGCCTTTATCGTAGGCTGAGATACTCGCGTTGCTTTCCCTTGTGCAAGATTTCCCCCCAGCAGCAGTATCTGAACGTGCTCAGTGAAAGCTCTTCCATTCTTGTACAACCCAGCTAGGATTGCTGAGCAGGAACTGCTCACATTTCAGTGCTTTGCTTAGTTCCTCTCCTCTGCTGATGTATTTAGTGCACGTGTTATAATTCTTCACCCAGGAGCCAGTGCTGTGAGCCTCTCCACATCCAAGTTATAAAACAAGGCTACAGCCACCGAACGCCAAACTGACCTGTGGTACATGGATTTCTTACTCTACCAAAGGGAAAAACGAAGGACATGGTGAAGTCTGCACCTTCCACACAGTATAGCATACATTTCTAGTCTGCATCCACCTCGGAAAATTGAAAAAAATAATGATGAAGATAAACCTGTAAGACAATGCAGCTCCTGCTGTGCTAAAGACAGCCCTTAAAGTGAGTCTGGGGAAGAAACGGTGCGCAGCATCTAGGAAAAAACCAAACCAGTTTTCTCATAAATGGGTTTTAGCTATTTTTGGGTTTACTTTTTTTAGCTTACCAACCAAAGGGGACGTACACCATAAACTACATGAACTGAACCATCTCTAAGGTGACTGCTAATGTTAAAGGTAGCCTGTGTTTCTCGTGATGGACAATGATTTGCTGAAATAGAAGTAACTGTTAGCTGACATTAAAATAAAAAAGTTAAAAAAAAAAAGCTTACTGCTTCAAAGTAAGATATTCAGAATCTCAGAGTAAGAGTGCTACCACAGTTTTGGTTCAGATCACTTGCACATTATGAAACAGTTTTTACGTACAGAATCATACTACTTTTAACCCCCCATGGACCCAGGAACTGGATAAATAAAATACAGAGTGGCTGATTCTGACTGAATGGATCTCTTCAACATTTCTCATGGAGTAGGTATGGCAAGCGAGGCTCGAGGACAGCTTCCTTGTGCAGCACACTACGGCGCTGCAATCTGTGAGGGACAGAGCTTCTTAACCGAGCCGCTGTAATGATTTACCTACACTGGACCGTTGCCCTAACCTTGTCCCTGGAACAGCTTCATGTGAAAACTCCTTAGAACTAAACGGTCAGCATTATTACTATAGAAAATTTCAACCCAGATGGCTAATGTTTGCCAAAGTTCTGATGCACAACAGAAAATCTGGTCTCAAAAGGGAAAGTGATGATAATCTTTACTGGAAATGGTACTAGAATATGTGCTCAGAGAAAAGCTGCTTTAGAGAGCCTTCTGCCTATTCAGAACATAGAAATGCATTCTTGTGGCACAGAACTACCCCTCCTGTCTTAAGAATTAATGCGTGAGTGAACTTTAGTTTACAGGTATAAGCAACATGCTCAAAAAACAGGTCTGGTTACTTCTCACTAAATGAGAGGGAAGGAAAAAAAAAGCCTCACCAGTATCTTGTTTTGATTTTTTTAATGACTATGTAACAAAACCAAGCAACCATGAACAAGATAATTGTACATGTACATTCAGTAACTTCAGACGTGTTAGTCTATAACTAAATTGTGTGAATTGACATCAATACTTGTTCCCTCCTTACTCTTCCTCCCCCTCCCCCCTCACATGAAAGATTCATATACAGTGCAGCTCTGAGCCACTGCTCAAAGTCAGTAGAAATATTTTCATTACCTTCAGTAGGAAATGTATTAGGCCAGGCATTGAAATAAAAGACTTTTCTGGCCTCTGTTTTAACTCCCTGTACCTCAGTGTTTGCTTTCATTGATCAGAGTACCTCTCCTGACTATCAGATTAGTATTTTTTTTACTAGCAGGAATCCTCTGAGAGTTCACATATTTTTCCTTTTGACATGACTGCTTATTTCAAAGGCTGTTACTTGATTCAGATGTAAGATTTATATGATCCAAGATATGCAACTTAAATTTATAATCTAATCATTTAGTTTGATAGTGCAAATACAAAACTGGCAACTAAGTGGACCAAAAAAAAATTTTCTTACAGGACAACTCTGTTCAATCCTTACTATTTCAGAAGGACTCCTTGGTAAACCCCGTTCAAAAAACACATTATCTGTTTTGTGTTAATAGATTGATCCCATGAAGGAGAACAGATTTTTATAACTCGTTGTGTTGAAGACCTTGAGAGATTCTGCTGGATAAGTCTTGCAAGTGCTTCTTTACCTAAGCAGGAAAACAAAACACATCAAACAAATTTTGGTAAGACAATGAATTATTGATACCATATAGTCAGATTTTGCAATCAGTGTATGTGACAACACGAAGAGCAGAGACCAGGGAGATTTCAGGCATTTTAGAATTAGGTCTATAAAACCCAATTATGCATATCCCGTACTAAACATGGAGCACAGGTGTGCCTTAAACGCCCCCTCTGGAAGTCATTCAACTTGCATGAAAATCAGCACTGGGTCATCTACATACCCTGTACTACTGAGTTAAACTTTCAACATCTATGTACATTGGATTTATACAGACCTTATATCCTAGTTCTTTTGTCTTTTCTTCCAGCATAGCATATTTTTCTTTGTTTCTGTTCAGATGATCCTTATCTCCAGTTCCCTCTACATGCTTCAGTTTCTGGTGTGAAATCTCTAATTGTTTCTGATAATGATGGTGTTTTTCAATTTTTGCTTCAAAGTGTTTCAGCTCCTCCTAAGACAACAAATACACACAGCTTCACAGGATTTTCTTTCCAAGGCTTCCTCTCTCTTTTCTTGCCAAGACATTCCTAATGCTCTTTCACTAAGTCAAGCACAGAAAGCTTTTTTAGTTCCCTGCTTCTTAAGAAGGTCTGGACAATACATTATCATCACCACCCAGACATCTCATTTTGAAGGCAGGTGCTGAAAATGTCCCTCTGCAGAGTCCTCAAAAGGAGACTGCTGGTGGCTGTGAGATGCTAGGAGATGATAGCAGTGAGTACCAAATAAAAGTTTATACATAAGAATAGCGGACTGCGGAGAGGGAGACAACAATTTTTAAAAGAAACCTCTTTTCAAAATCAGGTCCTGGATTTTCTATTTTCTGCTCAGACTTAAATGTTTTCTGGGTTTGCAGTCTGCTATGATGAATCTGAAATAGGATGAATTAATTAACAAAAAAAAGCCCTCTTCGTTTGCCCCAAAGACAGTGGCCAGACTAACTGCGGTGTTCACAGATGTATCAGAGATGGTCCTCAGATAACCTGGTACGCTGCAAGGGAGACCAAAGAGTGAGTAATGTCTCGACCCACCACGCCATGCTCTTGTTCTGCTACTTCAAGGCAGTAAATGCAGTTTCTCTGTGTCTTAAGACACATCCTCTGTGAAGAGGATATGAACAGTTCAGACTGTTATGCCACTTACGGCAGCAGTTCTATGCATTACATCCAGAAAAACTCAGATAAACCCTACAGTGAAATCCCCCTGTTTGACAGAGCCCACTTAATTTTTATCACTGGTGTGTTTCAGTCCTGGTGTCTGACAAAGTTCTTCTCATTTCAAGACAATTTAAAAAAAATATATAAAAATCCATTATCCTAATAGACCTTCTTCAGGTTTTAAAGCAAAGGGGTTTTGTTTCCAACATTTCTGGCAAGAAAATAGTTTCCTTTTGCTGTAGAACATTCCAGTCTGTTTTAAATACTCTGTTTGGGACCTCAGTTTGGGGTTTTACTGATCTGATAAATCATTTTAGCTGCTCCTCTCAGATGATGTACCAGCAGAGCAGCACTTGCATCTTCATTATGAAACCCTTATGAAGCTTGATACTGTGGCCAGTGAGGAGAAGACTGTTCAACAACTTCAGCTGCTCAAACAAGGTTGAATGGAACCAGCACATTATTTCTTTAATTCTGCTTTCATGGACTTTTTAAATAGGCAGATGTTTCACTGTGATTCTTACTGTCTTACTTTTGTTAGGATGTCCCAACATTCACAGTAACAAGACAAGTTTGGTCTGGTGAAGAGGGTTTGCATGAATGAAGATTTTTACTAAAACAGTAAAATTAATAAGCAGGTATGTGTTCTTGCTTATGCAATAGGGTTTTTCTTTTTCACTGCAGCAGATACAAGGGCCAAATTTACCTCTCATGCAATTGTACAGTCCTGACCAAAATGTCCCACTGAGGTGAGCAGAAGCCTTGTTGCAGACTTCAGCAGGCTTTCCTCTGTCACTCTTAAAAGCAGGGCCGCTGAAATCAGTGTAATTAAAACGTTTGCTTCATAAGAGAATAGGGCTGCATGTGAGGTAAAAGAAGTAAGATGGATCTTTGAAATCTAAGAGACAGATTTCAATCCCTGTCCCAGGCAGTTCAAACTCTCTCATTACCTTATCCGGAAAAGAAGCTCAAGGTGTCCCTAGCCATGTCTTGGAGGGTAAGACAACATCGTAAGTACATGCAACTCCATGAAGAAGCCTTGAAGAGTTACTTCTCCAGGCTATCAATCAAAATTTATTCTGATAAACAGGCAGAGTCAGATGAAAAAAATAACCATTTTCTCAATGCAATTTGAATTAAATAAAACCAGTATGAACCCCACAGGAATTAATTTCTACAATATTTCCTTGAAAAGCGGTCTTTATCATGGTACTGTTGGGTCAGCTCAACACAGCTTCAACATGGGAAGTTAGCAGTGCAAGAGGTGGGCATGAGAGGGAAATTGTTGGGTATATAGAGTACACTGCCTCCCAAAGAATTAATTACATTAAGACATTGGGTAAGAGAGGGAAATCTGGTGCATTGGAAACAAACAAGCAGGGCCTGATCTTTCAAAGATTTAAAATATGCAACACTTGCTTTCACAGGATTCAGAATTTTCATTTTGCTGATTATAACAAAACCATGCATACGACTAGTTACATACATGTTTATATATTTGAAATATTGAGCAGCATGACTCTTTTTTATGGTGTCTGAAGAGCAATACAGAAGTGGCTGCACTCAGAGTAACATCGAGTGTTTCTTTATGTGGGAAAATATCTTTCCATAAGAGATCTAACTGGAATTCTACTTACCCGAAAAGATTCAAGTTCTTTCTCAGTGAAATTGGCCGATTTGGCCATGTCCCACAAATCAATCACTCTTGGTTCTTCAAATTCTAAACAAACACATACCACTACATGAAAATCTGGACACAATGCTTTTATGCCCAGCTTCTATGAAAGATGAGCACGCTTTCCCACATACATACACACAGATATATTAAGGACTGCATTACTAGTAGGTCTACTTGATTGAAAAGGGAGAAAAATCCAAGTACTTAACTTCAAACTATAGTATTGCTGTAGGAAGTATTCTTAAAAAAGCAAAAAAACCCCTAGGAACTGAATAATGGCATTGCTTGCCCTGCATGTCATCTCACTTACCTGCCCTCTTGGGGCTGAATGCATAATATCCCTTCTCATGTGGGCATGGAAGACAGAACTATCCTCTTTACAGGTTCTCCCTATTCTTTCATTAGGCTTCTAGTGTTGGCTTCTAAATAGAACAGGCTGGCTGTCTCTCTTCAGCCCATTGTGGTCATACCATGTACTGTGATACTGTGACTACATCTTACTACTTGCCCACTGATTTTTATTTTTTTTAAAATGAAATTAATCCCAAATAAACATAAAAACCACTGTATCGTACCACTGGTTGTATCATATCCCTGGTGACTGACTTTACGCAAACGCTCAAACCCCTGATTGATGCTTCTTAGCTTGTCTTTGAGTTCTCTGTGTTTGTTGTGCAAGATTTCCTCTTTCACCAGGTTCTCTTCAGACGGATTGATAACATTTTTGTGGATATCTGTTGAAGAAGAAAAGTGTTATTGATTGTGGGCCAAATCCTGATAGGTCAAAAGCTCCAGAAATCCCCCAAATCTGAGGTGAATAAAAGATGGTAAGTTCTTAGCATTTGAGCTGAGTGTAAATAAAGTATCAACACCACACTTCAAGGAGCAGTAATTCCTTTTGCAGGTCAATATTAAGATCACTGCCCCTCAGTGCTCTGAAGGGTGGTATTACAGAAATGCCTTTTCACTCCTGCTGGCCACCAGCCAAGATTTTAGTAAGGAAATGTTCTTATTTTCCTAGGTTAGCAATAACCCAAGGAAATGGGATAGGGGTGGTTGATGAGTCCTGTGCCCTCTTCCCTGGGCATTTCATGAACCAATCAGGACATCTGATGTTGAAATGACTTCCAGCAGCTTCCAGTTTGGACTCTACAATGCAAACATCAAACTGCCTGTAAGCTTTAGAATACTTTGGCTCTAAAAATTTTAGCGAGGATTAGTACAGCAAGTGGGATTCAGATCCTCGATGCTTTAATACACCTCAAGCTCAGTGCCTAAGATATTCAAGTATATCCTCTTGGGCTCCCAGCTGGTGAGATAAAACATGCATGTTCTGCAGACTTTAGGACTGCATTTTGCAGCAGTGGATCTATGCTAGCTGCATCATTTCCAGTAAACTACTATGGCAATCATTGCTAATCTGATGGTATCTTCCCTGCTCGAAACGCAGGCAGAATCAGAAAACTGAAATGGCAACATTTTCATTAGCTGGCAAGATTTTTGGCAGATAATGCAGAACTAAACCCAGCAAGTATCTGGAAATGCCAGCATCTGCCAGCAGTTCTGACAGAAATGTCAGACTTCAGGAGTTTCAAAGAAACTTGGAAACAATGGAGGCAATGGGCAGAGAAAAGAGTTGTACTGATCTCAAAACATCAGAGAAATGTTCAGGCACCTTCTGTTCTGCTCACGGTCTCCAGCAGAATATTGTATTCATGAATCTTTTCTTTGTGATGCTTAAATTCTCGCCAAAGCTTATCCAGCTCCTCATCAGAGAACTTCCCAGAGCTCTTGGCCTGAAAGAAACATGAGCTCATCATGCTTTCCAGGCCAAAACTTCCCACCACATTTAGAAAATTATTAAGTCCAGCTTTTCCTTAAGATCTTTTAAATCCCTTTATATTATTATGAGGTCAGGATTCAGACATCGACAGATATGGTGGCTTTAATCATGTCAAAAGGAAGTTTGCTTCAGACTTATAAAGCTAGACTTGCTATGGACTACCCAGTGAGAAGTGTCTGTCATTTCTATTCCATGGGAAATAATTTAATACAGAAATAAGGGCCATGGAGCTCCATATGCAACTGTAAGGGGACTTTTTGCATGAGGGATGCAGCCCGATATTAAGCACAGTCTTTACTTAATCTTACTCTACTGGCAAGTGAAGATTTTATCACTGCTGTGCATTTGCTCTGCAGTGATTTGTTCCTCACTGGACTACTTTTTTAGCAATTAGGGAAGTACTGGTCGGACAGCTGGAGCACTACCGACAAATCTGGTCACTTATTTGCTGCAATGCATGATCAAAAGTGAACGTTTTTGATACCTATTCAGCCCCAACCCTTTTTTTGCTTAGGGAACATTTCCATCTAATGCACTTTACTGTTCCCCAAAGCACATGACATCATGTCCCTTGCCAGAGCTGTATCTAGTTACAGTAACATTTTAAAACCCAGCAAATCTTTTTCTCTGCTTTACTACCACTGCACTAGACTGGTGGAAGAATTCTTTGCTTTACCTGACTACTTGTTTCTTAAAACTTTAATTCTTTAATTTTTGAAGATTATGACTTCGTCAGTTTTAACTGCCCAGACTGACTGTACACTTTCTATTTTTTATGCATTAATGCAAATCCTGGAAATTTTCACTTGAATACCAGGTTGGGAAAGTCCTTATTTAACACCCCCCACTATACATTTCACTTCTAAACAGCCTATGAAATGGTTCTATTTTAAATGCATCTTTTTTTAAAAAGCCCAGAAACAACAATAAGAAAAAAAGGAAAAACACCCTAGGTACACCACGACACAGTGTAATAGTCACACAAAGGGAAATCATGAGTTCAGTGAAATTTGAGGAAAAACTCTGTCCGTCCTCAGTGGACCCAGGATCTTATCCCTCCATGCAGACTGATACGGGTGTTTTCTTTGGCAAAGAGAACCTGCCACACCTGGTGACCTGGATGCAGGTGGGATGCTCTCAGGGCACAAAGATGTGAGCTAGAGAGCACAGCAGATTGGCCAGTACTTAAAAGCAGAGTAGTAAAGCTATTCAATTCCAAGTCTGGGGGCTCTCAGAAGACCCAGGCAATAATTCAGTGAAGAAGCACTGATTTCCCACACTCCAGTTCCTGGAAACCTTACTCACCTTGCTCCATAATTTTTCCAGTCTTGGATCATCTAGTGTATCACTTTCTGTGCCGTCTTTAATGTAGTTGGTATCAACTAGTTGAGAGTCCTTCTTTCCATTCATTCCATATTTAGTCATAATGACTGCAAGGGAATAGAAGACACAGAAACATTAGAACCAACTATGGGTGTATGGAAGATGAGAAATGGGCTACATCCTTACTTGCAGAGCTGGATTTTGCAATTCACAGTGGAAAAACTAACAGTTTAAGACACAGAGGTCCCAGGTTTAATGACCTCTTCTGAAAACATCAGGAGCAAAGGAATCTGTTAGCCTCCTGCAGCTCCCTACTGACCTCCAAAGAACTCGTGTGTGCTCAGTGTCTGGAAAGACAACCTGTTATTTAATGGTTCAAACACAAACACAGGTGTCTAACCATGCAAGTGTCTGATGCAAAGTTTAAACTCCTTCTGCAAAGATACACCTTACCATTTAAGTTGCGTCTGAGTTTGGCTTCTTTTTCTCCATCTTCATCTAGCCCTTCAGCCTTCAGTTTTTTCCACCTTAGCTCATCCTTTTCTTGTATTTTTAGATCACTGTGCAACTCTGCCAGTTTCACAGCAGAGAGATGAAGCTAACAAGAACAGAGAAAGGTTTGTATTCAGTTATGTGGAGTCACCTCTTGCTGCAGTGTTACCTCAGAAGCCAGTATAGATGCGCAGCCCGTATAGCACAGCATTTTTTTCTTTTGCTCTAATGCTATGTATCCATCTGAATTTAAGGGCCTTAAGGTATGAACCACTGCATAGATAACATCTCTTGCCTATGAACATGGCTACGCCCCCAGCATACCAGTGTTAACAGAGAGTGATCATGTAGCCTTCTCTCTCAGCTCTTCAGCTACTTGGACAACAGTGAAATTACAGAAGGGTTAAAAATCTGTGTCTTTCTTCGGTGTTCCTTCAAGTAATATTTAAATGGGATTTTCCCCCCACTTTTAACGGGACCACCTTCTAAAAATGATTCTACCTTAAAACTGTCCAGTACCAATAACAAAGAATGTAAAAAAAAAATTGATTAAACCAATTCAGTTTCACTATTTCACAAAAGGCAGTAATGACCAAATTTCTCAAACAACATACCATTGCCACCACACGTGCTTTCTTGTGGACCACCTTCTAACCATGTAGTTATAGTGAGTCAGTAAATTTTATCTGTCAGTATGGTTTTGCAGACTACCAGGACACTGTGGATGGCCTTGCAGGTCAAAGAGCCACTTCATCAGTGATTTTTACTATGATCAAGGTGCAAAATTTTCTAAGATCACTTCTTAACATGGTTTATGTGCATTAAAAACATACAAAACCTAGCGGTATTCCTGTCCCACATAATAGAACAAAAAGATAAGATATTGAGGCTGAAGCTATGAAAAAAAAAAAAAAAAGATTTAAATGAATGATAGGTCAGCTTGAAATTTTGTGAAATTTAGAGAAAACAGGAATAGAGACAATGACTAACATGCAGTGGACTAAGCAGCACTGCTGTAAGTTGAGCCTGAACTTCTGTACTTTCAGATTTTAGACACTTTAGTTATTCAGTTTAAAAACAAAGAAATCTAACAAATCATATTAATGCTTCAGGACTTCTTTTGTGTGTGTGCGCGTGCATGTTAATAACAAGAAGGTGAGGTAAGGAAAAGCCCAGAGAAGAGAGGAGATCAAAAAACATGACCAGTGTGACTTCCAATACAGTTCTGCCTGACCTGAGTCCTTCTACCTCTGACCACTGAGCAGCCAGCTCCTGGGAGCTCAGATCCAGCTCTGAACCACCTGGGCTCATCTGTCCTAGGACTAGCTTATTTACTGGAGGGTCTTTTTTTTTGTCATTAAAATTAGATTACAGTTTATAAAAATTCTCATTTTCAGCGAGGAAGCAGTATGTTTAATAAACACAGACTCAGAACTCAGTATTATTTTTAAACATCATAATGATACTAAAGAGATTCAGCCATTCATTTGAGTGTCAGCAGGTTACTTGAAAGTAACTAGGAAAAATGTCATTATTTTGAGCTAATGCACTAAATTCCTATTGACGGGAATTCAGGAACCTATGCACATTATTGTTTCTGCTTTCAGCTTAGGCTGTCCTATTAATTAGTCTTGTGCTACTGAACATAATTATTTTACTTTTTAAACTAAGTTTTTTTCCTGTATCTTACACTTGGCTTACTCAAATAATTTACTAAAATCTAGGGTAGTTAGAATCACAGGTAAATACAAAATTTATAGAACACATTAAAACTTCTGATCTTTCTATACTAAAGCAAAGGAGTATCCCTATTGTATTCTTTACCATCTACTGTTGGGGAACTGCTTGATAAAAGCTAAGCACTTAGAAGGAACTTATTTATGAATTTTAGTATGTGCTAAAGTCAAAAAACCTTAATCATGTACTTATTTGCTTTTCTGGAGCACGATGGTCTGGAGAGCCAGAGTGTCATTGCTGCAGTGGCACCAAGTAACAATGCTTTGCTCAGCAAGAATTGCGCCCTGATGCTTCAGGAGGAAGACTGAGTGAAAAGTTTGCTATAAATTGTGAACGAAATGACTGATCATCTGAGTAGTTCTGTACTCTAATGTCAGCATTCAAGTAGCATGGACTTAATATGTAGTTAGGCTGAGCAAATCCAGGAAAAAAATCACCAGCAATAACTTAGATAACAATTAATTCAGCTCCTAATTACAGCAAAAATAGGAAAATACGATCTTTTAAATGTATGACTTTATCATCAGAGACACACTATTGTATAAAAGATTACACAATGCAGTTTATGTTAGATACTCTCTGCAGTTAGCACAATCTCATAAACACATAGTTTTGTGTTTTCTAAAAGTTCAAAGAATATCAGAACTTCTAAACATAAAGTTTGGAGACATTGCATCATCAATCAAACATTTTAAACTCTTAATAGAAACTAAGGAATTACATTAAGCCCATTGTTCCTTAAGGGAAAAAAGAAAGATTCTATTCAAATTTCTCCCAATCTCAATAAGGTTTTCTGATTCTCATTATCATTTAGTATGAAACTCAAGTAACTATCCTTTTAAACATTATAAATCCTTTGAAACCTGTTGGAAGCCCCTTGCCTGTCCCATTTATATAACACAGAAGTGAATACATAGGCTAATTTAAAGTATATAGTTCAAGAACTGCTTCCTTCAAGATCATCTCATGTAGGACCCTGAATGACACCAGGTAAAAACTGTCAACAGGTAAGACTCCACGTCATTTTTCTAACATCAGTCATATGTTGGAATAACTAACTAGAAGCAGAAGTGAAAAGCTAAGTTTAATGATTAAATAACAAAGGACCAAGTTCCTTACGCTCATTCCTTATGCTGCTTGGACATTAACATCCAAGATAGGTACCTGGCAAGTCTGGGAATGAGTGCTGGAAATCTGTGAAACATTACAACAATTAAGTCGTTTGCTGTTCGCCTGGCTACAATCATCACCTGCAATATCATTACCTACACCCTTGCTTCTGAAAGGAAAGGGTTCTTTACTACAAATTTTTCAGGTGTAACATGCCCTAGATTCTGGAGCCCACTGCTGCTTTGGGATGGCCAGGAAGCCTCGATAACAAGCGATGTTAGAACTACACTGATGGCAACAACCACAGCACAATGGATCGCTAGAGACTAGCAGGCCAAACCACATACCTCGTGAAACCTACGTATTTGTCATTGGTTCAAATAACTATAGAATTAGGGTCTGACTAAGAAGAACTCTTGTATTAAAATCACTTTTAAAAGTTTTTATATAAAACATATACCTATGAAAAGAGATGCTGGAGAAAGACCAAATCCTCCCTCCCTCATGGAAACAGGAAGGAATTCTGGCTTGCCAGCTCCTGGTTCCCACTAAGTAATGTTTTGGGGCTTTCTGAAGGACTGCTCATCCAGCTGTGTGTTGCAATGCTGAACTGCAATATCCCTCTTCTATGTCAGAACAAAGGAGTTTCTTATTTTCAGTAGTATCTCCACCACTACCAAAATGAAGGAAAGAGAGTTCAGCATTGGCACACACAAATATTTCAAAACAGGTCTAACACAGAGCCATAGCTTTCCTCTTATTTCAGACCTTGCCCAGACATACTGAAAAATCACTTTCTAAAACACAGGCTGGGTGTCAATTGTACTCAAAAGTGAAATATAGATGGTGGCAAATTTAGTTCAAGTAGGTGTTGCCTCTCTAAAATCTGACTCACACATATAGAATTTACTAAAGCTTAGTTCTTTACTCTGACAGAGTTAATTTCATTTTACATTTTAGCATCTTAATGCAAATGATGTAAAGCATCTCAAATTTGAATTCCAGAAGATCCAGGTATGAAAATGAAAAAAGACTGTAATCGGAAAAATAAGAGGAAACTGACAATACTATCATATAGTTTATTTCTAGTCTCCCTGTTGTTTCTTCTTCATCTGTCAGTTCACAGCTGGAGTTTCATTATCACACACTGCCCTATCCCCCACCCCATCATTATCTCTTTGAGGGTATTTTTGATACCTTCTTTTAGCACATTGGGAGGCAACATTATGGCAGGGGTTCTATTTTTTCAATAAACCCAGGAATGTCCTGCCTCTAATTCAATAGCTCAGGCTGGGCAATATCTATCCAGGATACAGGTAATCAAGAATTAATATTAAATATATTCCTTTGCCTGAAAGAACTGAACCTCTACCAGCCATGACCCTAACTTCCATGCTCCACGATATTCAGGGTGGAGCAGTGCATTCCTCCCCTCCTCTTGGAGCTGTTCTGCTTAGCTGTAATTAAATATTTCCACTGTAATTAAATATTTTTACTGTATTTTCACTTTAATTAAATATTTTTTTAGCTCAGAGTGAGAGAAACTCAAGTATCAATGTCAAAATTAAGTCTCTGATCTGGGAACGGCGATACCCATTTGCTGGTCCTCCCGCATGTAACTACATCACTTGGTATAAATGAAGGTGACATAACCACCAAGGTGGAGGGTTTTTTACTTTCCTGTGCAGTGAGCTTCTGTCCTGTGTAAAGCAGGAACTAAAGCCACCGTCTTCAGACAGATGAGAGCATCACGCCCCTTAACAAAAGGGCTAAAGCATTCAACCACTGGATGCAGGAGCCAGTCTCAGATCCTCCATGGTACTAGAGGGTCTTCACTCTCTCTTCCACTTCCTGGGCATGTGGTTTAACTGCTGGATTTAAACATGGGAAGATCAACGCTTCCCATGACACAGATACATGTGGCAGGAGAGGGAATGGAGATACCTCTTGAGAGCAGACCTTACACAGCACCACTGTTCCCAGCCGCCTGGGACAGCCCCCAGGGAGCAGGGCTGTGTGGGTCCTGCTCAGAGCTGCCCGTCAGGGGCAGCCGGGCCTGAAAACCAAACAAAAGCCACCGTAGCCCAGGGGCCCAACACCAAGCCGGGGCCTGTCGAGGCGACGCCGGGCCGGACAGCCTCGGTTTCTCCTCACACAAGTCCGCCGCTCCAACTGACGCCCGCACCGCTTCTCCCGCCGCACCCCATCTCCTGAGGCGGCTGACAGAGAATGAGCGTCCGAAGCGGCCAACCCCGACCCTGGGTCCCGCTCAGAGCTCTGCCAGAGCACCCCCTCAGAGCGCCGCCATCGTCCTCGCTCCTCCCGCGCCGCCTAACTCAGCCGGCTTCGGCGACCGCCAACCCCTCGTTGGCCTCCCGAGAGTACTTGCTGGCCTGGACGCCAGCGGCAAAGAGGAGCGCGGTACCGAGAGCCGCCAGAGCCCGCGCCGCCGCCATGTCGCCCTGGACGAGGAACTACAAGTCCCGAGATGCCGTGCGGCTTCCCGCTCTCAGGCCCCCGGGCGGGCGGCCGCTGAGTTGCGGGATGTGCCCCCTCCTCGGCGAGGGAAAGGGATGTTTGTGTAGAAAAACAGGCTGAAAATCCAGTTGAGGTCGAAAATCTAGTGTCTAGTTTGGGGTCAGGGTAGGGTGAGAAGAATTAAGTTTGGGCTGTTTCTCTTCAAGCGGCTTTGTGTCATTCTCCTGAGTGTTTGCTTCACAAAATGTGGAAGTATGCTGAATGTGGCAGGTTTTGTGAGCGGTTTTTTTCACAGCCTGTAGTAGCTACAGTGAATGCTCTCCTGCATCCTGTGTGTCCCCCAGTGAGGTGTTGGTATCAGCTGTGCGAGGAAAAGGTGTCACGATGGGTTTAAACACCACCCCTTTGATCAAACAAAGTTTTCAGATATTGGCACAATGTTCAAGAGTATACAGAGGAAGAAAAGGCAGCTCAGGAAGGGTGGAAGGCAAGAATGGGGACTAGTTCCTCAGTACTCCCTGAGAGGGGAAGAAGGGCTCTTGGAGGTGGTAGTGGAGGACACCTCTGCCCAGGACAGCACATAGGGTTTGATGGCGTGGGGAGAAGGAGGATTGTGAGAAATGTAATAACGAGTGGATGAACTATGGGAGTTGCCCTGAGGTCGGTGCAGTGAAGAAAGCTGTTCCTTCTCTTGTCTTCTTGTTGAATCCCCTTCTGCACACTGCAAAGCTTGTGTAGTATCGGGTCTTCGACATAGTTGGGCATTTCTGTATTGAGTTTGTTTAGCAAAGTAGTGGTGGGGTTACTTTCCTGAGCCTAGCTGGTGGTGGAGGCTCATAAATTCACCTCAGATCTCATGTGTGACCTTGAGCAAATTAAAGTGTAGCTCTATAGTACTGTCAACACCAAGCCTTCATGCATTATAAATCAGTTCTATGAAAACAAATAGATTGCCTAAACTATAATAAGACTTCTGAAAACAATGCCCCAGGGAGGATTTTTACTGGAGTCTCCTTTTTGCCCTGTAAACAATATAAATGTCTTGTCTTTTCTCTTCCACATTTTCCTAAGTCAATGCAGAGATTCTCAGTCATATGAACCTAGAAACTGTTGCTATAAGACTAAATTGCAGAAGTGGGCAAAAATCTTGCAGTATACATTGCATTGAAGTGACCATTGAAGTATACATTGAAGTATAGAGAAGTGATGGTGGGAAAAGAAATCCGCCTCACCCAAATCTTGCAGAGCTCTCCACATTGATTTTAGGATTTAGAGCTTGTTTTAGTCTCATTATTACAGTGTATATATGTATTGTTGAGTCATTTTGGAACAGATGGTTTCGTCTTGTCTGTCATTTGAAGTATTGATTGAGTTTTCAGGCTCTCTGCAAATAAATTAACCTCCATGATATATAAACTCTTTCTGGTTCCCACTCTTTCTTGTGTTGAGTGTAGTCGTGCATAGCTTTATGCATGTTTGCTTGAGTTTTTGAGCTACACTGGGAAAATTTTTAGAAACAGGTAAGGGATGCAGCACCATTAGTTTGCTTATGCTGGCTTGTTGGATCTCATTCTCCAGTGCCTTTACATCTGTGTCAAATGACCCTCTCTGGGTCAGCCCGCTGGCATGGTACTGCAAGAGGGGAAAAGAAGGTGTGTGCCAGGGGCTGTCGGCGGGGCAGGGCTGGGGACCAGGGGGTGTTGAGCCTTGGGGACTCATCAAGCAGTTCTCATGGATTCAGAGCCTGTCCTGCTGGCACAAGTGCCCAATGACCTCGGGTTGCAGGCAGCCCACTGGCACAGCCTGCACAGTGCCAGGGGACGGCAGCACCGTCACCCCCAGCACCGTGTCAGGGTGCCGGGGGGGGTAACGCTGGGAGCAGGATGGGGGAGAGGCCAGAGCACCTTCCAGAGCACAGGGGCCTCTGCTTGCACAGCTGGGCACCAGCCAAAATCCCCTCTGGCAGGGGGATTAACCCCAGATGCCCAGGGAGTGCTCTGCACTAACCTTCCTCCTTGGGGACCTGATGCTCCATTTTTGGGGGAGAGGTGCACAGGAGGGTCCTGCTTGCTCCTCTGGCAACACTGCAGGACTGTGGGGGGGGGCTGCGGCACCCTGCAGCACTGGGACCTCAGCTCCATCACCACAAGGGGCTGTAGTGAAGGAGATGGCTGGGCGTGGGGACATCGATGTGGTCGAAGACCATCCTGATCCTCCAGTGTTTGGGGCAAACACGTCACTGAGCTGGCTGTGGCTGCTGCTGGGGCTGCCCAGCGTTTGTGACCCGGCTCCGCACATGCTGTGCAGGGAGGACCCTGAGAGATGGGCAACCCCTGGGCGAGATGCTGGCATCACCCCACGGGGATGTCTGGGTCATGCTGGGGGGCAGGCGCTGAGCCCAGGCTGGGGAGGGGGAAGCACCACGGGAGCTGCCATGGGGCTGAGGCTACCCTGCCCAGGGGGGAGCAGTGGCACCAGGCTGTGGGGAGGGCAAGGGGGACCCTGTGGGTCCCTTCTCTCATGCCAGGGCTCCAGCAGGGACTTCAGAGACAACCAAAGGGTTTGATAATCCAAACACTTTATTTAGGCATCAAAAATCCTGACTCCTCATTAACAGGCATGTTGATATCCTTTAAATTGTTTTTGTATTTTCACTTTCTTAGCAAACAAAATTTAGTTTAACAAATGTATGTCAATTAGAATAAATTTTCCCATTGAAGAAGGATGCAGCTGAAGCACCCTGTTGCGCGTCTGGTGCCAGGGGCCAAGCCCCCTGCACTGGGGTGGCAGCAGGGAAGGGTCAGTACTCCAGCATCTGGAAGTGCTTCAGATGCGCCTGCACCCAGGGCTCCTGGGGATCCGCGCATATCTTCTTCCCCGTCCTGGTTACCAGGCTGCCAGAAGAAAACCGACATTGGGGCGCTCGGCTGGGTCCCACTGGCAGCGCCCTGGATGTCCCTGGCTGTGCCCCCTTCCCCCTCCTAGCCACCCCTCCCCCCTCCGAGCCACCCTCGGACACGCTGGGGGCGCTGCCCTGGCTGTCGCACCCTGACCCCCGGCAGTGTTGGGTACTCACATCACTGCTGGCTGCGGGCACCAGCTGCTGGTTTTGTAGGCAGAGGTGATAAAGCTGCGTGGGATGCGGCGGTGCATGTAGCTGAAGCAGCAGGCCATGGGGACGTTGTCTGCGGTGGCAGAGAGACAGCCCCAGTGAGACCCCCACTGCGGCAGAGGCTCTGCCTGGGTGTCCCAGGGCATTCACCATCACCTGTGCTGTATGCCCCGGGGACACCCCCTGGAAGCCTGCATCCCTGAGGCTGAGTCCAGCACTGGTGATGACCAGCCGCTCCCAGCCCCCCCCATGGATACAACAGTCCCATCAATGGGGATGGGGCTCCCTCCTGGGGAGGGACAGCAAACCTGGCTTCTGGGCAGATGCAGCAACTCCGGAGTCACCAACATGGGCCGCAGCTGGGGAGCAGATGGCCACGAGGAGCAGAGCAGCCAGGGCGGCTGTAGGGACCTTCATGGTGCTGCAGGGGCTGAGGGAACCACAAGCGATGCCGGAGCTGGGGTGGCTGCAGGGCTCTCCTCTGCACGATGCTTGGCCCCTGCTGCCACTGCCCTCCTTTTATCCCCTGGCCACTGGGTGGGCACGGAGTTTCAGGGAAAGAAAATGAGTGCATCATACCGGGGAAATTATGGCAGGATTGCCTAGTTTTGCTGAGCTGGAGCAGACAAGGAAACCACAGAAGTAGAAGTGCTGGCCATAGAGCTGTGACTTTCAGATTCAAGAGAGCACAAGCCTTATGAGGAGCAGCTGAGGGAACTGGGATTGTTTAGCCTGGAGAAAAGGAGGCTCAGGGGAGACCTTATCGCTCTCTACCACTACCTGAAAGGGGGTTGTAGCGAGGTGGGTGTCGGTCTCTTCTTCCAAGTAACAAGCGATAGGACGAGAGGAAATGGCCACAAGTTGCACTGTTTAGGGGAGGTTTAGATTGGATATTGGGAAAAATTCCTTCACCGAAAGGGTTGTCAAGCATTGGAACAGGCTGCCCAGGGAAGTGGTTGAGTCACCATCCCTGGAGGTATTTAAAAGACATGTAGATGTGGTGCTTAGGGACATGGTTTAGTGGTGGACTTGGTAGTGCTAGGTTAATGGTTGGACTCAATGATCTTAAGGGTCTTCTCCAACCTAAATGATTCTACGATTCTATTCTATGACCTTCATGGTGCTGCGGGGGCCGAGGGAACCACGAGGGGGGCTGGAGCTGGAGTAGCTGCAGGGCTCTTTTCTGCACGATGCTCGGCCTCTGCTGCCGCTGCCCTCCTTTTATCCCCCCTAGAGTTTCAAGGAGAGAAAATGAGTGCATCATACCAGGGAAATTATGTCGGGATCACCCAGTTTTGCTGAGCTGGAGCCAGCAAGGAAACCGCAGAAGGGGAAGCACCAGCCATGGGGCTGTGACTTTCAGATCCCATTTGGGTGCCTGGCAGGGACTGGCCAGAGCCCAAACTCCTACGACACCAACCCTGCCACTGGCCAAGACCCTACTGGCCAAGAGCCAGGCTGGGGCATGAAGCTGCATAACCAGTGCCCTGAGGAAAATCAAGGCAAGGCCAGAAAAAGGAAAAAAAAGGAGGAAGTAGCAAGTTTTGCAGCTTTCTTTCTGAGTGTGCACTGGTGGGGGTGTTTGGGAATTACCCTCTGGGATTGCAAATGTTGCCCCTTTTCAGTCATGCTACGATCTCCTTGAGCTTTCATCTGCAAGGCTGCAATGAGCTGATCTCAGTGGGTGCCAGCAGAATCCTTTCCTCCCTCCAGCTTCTACTCTTAATGCCCTATCTCCTCCGTGACAGCGGTGTATTTGCTTTTTTTGGGCTAAGCCATTAGAGAGAGCCTAAATTGGATGAAGTTGTCCTGCTTGGGAAGAAGTGGGCAAGCAGTAATTGCAACAACTTGACTGTCAAGAGGCTGCAGACAACAGCCAAAACTAAAATCCTTAGAGAGGTGTAAATACTCTGTTCACCCTGGGGATGGGGAGGGTGGCAGGCCAGGCTGCAGCCTGAGACCACCGCTCCAGCCCTAGAGAATGGCAACAGAGTGCAGTCATGGAATCATAGAATCCTAGAATGGTTTGGATTGGAAGGGACCTTCAAGATCATCTAGTTCCAAGCCCCCTGCCATGGGCAGGAACACCTTCCACTAGATCAGGTTGCTCAAAGCCCCATCCAGCCTGGCCTTGAACACTTCCAGAGAGGGGGCATCCACAACTTCTCTGGGCAACCTGTTCCAGTGTCTCACCACCCTCCCAGTAATACCTAATCTAAATCTACCCTCTTTCAGTTTAAAACCGTTACCCTATCACTAGGGTAAAACCGTCGTCCTATCACTATACTCCCTGATCAAGAGTCCCTATCCATCTTTCCTGTAGGCCCCCTTTAAGTACCAGAAGGCTGCTATACAGTCCCCTGGAACCTTCTCTTCTCTAGGCTAAACAACCCCAACTCTCTCAGCCTGTCATACGGGAGGTGCTCCAGCCCCCTGATCATCTTTGTGGCCCTCCTCTGGACCTGCTTGAGCAGGTCCATGCCTTTCTTCTGCTGGAGGCCCCAGAACTGAACACGGTACTCCAAGTGGGGTCTCATGAGAGTGGAGTGAAGGGGGAGAATCACCTCCCTTGACCTGCTGGCCATGCTTCTTTTGATGCAACCCAAGATTCAATTGCAACACCAGTTGCAAGTCAGTTCGTAATTGGAAACTCTGAAAAACAATTTTATCTGCACAATTCCATCACCCGTTTAGGTTTTTGAGGTATGCAGCATCCATCAATTTAAATTCATAAAGTTTTAATTTCCCCCTTTTCTCCTAGCCCAAGCCTGAATTACATGATTTATGCTTTTATCAGATTTTAATATAATTATCAGCTCTTTTTCATCACTCCTTCCCTCTCTTTGTTTCTGAGGGTTAGAAGATCCACGAATAATGCGAGTTCTACTTTCCCAGTTCTCTCTGTTCCTACTCCTGTCCTTAAACTTAACCCCAGCTGTAGCCTTCAATACAAACTAAACATATCCATTATCCCTCCTCACTGATCTTTAGTTTTGCAGATATGCATAATCCACCAGTGAAATGAAATTACCGATGTTTAATTTCCCAAAGTATAGTATATACTATAAGAAAGTCCTAACTTGTATTATGGCAAACCTGGACCTATTTGAAAAGGTATTCCATTAGTATATTTTACGGTCAACACTCCACTCCATGCTGTTGTGGTCTGAGTAACTTGAATTCTGCTAACTTTCTGCCTACTTCTCTGTATTTAAAAACATGGAAGGGTCTTACACATATTTAACAGAACCTTAAACATAATCTTGGGACCACTATAAAGACCAAAAAATGAAAATAACTATTAGTATCTGCAGACCCTGATTTTATCCTTGGTTTTGTAAGTCTGCAGTATCCCAACAATATATTCAAATCATAAACTCATTATTTTCCTAAATGTTTAACTAGATAACAGCACAAGCCAAAGCCTTGTGACCCGTAGGTGTCACAAGCTAGGTGACCCGTAACTGTTCCACAATTGATTTAATTACTTTACTATAACGTACCCTTGTCTCTGCTGAGAATATCCAACAGCATACTGGGCAACAAATTATGCCCTACTACTCCTCTTTAACCTAACACTAATTGTAAACCACCGCTAACCATCTCCTTAAATACTCCCTTTCTTGTCTGTCCTGGTAAAAAGTACATGTACACTTGTCTTTCGGTTCTAATTTAAATAAATTTAGGACATTTTTATGTAGGGGAGGCAAATAATTTTGATAGTATCTTGGGGTTTTTTTGTTTGTTTCTTTGTAGGCTGTTTTTGAGGTCATGCTCCCTTTTAGTTAAGATAGAAGCTGCCCTTTGACTGACCTTTTACCTTCATTGAGCTAATTATCCAATATAATATATAGATCCTTTGTGCTTATCTAAATTGGACAAGTGTATCCGAACTATAAAAGCAATAATAATTGGCTCTTGGCTATAATATGTATGTATAGTTATGGTCCCATTCAGAAAGATGCACTACAAAACTCAATGAAAGTTTTGAGAATGACAAGCAATTATGAATCCTAAATTTCTTGATTAAGATTAGTTATCAGACACTTATTATATCTGTGCTATAACTATGCTTTTCCTCATTTAGAAGATTAATCTAGATCCCAGCACTATTTAGTGCTTTAGTAAATTAACCGCATCATAGCAGAGATCTTGGACAGGTGCTCAAAGACTAACTTTTCCTTCCCTATCCATTTGGAAGAGAAGCAATAGTTGTAATGCCTTTCTGAAGAATGTAGCAGCAAACAAGAAAAATAAGCTCAGGTACTATCTAACTCCAAAGTTCCCCCAGTTACAGACTTCTGTACAGTTCTGCTCTCATCTATGAAGTCTAGCATTTCCTACTTTCTGGATTTTGGGGTGGGGTTTTTTTAGCAGTCTATAACAACCTCACAACTTTGTGATTATTAAATATTACAGAATAAAAATAGAAGAATATATAAATGGGTCTCCAAATAGTCAAGGTTTGTCTGTAGCTTCATCTGAGATACCACAGTACCTTTGCATACCAACATCAGTCTTGGTACGTTGCCTGTTTTTGACAGTGGGTAAATAATACCGTTTTGGTGGTAACCATTGTAGATTTCACCCTCCTGAACATCTTGACTTTTTCCCTTGGTTTTGTGTGTTAAATAGTAGAGTTTAGCCAAGGCTGATCTAAGATAACTGGAGATCCTCCATCCACGGGTTAAAATCAGCTGTCTTGTTCTGCAAGAGAGTATACAGGCTCCCTAAATGACAAGATTTGGTCCCAAAGAAGTGTAAGAAATGTGATGGGAAGGCAAAACTGGCTTGGAAGCATCTGTCTATCCCATTTTAATGGTGGTGGCAAACCAAAGCTTCCTATGGTACATATCACAGCAGTTAGATACAGCCTGATCTTGTGAAGAGCCACAAATGTACCTTAACACTATGTATAATCCTACTGGCTCTACTTGCATCTGCAGGATTTTATTTGTATTTCCGATTAGCTCTTAATAGTTTAGAATCTTTTTGGCTCTATAAAGATCCAGGTCCATGCTGGTGAAACACTCTTGGGTTAATGTCAGGAATTGATAGCCCAGGAGCCGTCCAAATCAAGATGGTTTTGGAGATGCCTGATTGTCTTTGCTCAGTTGGTGACGCAAAACATTCTCTGTGTCTGGTGTCTGCCTCTCAGTATGGTTTTGTAAACATGGAGGGATCCTATTTCTTCTTTTACTTTCTTTTAGTAACAGAAGAGAAAGCTTCGTTCTGGATCTTATACATTCATTTTCACAGAGATATATAGTTCCGTATTTATACTCTAATTCACCTTAAATTAAAGACCATTTATGCAGGTGTGTGCTTTAGGTTTTCCAGGAAAAAACAGCCAGAGAGAATCTATCTGGACTACCTGAGCTGAAATCTCTCATCAAAGACACAATCCTGTTTGTCAAGGGATTAAGCCTGTTCCTTCACTGTGTGCTGTTCTGTAAATCTCGGACCAAGGTCAGAGTCAGCTTTCAGACATCAATTTTGACTACTTCAGCAGGGCTAACAGGACCTGGGTTCCTCCGATATTCCCTTAAGGAGTCTGCAATAGCTCTCTGTGATGGAAAGTCACAGTGGTCTTAAAAGCACTTTACACACTTGTTCCTCAAACGTCCCAGAGGCTTACAGCTATACTTGAGACATTGTTGTAAACCTTCCTTCTCTGTGCAAACTCCGTTTTCAGCTCAGAGAAGCAGACTTCATCACAGCATCTGTCTCTGTGGTTCTCTGCATGGCTGACTCTCAGTTCCCTGTCCAAGCAAACCCCGATAATGTATCCTTTTCCAGCATCGGAAGTTTTAGGTCTGCTTTGTTCCAAGTCTGAATCATAGGAAAACTACTCTGTTGCAGTGTGGATGAAACCGGTTGTTTGGTTTTTTTAATAATTTTGTCCATTTAAATTAAGTTAAGCTATGTAACTGTTTTCTTTTTCTGAAGTAGCTTCTTTATTTGCCTTGGATTTAATTCTGTGCATTCAAGCAGAAAGTTAATCAACGTCAAACTGAAGAAAATGAATTGCATAACATGCCGGAAAGATGAACTGGGGAAATGTTTGTTATTACATTAACTTCCTATGTATGTCCTTAATGTGAATTAGCGGAATGTCAAAGAGAACTAACCAGCTTGGAATTTATTTTTAAACATGTATTCTCATAAAGTAGATCCTTTCTTCTATGCACTTAATTTTAGTGAAAGAAAAAAGCAATGTTGGTATAATATTATTGCAAAACATCTCTCTAGAGTAGTTAATTTCATAAGTGGTAACAGCTTTCTGTTGCCATTATCTTACTGAAATTACTTCCTTAGCTAAACTGTTTAGGGCTGATGTGAAAGGTAAGTGTATGAAAACCAGCTAATGAATTCTGCCCTTTTAGAAATGATCTTTATGGCTGATTAAAGTGAACCTTGACTTGTTTAGGGAGGAAACAAAGTACTCACTGGCATTCTTGGCTGTTTGTTGTAGTGCTCCTGACTACAGCTCTAGATGACTTCTGGCTGCTGTGGTGAATCCAACTTTCCTTTTTATCTGATTCCCAGCACATGTTTTTATAGGCTCTTTCTTTCTTCGTAAATGTGGAGGGGATAATAAGGATTTGTAGATGGAATCTTGACTTGTTTCAATGAGACAGAGTTTAGGTACTGAATAAGCTCAAGATTTGAAATGAGATGTGGTTTCTCAAGCACTCAGACTCCCAGAAACCATCTTTGTTTTATAATCCTGGTACCAGCATGGACTTTACTGTTGTAAGACTACTTGCATTTTTAATATTAAGTATATAGGTAATTTTTTAATAGAATTTGGGCTGTAAATTATTAGTATAAAATAAACAATGAATGTAAAATGAACAAATTAATTGCTAACAGGTATCTCACCTGCCAGTGAAATGCAGCTTCTCTGTGAGATGAAGCCCATCAGTGCAACTCATGGTTGGGTCTAGTTCAATTAAAAATGCAAGAACAGTTTAATGAAACAACATGAAATAACAAAAAGGATTCTGAAAAATGCCAAGTGCCATGTCTTTGAATACCATATATTTAAGTGCTGTATTTTTCTCTCATAAAACTATTACAAATAATTAATTGTAACTCTGTTCCTCCTTGTCGTGGTTTAACCTCAGTCGGCAACTAAGCACCATGCAGCCGCTCGCTCACTCCCCCCGCCCCCCGGTGGGATGGGGGAGAGAATTGGAAGAGCACAAGTGAGAAAAACTCGTGGGTTGAGATAAAAACAGTTTAATAATTGAAATCAAATGATAATAATAATAATACACAAAGCAAGTGATGCACAGTACAGTTGCTCACCACCCGCTGACCGATGCCCAGCCAGTCCCCGAGCAGTGGCCCCCCCGGCCAGCTTTCCCCAGTTTATGGACTGAGCATGATGTCCCATGGTAGGGAATGTTTCTTTGGCCAGTTTGGCTGTGCCCCCTCCCAGCTCCTTGTGCACCTCCAGCCTTCTCAGTCGGTAGAGCATGGGAAACTAGAAAGTCCTTGGCTAGTGTAAGCCTTACCTAGGAACAACTAAAACATCGGTGCGTTATCAACTTTGTTCTCGTCCTAAATCCAAAACACAGCACTGTATCAGCTACTAGGAAGGAAATTAACTCTATCCCTGCCGAAACCAGGACACTCCTGAATGGTCCTTTCTGGAATTCAGCAGTGCAGTATAGAAACAAACCTGACAGATGTGCTCCTTTACATCAGTTTTCTATCAGAGTAACTGTGTCCTTTTTTGTCAGGCATTTAGTTAAGGACTCCTTAAAAGTATTGTTGCAGTTTAACTTGATCCCTGTTTCTCCCACAAAAATGTAGTACAGCAATTCTGATGGTTTCTAGACTGCTGATTGTCACTGTGAGGTGTGACAATACGAGGTCTTCGGTATTGAGCAAGTGTACCTGTGTGTTCATGTTTGGCTGTGCTGCCACCTTGAATCACTTCTGCCTCTTGCTTCTCTGCCTCTCTTGCTTCTTCCTCTTCCCATCTAACTTTGGCTATGACCATTCCTTGTTTGCATGCCTTCATGAGGTTCCTTCATTTTTTCCTTTAGTGTTCACATCACAACTTTCTAAGTATACCTGCATAACACATGCTTGCATCCCTTTATTTTCTTCCCGTTCCTCCTCCATTGCATGTATAGCTTTCAAACTTTACCAAGCAATACCTATACCTTTCAAAACTTATTTGAACTTCTGGCACTCTTTTCCTAGATGCGCAAGGAAGAGTTGTATGTCACAGTTCTGCGTTATTCAGATGTGGCTCAGTATCTTTTTTATATCTGTTGAGACATACAGAAAACATTTTATTTTCTGGCATATTTGTTATCAGAACTCTTGAAGAGAAGCAGCAATATTTTTCAAGTTACTGTTATATGGGGGATTGAATTTTTGGTGAGCAGCCTTCAGAGTTGTCTTGGTGTTTTAGAGTATTACAAGCTCTGGCATGAACACTCGAGCGTATGAAAGGAGTAGTTTTCATTCTCATTACTGTTCCTGAAGTTTCAGCTGTTTAGGCAGAAGAAGGGTCATGGGAGCTGTAGAAAACTAAGCCAAATAAACAGATTGGATCTTCTAGTCCAGTTGAAAAAACTACTCTTCCTGTGGAAAGTTCAAAGAGAGGATTTCAGAGCTAGGAAAAAAAATCTACATCACCTACTGTCTGAGATCTTAATTCTTCCCAGTGGGCATCACAGAGAAATTCCTCAAGGAGAGAGAGACCGCAGTTGATTTAGGACGACTTCACCAGCCAAACACTGATTTCAGGGTATTTTGTTATCCTTATTGTCTATGAGGCATTCAAATGTAAAAAGTCTAAGTAGCAGTGACTGAACATCTGCTCAGGAGGAATGAACTCAAAAGGACAATAATTGTAGAGGGAGATGAGGTCACGCCAGTCTCAAGAATGAGAGCAGTTCTTATCATTTTGTTAGCTTGCAGTGTTATGACAGCCTGAAAAATAACTAATGAGCCAGAAGAAAAGACTTGCTCCTTGCCTGAAATACACACTATCCAAGTAGAGGTGTGCTGTGAAGAAGGAGTGCAGGTAGGGTTATACAACGGAGCAAGAAATACTGAGCTTACGAATATAAGATAAAAGGTGAGCGTGAGCTGTGGGAGGGATGGTTAAGTGACTTTCTTTGCTATAGTCTGTGTCAAAAAGCAAGAAGAGAGGCAGACAAACCTGCACTAGCTGGTGGCATCCTGCTGTTGTACCCAGTTGTTTCAATTGGATTCTGTCGCTTCTGCAAGATGGACTACCAACAAAAAAGAAATCAGTGTAATTGTCAAGAAAATTATTTTCTGGAGAAAAGTGGTTAAATGAAAAGAATGGTTCTGGATAGTGTTAAATGTATCATAACTAATATCGAGCACTACAGATGACAAATCTAGCAGCCAAAAATATAAATAAATGGAAATCTAAATGTGAGCCACTTAATAATTTCTATTTGTTTTTCCTAGATAGCATCCAAAATAAAAACTGATCAGGAAAGATGGAAAAATAAAGTGAACAATCAAAAATCTGCTGCACTTGGGAGCGAGTAGCAACATCCAAATGTGGCTGTTTGCTGCCACACGGCTAGGAAGAAGGTACACAAAAGGAAATGGAGGATGTCTTCAGGGTTCCCAGAAGAAATCTGAATGTCTGTCCATCTTCACCTGTGCTAAAGGACATGTTGCTGAAAGATGTGGCCAGTGAACATCCTTGCTGTAACACAGCAATGGAGCTTGAGCTGGAAAAATGCTGTTGTTATATCTCCATTCAAAAGACACTGGTGATCTGCCCAATTAAACCAAATGCTAGCAAGCCTAATTTCTCTAGTGTCGTCTTAACTGGCACGTATCTATAAACATTTATTACACAGAATTAATGAACAAGTGAGCAGTGTTCACTGTGACCTTGTTGATAAAACCTTTTCGAACATTCTCCTTTCTTCCAGGCGGCAGTTCTGTATGCTTGGTCTGCATAAAATGTTCTTGGAAGCGAAGCATAAGTAAATATCCTTTTCAGATATTTCCAAGAGAATGAGAGTTATTCCTTATCCTGCCGTCCCTCTATATGTACCCAGCTGGGTATGTAGTCCTCATTTTCCATCACATTCTATAGACCCTTCTGGAACCTAATGCTAAGCAGATACTGTTTCTCTTGAGATGATCATTAAAATTTCTTGATCAGAAATAAATATTGAGCAGCGAGAAAAATTTGCTGTCAATACTTATCTGAAAGAAAAGTTGATTTTATTTTAATCAGAACAAAATTTTGTTATGGAGTGTGCATTGTTAAGTGCATTCCTGTGCATTGAAAAACTAGCTATGGCCGAGTAAGTTAGTTGTGGCCCAGGATTCCTAGTCATCCTCTGTTTTGGGCTGTATGTTTTCCAGAAACAACTTAAAATACTTTTGAGTATTTTGAGCACAGATGTATTCCTTAACTTTCTCCGGCTGCATGGATTATTTGCGAGTGGGTTCTCCAACTTGAATGGGGAACACAAAAATCCCGGTGTAGGAAATACTGAAACATATGTATATATTGAAGTCAGACTTGATTAAAGCCACACATGTTGTCTTGGAGTTGATTCTGACCTATTAAAATTCACAGGGGACTTCTTCCCTATCACCGCACCCTACAGATGACATAGATCAGTTCTAGAAAATGGGTCTTTGCCACATTTTTTAAAATCAGGGCTAGCGATAAGATTTGACTCTTCTTCTTTTGCTGTAGCAGAGATATTGATCACATGGGATTATTTCTGTTCCATGCCTCAGAAAAACCATGAGGGTTGGACATGCATAGTCACAGTTAAAAGTTTACAATTCCATAACCGTAATTAGTTTTAATACTCTGTTTAAATTTGTTGCAGCACTGACAGTGTCTATCAGAAAAAGACCATCTGTGAGAAGGAAAAGGTAAGTCATTCTTGCACGGCATAGCTGGCAATCATAAAAGAAAGACGGAGATGCTTATCCTTATTTCTCCAGCCTTGACAGCTGGACAGAAAAGCTGAGTCATATTAACTGACTACTGGCAGGTAAAATAGATCAGGTCAAGCACATTCCATGGAATATGTCGAGTGCAATTAATCTTTACAGAAACTGTAACTTGATTTTCAACAGCACTTTGACATAATGGTGAAGAATTTAGGCTGCTTTAAGCTACATTCATCCTGTCATTTATATATATAAATCCTTTATTTGCAACAGTTTTCTCTCAGGTGTGTGGCTGATCCAATATTTAAGAAGTTTTTATTTTCTCCAAGTTTTTACCCATGAAAAAGTTGTAATTGTGTTGGTTAAGCTATACTGTTTGGCTAAGCTATGGGGATTTCACAGAGTACTTCATGTATTCAAGGGTGGGATGATCTCTTCTGCTTTGCACATCAATTCTGTAGTCTGGGGGACCTTGGCTTTGCCATGGGGAGCTTCGTGTCAGTCTCTGACCTGCATTGCAGTCTCTGTTATTGCTGTGTGTTTCTGCAAACTCTTACATTATGACTAAGTCACTAAGGACCTGATCCGAAAGACATTTAAGTCAGAGGATCTGTTTACTTACATGGGTTTTGGGTAAGGTCTGGAAGGCCCATGCCTGCTCCCTGTGAAGGGATAGAGGATTGTCTCTTACTCTGAAAGTGGGCAGAATATGGTTCTACTTTTGGATTAATAAAAAAGCAGTAAATCTGAGGTAGAAGAGGACTGATTAATTGATGATGCACAGAAAGAAATGCTGTCACTATTAAAAATGACCACTGAAGATGAATGCAGATAATTATAATTTCTGCTGTGAATAACATCATCAGGAGAAATGTAAGGAGCCAGAGGGACTGGCATCATGTCTACTGCTTACTCTTTCTGTTCAGCTACTATGCCATAACATGCCAAACCCAGCTTTGGATCTAGGTTTTGGAGGGGTTTGGAGGTGAGTCTCCCAGTTCTGAGTTCCTTTCAGAAAGATTGCCCAGTGTATCTGAGGTTGTGCACGAGAAACAAACAAATAAATAAATAAATAAAGGGGAACCCTCATAAGAGTCGTTTCTTCAGAATAGTCTTTGGCCACAGGAGGGCAATACTGTTCTACAATAAATTTGACATGCTTTATTCACTGAAAATCTGGGTTGCAAACAGATACCTGAGGGGGGAATGGGATTGATCATGTTTAACAGTCATCAAAGTCATATTGATCAGAAATTCGATTTACGCCTTTAGCTATGTTTGCAGGTGTTGACCAGCTAGTCCTCCTAACACTGCTGTGAATATCATCCTCCTTTTCAAAAGACCAAATTGCAGCACAGAAGCTGAGAGCTGTGATGAGATCTAAGGAACTACTGCTTCTCCATCCCTGGTTTAGTTTGATACTGGTTTATGCCCTCCTTCCTTCCACACTCTGAACTGGAGGCCAGAACCAAGAGGTGGCACAAGCAATATGGTAGTGAATATGGCAGCCCCTCATGGTGCTGGTGGAGGGTTCTTTATCCCTTGGCCTGCAGCTGTTTCAAACTGAAGTAAGGAGAGTTTTAACTGAGAATGGTGAGAGTCTGAGAGTGTGTGACTCTCACTAATACTGGTAGGAGTATTTAGCTGGGAAGGGTAGATCTTATTTTTATTTTCTTCCTTAAGAAAGTTTCTGTGTTTTCCCCAGTGGCCAAGGGCATATTCTTCTTTACTAGGACCCAGGCATAGGAGCAGGACTCTTAACTTATTAGGTTATTGAGTCATGCCCTTGCTCTTACCCGGTCAGATAAATCTTTCCTGTAAAGCCCTCTAGGCTTATTAGTTAGAAGATTCTCCAGAGAAGCAAGCGTTGTGGGTTTTAAATCCCCAAAGCAAATGAGAGAGTTAGGCATGCCTTCTCTGGCTGTTAGATGAATAGGAGATACCACTGTTGGGTCTTATGAAAGCAAACGGAAACTTCCCTGTGTTCCCTACGAAGATTAATCTGCTAGGAGTGCTTTGACACTAGTGGATTTAACCTTTAAAGGGAGGGGAATACTTGGTTTATGCAGATCGAGAGTTTAGTGTGAGAATGGTGTTTTGCACAGTTAGAAATGTGAGTACATTTGAGTACTTGATACATTACTTAATATACTTCAAGTACTTAAACATTAATATGAAAGTAATTTGTAGAGTGTGCGTATCTCCTGAGTTTGGGGACAGCTGAACTCCCCAAAAGAACAGAAAAGAACAGGAAGTTTTCTAAGGGCCAGCTCTCTCATCTGTGATATTAGTATGCAAGGAATGGTCTTCAAGAAAAGTTGAAACCATATTAAAAGATAGAAAGACATATTTATGAAGAATGGATTGCTAGCTTCCAAGCTAACCTTTTAGATCAGCTGGAAATGAAAATGTTTCAGAGAATGAATGCTACTGAGCTGCTGCCCTTTCAGCTTATATTTCTGAATAAAGGCTCAAAGAGGTCCCCTTCTGAAAGAGAATTCTTCTGAGTGGTGTTTTTCAGTCTGTAGTTTGCACACAACTTCTGATGGGCCTGCAAAAGCTAACTGAGATCCTTGTCTTTAGCTTCTCTTTAGAAGTTGCTATACTTCCACTGAATGTATTTAAGGGAAGAGAGAGCGTTCATGTCAGGTATGTCTTAAATGTCAATTTATTTATTCTATGCTTTACTTTTTAAATTGTGTTTTCAGTTTCATAATCCAGAACATAGTCTTTTGTTTTGCAAGAATAAGTTTTATTGCTTTTATTTTTAAACTTTTCTAAGGGGAACTGAAACAAATCTGACAGTTTCGAGGTGCTTGCACTGACAAGGAAGTAAGAACCCAAGGAAAATGGCAAGTCCTTTGCAGTGCTTGTAACCGAAGCTAGCAATTATCACCTTCCCAATTACTGAAGTCATTTTGGGAGCTGGTATCCTCAAGTGCTCAGAAAAGGAGAGGCATTCCTTCTGGTGAGTGACAACCAATGTCTCTGGCAAAGGGCGGGCAGTGATGATACAAACCATGATATGATGAATTTTTCCCAGCTAAGTAAATTTTTTTTTTTTGAAATCTACATTTTGCAATTAGACACTTAGGTAAGACTCCCTTTATTTCATTTTACACATCGCTTAATTTGTATGTGTAGTGAAGATAAAACAAGTGGAGCCAGTCACCCAAGTCTGTTGTGCCCTTTTGTATGTACTTAGGTAAATCCCTTTCTCACTTTACTCCATACTCACTTTTTCTACTTGAAAAATGGTCATGTTAAAGATGATTCTGACGTTACTTCTTCCTGAGATTTTTTTCCTACTCTCTTCCACACATGTCGTGATTCCTAGACAGATCTGCACATATTTTCTGTCACAAGAAGTTGCTCAGCAGAAGTCACGAGCAGTCGAATGTCAACTGAATGTCAGAGAAATAGCCCTTATAATGAAATCTATTAAGGTGTCCAATAGCCTCATACAGAAGGCAAGATAAACTTACTTTGTGACCTTTAGGACAAATCAGCCAAAACAATAAAAAGCACAGAAAATAATGCCCTGCATGGGGATGAAGATGGCCAAGCATTAGTAGAACTTTTCTGCTTCATTGATGTTTATCATTTTCTTCTACTTTCTAAATAATTCACAATGATTATTACTTCAAATGCTTATTTCTGTCCTGTTTCTGAATGTTAGTAGGCAAACTCAACTTTTTTCATTCTTTTTATTCTTTCTCTTTAGTATAATCAACATATTTTTCTGGCTGATCATGGAAATATTTGCTGTTTCTTTATTCACCTATTTAGACGCTAGAAGAGACCATTAGAATTGGCTCATCTGACCTCTTGTACAAGCCAGACCAGAGAACTGAACTCCATAATCCCAGCATAAATTCTTCTTCTTGAGATGGAAAACATGGCTTTTAGAAAGACATTACATTTTGCTTCAAGACTTTCAGTGACAACAAACCCACTATATTATCTGGTACTTCTCTGAAATGCCTAATTACCTTCACTTAAAAATTGCATCTTCTTCCTAGCCTGGATGTAATTAGCATCAACTGGCTGCTATGGGATCTGCATGTGTCTGGTTAGTTGCTCAGGAGAGAGTACCTGAGAAGAACAACAAAGAATAACTTGTCTTGTTGCTCCTGGACCCTGATGCCCTTAGCAGTCTAGCTGAACTATCCACAAATATTTTTGGTCTAAGCTTGGAAAAAACACACCTAACTACACCAAGGTTTTGAAGGTCTGTGTTTTGAAGGTAGGTGGGACAGAAGAATTAGCATTCACAAAGGCTAACTTTAGCCAAAAGAGTCCAAGTTTCCTTCTGTCAGCAACGAAAATAGAGCGGTACTTCCAAGCACCCAAGTTAGGTGGGTAATTCGTGTCCAGAGAAGGGCAACGAGGCTAGTGAAGGGTCTGGAGAACAAGTCTTATGAGGAGCGGCTGAGGGAACTGGGGTTGTTTAGCCTGGAGAAAAGGAGGCTGAGGGGAGACCTCATCGCTCTCTACAACTACCTGAAAGGAGGCTGTAGTGAGGTGGGTGTCCGTCTCTTCTCCCAAGTTACTGGCGAAAGGACGAGAGGAAATGGCCTCAAGTTGCGCCAGGGGAGGTTTAGATTGGACATGAGGAAAAATTTCTTTACTGAAAGAGTGGTTAAACATTGGAAGAGGCTGGCCAGGGAAGTGGTTGAGTCACCATCCCTGGAAGTATTTAAAAGACGTGTAGATGAGGCGCTTAGGGACATGGTTTAGTAGGCATGGTGGTGTTGGGTTGACGGTTGGACTCGATGATCTTGGAGATCTCTTCCAACCTTAATGATTCTATGATTCTATGATTCTATGATTCTATGATTCTAATTTTTAAAGTTAGGCCTCTGATTACCCAGGCCCCTGGAAGACCATCTATAAATATCCCATAGGGTCCACACAGTACACTTCTTTTCTGAGAGGTTTAATTTTGTTCCCTTTTTTTTAGTAGCCTTTTGGCTACATGTGGGGCACTGTTTGAAGGAAATGTTCTTCCAAAAAGAATGGATTGACTTTCATTGAAGAATCTGTCAATAAAGAAAGAATATTTAAACCCGAATTAAGGGTAGTTTTCTTGCCTCTGCCAGATGAATTCCTAGCTGGAGAGTGGTAGGTGATTGTTTACTCTTGTAGGTGAGAGAACAGTTGTATGGATATAGGTCAAGGATATTTAAAGCCTCTAATATTCAATTACGTAAACTAAAATCACCTCTGACCTCAGACTGGAGAGATGCTGTGTACCGTTTGTTAAGGCCATTGTTCTTAGTGAATAATTTTATCTTTTTTCAGAGTTTTGTTGTCATGTTTGTTTTTGTTTTAAGCTTTCATCTCATGTGGTGATGAAAAAGCACGCTGTGTGTGTGACTGTTCCTGAGCTCTAGAAACATGATAGTGCTTTGTCAGTTTTCACTTACACAAGCCACAGTGACATTCAATCTGGACAAAAATATTATTCCTAAACATTGGGGCACATGAATTACAGATTTTTATTTTTACAAAGAAGAGTGTGCTTTAGTCAGTCAGCTAGCTGTTCAACACAACGTATCAACTTAAGAGACCAGAGAGGATTTCAACAACATGGCCAGCACATACTGGAGGGGCATGATTTTTCTTTTGCTCTCAGCCTTCCCAGAACTGCTGATATTTACAGTAAAAACTTCTCATATCTTTTATTCAGTCTTTAACAGGATACTTATTAAATCTCATGTAGTAGCTAAAAGTTCCTGAGCAGTGATGTCTTTGGCTATCATCTAATGTATTGCTCCTAATTCAATTCTCCTTTTGGCTCATGCACAGAACTGTACTGGTGTCACCACAGGTAGACAAAAAGAATCCCTGTAATCTGAAGTGGAGGAAAATTGTGCTGATGGTAAAATCTTCTTGGCAGTTTCATGGCCTTTCAGGGATGTCATGAGAGTCTTGGAATAATAGATGCTTTAATCGGAGTCAGAATTAAGGAGAAATGAATAGAATTGACTATTTGAATTGGCATCATAGAAATTAAAAGATGCATGTTCTGTTGCCAGCTCTGTCACTGACCTGCTCTTTACCTTTAGCAAGGCCTTTCGTAATTTTTCTCTTTCCTACAGTTGTCGGTTTAAAGGGTGAGTCTTTTGGGATTGGAGCCCTCTCATGTTATGCAATTTGGTCAGGCCCACTCTTTTTTTGTGGCTTCTAGGTCCTTCTATAAAAAAAATGCTAACAGCTCCAAGGCTGTAGAGACACACAACTCTGTACTCTTTTGCAGTTGATTTTTTTTCAGGTGTAATTATCATCACAAGATGTAGACAATGGATCCAATGCCGTGTCAAAGGCTGCTCCTTGGTGATATACTGCAATAAGGGGTGCTTATTTCTATTTGTTAGTTAGTTATTCCAGGAAGAAAAAAAAAAAAGCAGCTTAAGTTTTTAAACCTATGATGCAGTATTCCAAAAGGTCAAGTTGCTGTTCTTTTTAAATACAATTTAATTGAAAATGGACAGTAGCCTGGATCTTCTTCAGGCGTAATGAAGCAGGCTATTGATATGCACCATGTGTCCCTGATTAAAATCAGAGGGCTAGGAATGTTCAGCCAATTAGGCAATTTGTGAGACATTGGCCCAATTAGTTTGGGACCGTGGAGAAGCAGGTACACAGAAAGATACTTCGTGTGTTCCCTGTAAACAAAAAAAGAAACTACAAGATGCTGAATGATGTCCAGGCTAATAAAGCCAATTAATTGGCTGAACTCTTGTTGCACTCTATTTGTCCCCTAGAAAGATTTGTCTGTAGTAGAAATTTACAGTGTATTTAAATATAACAGCAGGGAAAGACAGTATTTTTTCCATGAAGCAAAATAACTATTCAGCCGACGTTAGGATTTTGCAAAGAACAGTTTCAGAACATGCACTAAAAATGAAAAGCCAAAGACATTAGTGAAGTTCCTTGTACAGATTATCGGTAAAATTCACTTGCTTATAGCTGCGCTATGATACAGACAAGAAATTCCTATTTTTGCTCTCTGTTGTTTGCTTTCTGGCTGTGTTGCATATGGTGTATCTGTAGACAAAGAGTAGAAGTTACTCATTTACTGAAAATAAGCAAAAAGAGACAAAGTTAGGTCTTCAGCGGAACATAATATATTTGCCACTGTCTAGTAAGCACTTCATTATTTTAAATATGGGGAAGTGCGATAGGAGGAACTGAGAGCTGTGCCCCGTACTCGGGCCAAGACAGCTTTTGCAAAGCAAGGGCTTCTGCTCTCCTCACGAACTGCCTTTTCTCATGTACTACAGCATAAAGTAAACTTCCCAGCACAGAGCAGCTAGCTGCAGTAAAGCCACACAATCCTCTGCACAGATGCCCAGTGACTCCAGCTGACTTCGCTGGGACAGGGCTGGGACATAGGTAAACATTCCTATATTTGCTGCCCCTATGGCAATATAAATACCTGATAGGTATTGTCAGGCTCCACTGCGCAGCTGCATTCGTTATGAGAATCACACTTTCCACCAGAAGTTTTTAGCTGCTGAAAGAAGTAAACTCCTTAATTCTGACTTGATACATTCCCTGAAGGATTCGTGGTTGTTATTTTTTTTTCGTTCCAGTTGCTTCCTTGTTCAGCACAAATGCAATGAATAGGCACCAGGCTGCCAAAAAAACCTTCATGGACTTCAGTAATTGAGTATTATCTCTTAGACACCTCAGTGCCAGTCACCTTGGGATTAACATTTAGACCACAACAAAGTAGCTGAACTTTAATTCCCTTGCTCATGTGAACAAAGCCCCTGAGTCCATGATTAAATCAACGTGTTTTTCAAACACTCAGGAGCTGTGAAGCACATGTTTTGTAACACCAGCTAAGCAAACCACATGAAGGTTTAATTTTCAGTTAAAGCCTCTGCAACGTGGCTTTTTTTTTTCATGGGGGAGACTGAATTCCTAGCTATCCCATCTTTACTTGCCAGTGTGAAACAATATTTTCTTCGGTTTAGAAATAACTGCAGCTCTGACAAATTTGTCAAATCTGATGAACATCCCGTGTGTGTCTCCTAGACTAGAGCTAATTAAACATTTCCTTTTTCTCTAATAAAATACATCTACTAAAAAGATAATTCTCATGTTTCAAACCTACCAAGAGATTTTTCTGTACTTTGGGTAGATTCATGGTCAGGCACATTCTTGCAAAATAATACTACTTCACTAGATGTTTTTTTGTACTTCATAAGGGTCTGTACAAGCTGTAATTTCTGATAAACCAAAAAGACAAAACTGGAACTTGAAATATATGGAGTTATTTGTCTATGGCTGTAAACATCTTCCACAGTGAATGTTTCCTGCTTAAGATGATCCAAAAGTCCATTTATCATGAAAACCACATCTGTACTTCTTTAAATAAGTCATTCTTCTAACTAGAGAATTAGGTGATGACACCTGCTCCTACATGGATTTGTAAAACGAGGTGTTCAGAAACTGCTACATTCGCAATACAAAATTAGAGGATTTTTCCAGATGTTAAACTGTACTCTTGGTTTCTGGTCTTTGCATTACTATCTAAAAGCAAGAATTCAGGTGTCAGTAAAGCTGAACATGATCATTGGAGATGACGTAGACCCCTTCCTAAATGCCTGGAAAGGTGTATTTAGTCACTTAAGAATCAGCAAGTGTTTCTTGTCCCACTGCAAAGACTAGGGTAGAGATCAGTGCTTCCAGGGGTCTGAGGAAGAATCTGTTTAGAAAGGCTGATTCAGACTGTATAAATCGGCATAACATAGGGACATGAACTAAGAGAAAATGCAGGTTCATAATAGTGACATGGTCAAAAATAAGATTAACACACTGTGGAATACTTAAGAAGAGTGGTTAAGGTCCCGTCACCAGCATTGCTACAGGTAGGTGAGACAAAATACCGTGATTTGCATTTCAGTGCTAGCAAAGGAAGGTGGTGCAATGGCTATGGTACAAGGCTGAAGTTAGGAACATGTGGAGCAATCAATAAATTTGTGACATATTCCCTATGTTTGCTTTGGGACTGCTTCTATAAAAAGGCTGAGATGCCTTCTTGAAAATTCGGCCCCTCAAAACTCCTGCTCAGTTTCCATCTAATCCTGAGGGTGCTTAAAATGGCCGGGACTGCCTATGTCTTGATGAATACATGAAGGTAAGTATCTATCCCAGCTCTTAGTCCCATTCAACTCAGAAAGTAGCACAGGCCCCTTCCTGTCTCACTTGCAGTATGGCTGATATTCTCAAATAAAACCAGTCAAACAACAAAGCTGAGCCAGAGAAGGATGCAGTCTCTGTTAACTCACTGGCCTGACTGTCAGAGTATTCACCTAAGCTATACGTAATTTGTCTTCCTTCCCCACTCCTGTATGAAGATACTTTTAACACACAGCTCACTTACTTATAATTTCTTTAGAAAATAAGGCTTCTTCAGACCTTCTTATGAAATCTATGCTTTTTAAGGAATAATTTAGAACTCTGTTGGAAAAAGGAGACCCTTACCCAGCACGTGTTCCCAGCATTTTCTATTAGGTACTCAGCGACTGGAGCCTAGCGCTGACCTCTCTCAGGGAAACACCACAGCTACTAGGCTATAAAATCATTCTCACACTTATTTGTCTACATGGACATTCTTTCAAGACCCAGCAGGTGTAAGGAAGAAAAGATGATGCTTGTTCCAGGAAAGCAAAATGTTAAATTACAGGTTATAAACACAATTTTAGATTATATTAAACAACACGAATCCTCATGAGCTGTTCCTGTATCTTCCACGCAGAATTCTAAAAACTTGTAAAATATGTCTTAGCTGGTAACCTACAAGAACTCTCCACTGTGTAATTTGCTGGTTGTATCCCATCTCTGGGTAAGCACCTTACAAAACACACTCATGAGGTTTGCCTGATCCCTCTAAATGCAACTGTGGCATTTGAGGATGAGTTAGGAAGACTCCCTTTACTAAAATGCGACCTGGTAATCCCAGTCTCTGATTTGGGTAGTCACTTGTACTGTAACTTTGAAGGCTGTTTGGATACTTAGAAAGTATTCTGGTATTAATTTGACTGGTTATTTTTTGTATTTTCTGGGCTGTATAAACTGGTACTGACCCTTCCTGTCCACTTCTAAATTACGATGTACATTAAACTGTGTCTTTAACTGGTTCCTCCCTATTCAGATGTCAGAACATACTTTACAAAAATCTCTTTCTTAGCTTTGCACCATTAACAAATTAAACATAATTAAAAATAAATCCCACAGCATCATATAATTTACAGTACCTGTGAGGTTCTTATACAAACACTGTAAGTCAACAATGTAAATATTAGATTAGATAACAGGAAATTTAGGCAGCCTCCCTCCCATTTTTTGTTTCCAGTGCCATGGAAAGACTGTGGGAAGAAAAGAAGAGCAACGACTTCCAATGGTTAGGAGAAAGAAGCATGCAAAGTAGGTAAACAAGGAAAACACAAATAGACACAGAGGTGAACATGTTGATATATGATACACATTGTTCAGTCTGCTGTTACTGTTTCCCTGGCAGGCACTAAAACATTGAAATGCTCTCTTCCAAGTGATGATCAAATCGTAATTTCCTAAATGTATCTCACAGCCATGAGCTTCACAAGCTATCCATTTAACCAGGGATGAGCACCAGCACTCACTTGTCGGTGGCAAATTTGCGTGACTGATACGCTGAATCCGCAGAAGATCTTCTTGTGTTTTAACATATCTACCGTATCTTTTGCAACATGAATGATGTTTCTCCAGGACTGGAGTCAGGTCCTTTGGTAGCAAGTGCTACATGAAGCTTCTCCTACAGCTGGAGAATTTATGAGGTCTTTCTGCCTTGCAGATTTTCTGTGTGAGATTAGGGTTCATACTTCAAGAAATAGTTCTCCTTCTGGCCACCTATTTTTTGTGACGACAGCAAGAGCATAATCATCTTTGAAATGTCAACTCTTCTTTCACGTTGAACATAAAAATGACCAATAGTGCCACAGTTTATTAGGGAAGGCACTCAGACGATATTATCACATAGGTCTTACTTCCAAAGGAAATCAGTTGAAAAATAGACATGAAGTGTGATTAAGAATGTTGAAGTTACAATTTCCTGTTACAAAACTAAATAAAAACACTAATCAATGCGTGTGTATGAAGCTCTGTTACTGGTTCACAGCACAAAATTATTAAATTATATCAATAATAATTACTAGGGTATTAAAAACTGGTTTACTTCCACAAGTACATATCAAGTACATATCCTAACTAGTTTCAAACTGTCAATTTCCTTTTGTATTGTCTGCAGCTCAGAAAATTTTGGAAATTTTTGTCATTGTCCGTAAAATCTTACTCTGTGGAATTAAATTTGTATTTTGTCTGAAATTTGTATTTTGCTTATTTCCTCAAGCTCATGCTATTCTTCGCATATGATGTACTCATGTATTGTGTCTAAATTTTGTGTCACCAGGTAACTTCATTGGCATACTTTTCTTTTGGTTGATGTCATTTGTGAAAACATTTGCTAACATCAGTTCCAAGACTGATTCTTTAAAAACTCCAAAAAGTAAAATCCTGTCATCCCTGTCAACACTTAGGCTTTCTCCAATTCCTCACTTAGAATTTTTGCCTCAATTTCTAAGTCTCAATTTTAAGACAGTATTATGGGCTTTGCACCACATTCAGTGCTTTACTGAAAGATTAGATCTATTTCATATATTATTGTGAAATTCTTGGGTCTTAGCTCTCAACCCCAGATCATCTTTATTCTTTAAAAGACACATGCCAATTACCAAGTGCTTTATGCTTTACCTCGATTGTAGTCATAAGCTGAAAATGTGTGCCTGTGGTTATTTACTGAAGCTAAAATGTTATTCAAAGGAGAAACTGCAGCTTTGCCTTCTAGAATCTGTAAGTTCAATCTACCAGATGATCATGTGTTTAGGGTTATGATAACAGATGCATAGTGTCTATGAGTCACGCGTATTTTTTTATGTCGGATCCAAAATTATAGCTCTTGATAAATTGTACTCCAGAGTCTTGCCTCCAGAGGAAAAAGGTGAAGGAACAGCATCTGAAAATTAAATACCGTGTGGGGAACATGACAATTCATCTTTCCTGTCTTGGAATTAGAGTTTAATTACAATCAAAGAACCCTTCAACCTAAATTGCAATTGCAGATTTTACAGCCACATCTGATGGTTCATGTCTTGCAAATAGTTTCATAGAATGATTCGCATCAGTTTATACTCAGTTTGGTAATAATACTTCTCTAAGAAAGGGCTCCAGCTGAGATGAAAGGCAATGTTTTTGAAATCCCCAGGGCTTCACTAGTTTGAATTTGTTTCTCCTCCAGTTTTCAGATATGATATTGTCCCACAGCTGTGCAGGCCTGATAGCCAAAGTCTGCTTTTTACTTTTCTCGGTCAACCCCAGTTGGAAAAATCTGAAACTGTAGCTTTAATGAATTGTCATAGCAAATGGTGCAGTTTATCTAGTCAAGCAGGTCACAAAATATGCACGCTCTGTCCATAAGAAACCTGCATGATTCTTCTTTGGACAAAATGATAGTGGGGTATACCACACTAGGGGTATTATACTGATACCAGTCTTTCCCTGCATCAATATCATAGTTTTTTGTGATGAGGATGTTGGCTGGGAAGCATTATTGAGTTTTAACTAGTTGGCCAACTGGAACTGTTTCAGCTCTGGATTTGGGGTCTTAACCCAAATTGGGTACAGCTGGAAATGTCTCATCTTTTTTAAAAGCCAAGCTCTTTTCTGTATAATAAGGAAAAGAATCTAAGCCAGAGAAGGCTAGAGAACAGGAGAGAAAGCATAAGCAGGCTCAGGTAGAATTAAAAATAAAAAGCAGAATAGTGACTGTAGAGGGTTGGTTTCATGTAGCAATTAAAATATAGATGAATCCAGATCTTTCAGCCTCAGATACAAAGGAAAAGCAAATTTTTGCTTGCGTGTATTACAAAATGAATTGTAACTAATTTCACCCATCTAATTTGAGGACCCTTCTTTCTGAAATTAGGGGAGAGAAATCCAGGCCTAAATGTTTTGTTGTTTCCACTGAGCTCTTGATTTCGTCTGAGTGTGTATTTGCATAACAACATTGATAGAGAGCTATCCTGGTTATATGAAGGGCATTGTATTCCTATTAAACTCATTATACACCGGTATTAGTGAAATATAAACCAAGCTTAACCTTTGTCTTTTCCTCATCTTCAAAACTGGCCTAATACTTACTTCTTTTCATAAGTGTTGATGAGTAATAACTCATGGGTACTTATGTAACACTTCTGGATCCTCACAATGAAAGCTTAAAAGAAGGTTAGCCCCTGAGCTGCATTTAAGTTTGCTCTGTTGTTTAACTATCTCAAAGCTTTTTATAAATATTATCGGTTGAATGCTCAGAACACGGGGGATCATAGCCTGTTTGTCTGAATACTATTGGAGAGCTCATGTGCCCAGCATCTTGTCTTATTCTCTCCAGGCTGGGAAGATACTGAGACACCCCAAATCCTAACTCTGTGCTGCCCATCACATAGTGCTTGCTTTACACACCTTCATAGCAGGTGTGCTTAGTGGTCCACCTGATCAATTTTAAAGTCAAAATGCATATGTTTGCTCAGTCTCTTCTTTCAGTAAACATCTCCAAAAGGATTAGTATCATCAAGATCACCCTAAATGACTCAAACCTGATGAACACAAACATAATATGATTTGGAGGCTCCAATTTTAAGATTGTTTTAATAACTTCAAGCTGATCGCATCCTTTCGCAACTACTTGTTGCACACCAGTACACAACAAATCTAAGTGCTGACCTATTTCTTCTCCCACCTGTTTATGTGAATGCCTCTTTACAGCAATCATCTTTTATACAAAAGCAACACATTTCAATGCCCGTACTTCAAAGCGAATGCTACCAGAGAAAATACACCAGTATGAGTACTTAGATTGTTGTAGGAAATGCTGGAATAAGGAGTTTGACTTAAACCCGTCAAACAATTCTGATTTTTGAGAAATTATTTTTTTTATTTCCTTCCAGACTATATGTTCACTTCAATTTACATCAGAGCAGGCTATTTATTAGTAAGCGGTGTTACATCAGGATAGTCAGTACACAAAATGTTTGTTCTCTGTATGCCACAGAATTTTGAGAATACCTTTTGAAGATTTGAAGGGCAGCAATAGCAGCAGTTTTGAGAGAAGAAGGGTGGTTTCTTAATCAAACACAGCAAATCCAACCAAAAGCTCCCTTTTGTCTTGGCAAGTGACTTGCCTGAATTTGGTGGGGAGGACCAGAAGACATACTGATATGATGAAACTGTATAGGGAGGCTTCCTTTGGGAAGGAAGACATGCCATAAAGACAGCTTTTAGAACACTATATTGACTTTTTAAAAGAGGATTCAACTGTGTTGAAAATGAGATATGTGAATGTATTGCTTTTCCTCTGATGCTTCAAAAATACAATTTTCAACCTCTTGACTGGAACAAACCTGAAATCATTTTGCTTTGTGTCAGGTCTATGTCTCTGTCAGATGTTCTTTAAAAAGGCTATTTGGCAGATGTATGAAACAACACGTATAAAAAATCTTAAAGGTTTCAGGATAGTGTCAGATAGCTACATAAGCTACTGATCAAACAGGCAATTGCAAACATTTCGTGGCACGTTGTGCCATCTTCTGTTTTATCACCTCTGCCTTTCTATGTCTAAAACTAGACACCTGAGGAAAGATTCAGGTGTATACGTTAATATCCTCTGCTTTTACAAGAGAATTTTCAGCTGCAAGGCTGAACCCACTCCCGTAGTGGGTTTCAGAGCAAAATGTGTGGCAAAAATAGGTTACTGACACTTTGTATGCATTAAGAGACATTAACTTTACAGAAATATTAAGCAGGTCCATTAATCTGTTATGAGCAATTGCCCTCCTGGTAAGTCATCCATTTTACCATTTATTGTACTCTGTCCCAGCCAAATTATTACCATTTCAGAACAACATGCCCAAAATCAGCTCAGGCAGAAGTTTATAACTCAGAGAAACGGGGCCTATTAAATTCATAAGAGCTTTGGAAACCAATCTATAGAAGTCTAAGTACATCACAATTACAGAAAGGCAACAATCGTTACAATTTATTTTATTACTATTTAACCAGCCAATAAATGAGGTCTCTGGTATATCTGAACTCTACATAAGGCTTTAGACTGTACTCTCTTGTAGATAACAGGCTTTACTGAAGATCAGCGTAAAACCAAATGTACTCATGATTTATGCCAAAGAATTTGACCTCTGGGAATGTTTAGAGATTTCAAAAGAGAAAAGTCACAATGGTAGCACATTAGATAGCAATAGCTGTTCTGCATCGAGTGAAAGGTCTTTTTATGGTTGAAGTGTTAAATGTAATTTGCAGGAATATGCTTTAATGCTTAAAATATGTACATTGTTTTATAGTTGCTTTTAACCAATTAAAAAAATGCAGAGTGCTTATGTATGTCCATTAATAACTATGCAAATATGATAGTTTACAAAAATGTAATTTATTTCTTCTAACTTGGTATCACAAAGATCAAAATTGTATTTGGAGTTTTAAATAAATATCCTTTTTGTCATTAGGTAGAATGGAAAAGTCAAATGTGTAAGGTTCAAAGCAACACAGGCAGAGGTTTCATGAGATAATGCTGCCTAGTAATGTAATTTTTGTCAACTGTGCCAGGATGAGTTAACAAATTAGAAAATCTCTGTGCAATATAAAATTCTTCACCCCTGTCAATAGTTATTAATGTAATTCTGTTTACTCTTTCTCCTAGGCTTTTGAGGCTCTCACTTTGGTATGCTGTTTTTGCCATCTTGAGATTCAGTCAATAAGTTCCCAGTGAGTATTGCTCTACTGTTATTGTATTAAATTATCAGATATTTGTTATTTCCTTACCTAAAAAGGATGCCTTACAACAGTACATTTCTCCTCTTGAGATGAGTGTATAGATTTTGGATTTTAGTGGATTACACAATGCTTTTACAGGAACTATTCAGATAATTTAGAGCAGTTAAAAAGTATACACTGCTTTGGCGTATTTTGTTTATAACTGGTTTTCCATTTGTAACAATTTGTAAGAAGGAGTAATAACATCATCCAGGATTCTTTTTTTTGGCTCTCTCCTGCAAACATCCTTTTGTGCTGGTGACTCCATTAACGATAATTGGAACATTTTTAATCAGTTTGATAACGACAACATTATTTTTTAGGTAGTGCCAAATTTTTAAAATCAGACTGTTATATGGCATTAAGTGAAATGCTTTGCAGAGATCTGAACATATTATGTCAGCACAATTACATTTATCACAGAGATTGAAATCTTGTCAGAGACCCTGCTTTCTATCAGATTCACGGCTTCCAGCTTTAGTGAAGAGAAAAAAAATTCAGGATAGCATTTCAGTTTAATGCTTGAAGTCAACTGAAGGGTTAACCTGTCCTTCCCAAAAGGTGGGCATTCATTTGTGTATCTATATCCATGGCATGTTCATTTTCAGGAGCTTAGACCTTTCTTATGATGCTTCAGTAACTGACAGATGAACTGGAAGTTAGGTTTCATTTCACATACTTTAATTGTATCACAGCTCTAGGACCATCCAGCTTGCTAGCTGAGGCAGAGGAATGTTGCAGACTCTCATTAATACCAGTCAGAAGTTTTAATTTACCAAAAAAAATCAGAAATAGCCTGCTGGATTCTCAGAGTTGTAGAACATGCATTTGTCCAAAATCTTCCCAAAGCTGATGGAAATGTGTCTGTTTCAGAGCTAATAAATTTTCTGACTCTGTGAGCAATTTCTGCTTTGATAAAGGGAGATAGCACAATACAAAAGATTTGTGTTCAGAGAATATTCTAGAGCAGCAGTTTGGCTTTTGCAAGTTGTCAGAGCTTGACTGACTTCAGCGGCATTGTTCCAGTTTGCACTGTCTGGATATTTGGCTCTGCTTCTAATTGCAAAAAAAAACCCCCATCTAAAAGATTTCCCCCCACCCCTGAAACTGTAGGTGTTCAAATGCAAGTATTACAAACATTCAACTATTTGCTTCCTTGCACTGAATCCTAATCTCTGAGAGGAACTCACGGCATCTTGTGGTATCCTATGCGTAATGCAGAGATACTCTGCTGCATTTTGTTTATGGCAATGTCTAAAATTTACAGGTATATTTTTACTCATAGTTACCACATGAACATACAGATATCCAGGTTGAATGCCTGCCTTTGTCAGGGATATTCAGAACAGAAGTAATTGTATTTTCCTGCCTTTGTACTGACAAGTGCTTGGGAGGTACAGAGATTTTCAGTCCTTGTTTAGTTAGCATTCAGCACAATCTACGTGTTTTCCATTTAGCATTATTTATGTAATACACCCACAAAGGCCAATATATCCTTGCTGTCTGCTTCCCCACACCACAAAAACTATTGATTAATAAAAAAGAAGGCTACCTTCTCTTCTTAAGGGACTTCAGGCTCTAGATTTCAAATAGGATGAAAAAAATAACAAAAACACCTCTACACAAAGAGAGAGAGAGATACAAGACTCACCACAACCCCCTTCTGTCTCAGGAGCTAAACCGTGGAA
>NW_008825167.1:7845186-7848528 GCF_000699105.1 Pygoscelis adeliae
CATCAGCCAAAGGCTGAAATATTCCTGTGTCCTCATCTCACAGGTAAAATGAATTGCCTATTTGAACATTATTAGAGAAGAAATAATTAATTCCTATGTAGCTGAAGGTAGAATCAGATTTAGGTAACCCTCAAAGCAGATCATGTCCAGAGTGTCAAAGACTGTGAATACCTACATGTTGTTTTTAAGCTAGTGAAAGCTGAAGGAGTTCAGCCCCTCTGAAAACCAGACCATGTTTGCAGAGGGCCTAAATCCTTCTGATAACCAAGGAAATTTGAACACTTCTGCCATATTTCCTCACTGAGGGGATGATGAGTTCAGACAAGCCTGCTTGTTTAACCCCATTCCATCCACGGCCCCAAGCTGAGATGAAAAATACAGCTACAGTGTTTCCTAGCAGATACTTGTCTAAGGTTTTTTTAAGAACCTCCAGTGATGTCAAGTCCAGTTTTCCAGGCAGTCTTTTCCAGTTTTTAATTATCCTGAATGATAAAGCATTTTCTCCTTTAGCAATTTAAGTTCATTACTCCCTGTCCTATCCTCAGTGGACATGAATAACAGTTTGCCGTCTTCATTTTTGTTGCAATCTTTAACAAGCTAGAAGACCATTAAGTTTTCTCACTCTTGCCTTCTCTATGCAAAACCAGCCCAATCCTCTCAGGTTTTCTTTTTTATACCTTATATACAACACTCCTCTTTATACAATATGACATTTTCACAATGGCATGTGTGCCTATATGGTGGCAGTAGGCAAACAAAGCCAAGTGCATGGAATTACTAGGAGAAATCTTGTCAGTTGCCTTTTGATGTTCACAGTATATTAAAACCCATAGCCAAACCAAACTTTGTCCTTTATGCATTCCCACCAGATTGCTACTGGGCATTCTTATTCTTGTCACTTGGAAAAGGACATGAACAATGTGGTTAACAAAGTTTGCAGAGGTAGTAAGTTATTCATGGTAGTAAAAGTGACAGCTGACTGTGAGGAACGGCAGAAAGAACAGGTCTGAATAACCAGTCAACAGAATGTCAGACAGAATTTGGTGTAGATAAATTGATAAATGTAGGAAAACGTGTGAATTTCACCTAATGGCCTCCAAATTGGCCTTACCACTTGGTGGGAAGGTCAGGGTTTGGCATGATCAAGTTCAGGGAAGGCAAACAAGGATCAAAGGTATGAAATGGCTTCTGTACAAGGAACAGTTGTGTAAATTGGAAATCTTCTGACTGGAAAAGAGACAGTTGGGGTGAGAGCCACAAAATCACAGTGAGCCTGGAGAAATAGATGGGGACTTTTCTCCATCTCTTTATATAAAAGAAGTAGGAGTATTGAACAAAAATAATGGGAACTATGTTCTAATCAGACAGGAGCAAGCAGTTTATCGCATGGTTGGTTGTAGACTTGTGAACACCCTTGCCCAGGATACTGTGGCTGCTGGATTCAAAGGAATTTACCATGAGCTCAGAGAGAGACTGGGCAATTTCATGGAAGAGAGCTTCACTGAGGGTAGCTAAATATACAGAAAAGCATATATAGCCCAGGAATTCCCTGAAGAGGAGATAGTTAGAAGGTGGGAAGTCAGGGTAAAGCATCCTTGTACTGAATTTTGGTGCTAGTGGTTTGTGGAGACAGAATATTAGGCCACATGGACCTTTGATGTCACCCAGTACTACCTTTCTTCCTGACGTCAGACCAGTGCACTGCATTTTTGCCAGGTGCAACCAATATTTCTTCTTCAGAGGAGATGAATATGAAATTCTGGGCTTGTTGAAGACAATGGCAACGTCAATAGATTGGCACTTCATTCCAGGAGCTTCAGCCACAATAAACTGTCCTGGAAGCAAACACTGGAACAGAGAAGCCTACCAGGATGTTGAAATTTCTGAGAAGATAATGCAAACTTCAAGGTACAGCACAATGTTAATCAGATTATCCCAAATGCACAGAACAAATGTACAGAATGACAACTGTCACAGGGTAGGACTTAACTAGAGTAATATTTTGATTTATCATATTTGAACTTTGAGGTTTTACGCTTTCTCCCAAGAGCCCAGAAACATTATTCTAGAAATAACAGTTTTCTGAAAATAAAATTGCTGTGACCATACCACGATAATATTGCCTCATTCCTGTTTTGAATTGGAGCAATTGAAAGAGACTCACAAGACCCTAGTCAAAAGTGAAAGGTTTAGGACAGAGAATGGCGGTTGATTCTGGAAATTATTTTCAGGGAGTTGACACTGCTGCCCTGTGAGTGGTTTTATTGTAGGAGATAGATATGATGTTACATATGGAGAAACTTAATTAGAAGTTTAACTTAATTTTGCTCTAAAAGCCTTTTCTCTGTTCCTCAGGTGTGACAGCCTCATGTGTTTGTTCTGATTCTGACATTGATCACTGGAGTTTCAGCTACGATCCCCTGCAGAGCCTTAACCAAGTTTCCCTCTAAGAAAGATACCAAATTTGTGTATAACCGTATGGCACAAACACTGCCTCTCCCATCCTGTGGGTATACTACTGGGGACCAAATACTGTATGAAGTGTCACAGATGCTGCTAAATACAAGAAAGTGCTGGTTCACTTAACGGCAATTTAGGTGCTTTGTAAAAATCTAAAGCTTTATGGAACCACAATGAGACCGCATCAGTTCCCAGATAGGGCTTGGACACCAAAAGAAAATACATGAGTATTTGAGTGCCCAGAGTAGGACTTTAATTTTCCAGCTAATCCTCTACACATATAGCCATGATTTATATAGTTAAGTATGTAAAGTGAAAACATGTACAGAGATATGTGAAGTAAGTTGCTGCTGTTATTTATTGCTTGTTCCATAACAGTGCTTAGTAATTCAGTCAAGGGGCGGAGCCTGCTGTATGAGAAGCACTGTATACACAAATATCAGGAAACTTGACTATTTGGAAAACAGTGAGTATATTCCAATAAATATTTCAGAATAAATTATTCTCTATTTGTGTCTGGAAATTCAGTTGTTAGAAATTCCGTCTTTTAAAATAAGATGGAAGCATCAGTTAAAATAAAAAGGTTCGTTTATTTCTAGCTGAAGTGTTTTGAGGGGAATGGAAATACTGCTAAAAAGAAAAGCCATCTTTAAATGACTTAGCAACATTTTTGTTACGAGGTTTCAGAATTCTACTTCCCAGTACAGACAGCCACCTGCTTTCCTTTACATTTGGTATGGCTTTTAGTTCCTTGCAGAGATTCTTATTCCAGATTTTAGTTTTTGACAAAGTGATGAAGTGTAATGTTGGCTTGTGCGAATATGTGTTCAAATGAATGTGACTCCAGGTCAAAGTGCACAAAACCAAATTCTTTTATGAGAT
>NW_008825167.1:7848608-7888700 GCF_000699105.1 Pygoscelis adeliae
GTGTGCTTTGTATATAAGCTTGAAGAAGTGGTGTGATGCATGGTTCTGTGACTGCTAAGCAACCAAGATAATGCTCTTTTCCTGGAATGTGTTTTATATGCAGGGGTGACACAGACTGCCATTCCTTGGGCATTTTTTCCAATACTGCAGATACTTCTGTACATTGGATTAATGTGCTTGACATGTCCAGTAGGATTTTATCACACATTTGTCAAGCAAGGACTGTGTCAGCAGTTTGTGGGGAGAGCGAGGGCCCATCAGCCTCAGCTGGGAAATAGGTTACAGCCAGCTTTAGTGGGAATGGGGCAGAAAAGAGCTATGCAGGTATGGCCACATCAGTGAACTGGGACTGTGTATGTTACAGGAATAATGACAAAAGGAGCAGCCCCTCTTTCCTTAGAGAACCTCTCGTTAATGATCTTCAGAAATCACCGTTCACTCATCTTCTTTTACAACTTCACCTTATCCCTTCACAGTATCATAGTGTCGTGTCCCAGACTGGGGCAAAACTTCATACATGTGCTTAGACTAAAGCAAATGACACCTAAAAATCATAGAATCATAGAATAGTTTGAGTTGGAAGGGACCTCTAAAGGTCATCTAGTCCAACCCCCCTGCTGTGGGCAGGGACATCTTCAACTAGATCAGGTTGCTCAGAGCCGGTTCACAACAGCTGATTGTGAAAGGATCCAGAAGTCCAGTCTACTCACAGTTTATCTAGAAGAAGGCTGAAGCCTTAATTAGTGTGAGAAGCAGTCTGATTGTAGGTAGCTCTTCAATCTAGCAGAGAAAGGCATAACAAGATCCAAGATTTGCAGGCTGAAACTAGAGGATTTCAGGCAAGAAATAAAGTATGGTTTTTATTTGTTTATCTTCATTTATTTACTTTAACCAGTGAACAAAGTAGCTCCCAGAAAAATTTATGAAAGTAAAAGTATTTCTTTTAACCTTAAAATTGCTAGCTTTGATAGTTAAGTCAGGTAGTTACACAGAATAAATCACCCTTGTCTTCTCCTTGGATTTAATTGTAGATTATTTTTTGTACTATATTTGAAATATATTATAGCAAAATTTAAAGTCTTTCACACTGTCCTATCAGTTCTAAACTCTTCATATTTAACCTTGCCAGCACATTCTCCTGCCTCAGCTATTTGGTTTTTGATATTAATTTTAAAAACGTACACACAGCTGCCAAGTAGAAGTACTGGTAAGCATGCTTTGGTGTATGGATAAATAAGATAGAGGTAATAGAACACATTTCTTTGAGTAAATACATACTTCAGAGGGCGAAGTGGCTTTAATTAGAAAACTGTGATCAGAGGACACTGGAAGAGACATGGTATTACACAGGTAAAGATGAAGAGGCAATGAGGGCTGATGCCACAAAGCATTGGTGGCTGGTAGTGCTCTACATGATTAAGTGTCTTGAGATCATGTAGTTAATGTGGAGAAGTGTAGTGTGGAAGAGCTAGAACAGAGGCTCGCCCTACAGCCATGGCTACCAAAGCAATGCAAGTGGCTCAGATAGTTCTGATAATGCTTCCATTCACCTTTTCCAGCAGCAGAGCACATCACTGCCCCTCCATCAGCCATAGGACTACCGTGCTTTCTGCATGCCATGGCTTCTGACAGATTCTTGCTCACATACGCTACCCTGATAGAAATCTTGAGCCTTGGCACTGTGCTGGCTGGCTGCTAATGAGAATGATCCATCTTCCTTTCTTCTTTCTTGTTTTCCTTATCCAAAATTTAACTCCTGTTGGAGTCTGTAATGGAACATCCCACAGTAGGAGGTTATACAGATGTTTGGGAGGAGATAATCCCTCGGGGCTGATTGTCTGCTTGCTGTACGTAGATATCTACCTGCTGGCCATACTTCAGTATATCATGTTATACCTAGATATCTAAGTATATCATGGTATAACTATATCATTCATATATATCAGCTAGGTATATCATCATGGTATAGCATCTAGGTATATCATGCTGTAGATATATTTTAGTCTTTAATCTGAAGGCTCTGAAATGGGCTCCTTTCAGAGCAGTGATGCTGGAAAAGATTGACTAATGGGCTGGCAATTCCTAAATTCTCCTTTTTTAAAATTCTTTTGCAATAAATGTTTTCTACCAGACATTCACCAATGTTATTTTTTGTCCTATTAAAATGCACATTGAAGTGTCCCGTTATCTAATAAGTTTGCTAATCTGCTAGGAAAATCATATTTGAATGCAATGTATTTTCTGTTTCATTGCGGAGAAGAGGTGCACATTCTTTACTCTGTTGTAGCATAGCAGTGTCTTACAGCCTGCCACCGCCAGAAATAAGTGATGAGAATCACAAAGTTCCCACTTCTTTAAAGTCATTTATCCAAGCTGACACGTAGGCTTTAAAAGAAATGTTATAGCTGGTAGGGTTAAAACTGTATGAGCTTCATATAATTCACTTTTCATAAGAGGCACAAAGCTCTTTGTTATGCAGATCTGTGTCTGTGCCAGTGATGTACTGCATATCTCGTGTGCCACTGTTCCTTCCTACCTTTATTCCTACGTTCTTATAAGCTGTTTTAAATAGGAATAGAAATCTCCAGGTGGGATCTCTAATGTGTATTAAGCTAGGGAGAAGCAGCTGAAGACATACTGAGGGTATAAAGTGATGGCTGCTGAATTTAGGGCCACATTTGTACTCACCCTCAGGCAGCTAACAGAAAATAATAGCAATGGCACCTGTGTTTTATCCAGTGCTTTTTGAGTGCAAAGCACTTTACAAAGTTGGTTAGAAAAGCTATAAAGGAAACTGCAGCCACTCTTTGCCTCAGTGACTTGTCCACCCAGGAAACTACTAACTGTGCAGTTCTGTGCAATGAGCTAATCCTGTCCTTTGAGGTCACTCCCTGTAGGGGACTTGCTGCATTTCATCTGGAAGAAAACTGTAGGTGGGAGAAATGGGTAAGACAAAAGATGAGAGAACTGAAGTGGTCAATTGTAACTGGTTCATGTAGAATTTTAAGGGCAGCCCGGCTGAGTAGTACCACTTACACGTTGGTTTGAGCACGTACCAAACCTAGATACCATGGTGAAATTATGCAGGTGATGAGAAAGGTGTTATTCTGCTGTGGAAAGTGGATGCATGATTGGGGTATTTCAGAAGGAGGTGCTTTTCCCAGAGCACAGTAGATGTTGGCTTTGTATAGTTACCAGGTGCCTGGTTACTTGGGAAATTCAGATATGGTTGGAGTGGGCGTGGGACCTAATTTACCAGACCTTCCTGGGAAGAGGACACAGCAGCTATACCAAAGCCTCCACTTCTGCCTGGACAACTCAGGACATCTGATTTGTTATTTTGGCCTGGAGACCAAAAAAAATGTCAGGACATTGTCCTGACAAATAATTGCAGGCATGGGATTAGCGTCCCACTTGAAACCACTGCAGCCCAAAGACAGGCAAAAAATTGCCAATGAATAATGCACAGGTAAATGTAAAATGCATTTCCAAACCAGTGAAATTTTTCCTTCTTTCTTTTTTTCAAATGTCACAAGTTTCAACTCTTACTTCAGGCACTTAAAATAGGCACACTCCATGCTGTGGAATCTTTTCACCAGGAGAAAGCTTTCATACTAAAGTGAAAGAGAAAGCATTTCAGGAGCTAACTTCTTTCTGGTTGGCTTTTTTATTGTAATTGTTTTTCTGGTCCTATTTTGTAGATAAAACTCCCCACTCCCCCCTAGATATAAGGAAGAAATTTTTTACACTGAGGGTGGTGAAACACTGGCACAGGTTGCCCAGAGAGGTGGTGGATGCCCCATCCCTGGAAACATTCAAGGTCAGGTTGGACAGGGCTCTGAGCAACCTGATCTAGTTGAAGATGTCCCTGCCCACGGACAGGGGGGAAGGGACATCTTTAAAGGTCCCTTCCAACCCAAACTATTCTATGGTTCTATGATTCTAAAAAATTGCAAGATTAAAATATATTTGAATCATAGAATCATAGAATCATAGAATCATTAAGGTTGGAAAAGACCTCTAAGATCATCGAGTCCAACCGTCAACCCAACACCACCATGCCCACTGAACTATGTCCCTAAGCACCTCATCTACACGTCTTTTAAATACGTCCAGGGATGGTGACTCAACTACTTCCCTGGGCAGCCTGTTCCAATGTTTAACCACTCTTTCAGTAAAGAAATTTTTCCTCATGTCCAATCTAAACCTCCCCTGGCGCAACTTGAAGCCATTTCCTCTCGTCCTATCACTAGTTACCTGGGAGAAGAGACCGACACCCACCTCGCTACAACCTCCTTTCAGGTAGTTGTAGAGAGCGATAAGGTCTCCCCTCAGCCTCCTCTTCTCCAGACTAAACAACCCCAGTTCCCTCAGCCGCTCCTCATAAGACTTGTTCTCCAGACCCTTCACCAGCTTCGTTGCCCTTCTTTGGACACGCTCCAGCAGCTCGACGTCCTTCTTGTAGTGAGGGGCCCAAAACTGAACACAGTATTTGAGGTGTATTTGCATACATCCTGTGCGATATCCTGTTTGAATTGACATAAGATTTCTTCTTGCATGTTTTGCACTGTCATTCATTGCTTCCAGCAGTCTCAGAGGTAGTGCACAGTCACTGACTCCTCACGTAATTTCTGAGACTTCCAATGATGACAAAATGTCATTAAATGTGGTGATTTTATTTTTTAACAGCTTTTGCTTCCAAATGTTTGATTTCCCTCCTCTTTCATGTTTTTCTCTTCATTACTTCAAGTTGGGTGTGATCAAGAGTAATCTTCCCTTTCATCCTGGTGTGCAACAGGATGCGGTCAGCAGTGTACAGTAGGTTGAGGGAGGAAAGGCACGTGCACAGCGCTCAGCATCCTTCCCCATGGTCTGGAAAATTCTCTTCCAATACACACTGCACTGTGGGGATTATAGGAGAGAGTCTGGTCTCCACAGACTCCTGTGTCAAGTTTCTTTTCAGGTGCCTTCACTGTTGCACAAATGTTTCCACAAAACAGCAGCTTATTTTATGAAACAGGACCAGAGGGAGCAAAGGGAGGGGAAGGGGCTTTCTAGGACTTTATTCCTCTTCTGCAGAATAGGGAGCTGCTGCTGTGAGTGCTTAAGTCAATGAAGCATTGAATTTGCTGTCTCTCTGGGCTTGGATCATTAGCTGTGGTGTTATTATAGGTGTGCAGGTTAATCTAGGCCTGTTTCAATTCTCTGGGGATTTGAAACATGGGAGAAAAGCCCCATCCCTCAATGAACTCTTCCTTTAGTGGTTACCTCCCCTTGGAGCACTGGGGTCTGTTTTCCCTGCTGCACGAGGTAGTGCTGTTAAGAGGACAAAGAGTCTCAATCGTGGTGAAATAAGGAGGCCTTTGCACAGCAGAGTTTTTGGAAGGTGCTGAGCAGAGCTTGCTGGCTTGTAAAATTAAACATTGGGACAGGCTGGCCAGGGAAGTGGTTGAGTCCCCATCCCTGGAGGTATTTAAAAGACGTGTAGATGAGGCGCTTAGGGACATGGTTTAGTGGGCATGGTGTTGTTGGGTTGACGGTTGGACTCACATGGGAGAAAAGCCCCATCCCTCAATGAACTCTTCCTTTAGTGGTTACCTCCCCTTGGAGCACTGGGGTCTGTTTTCCCTGCTGCACATTATTGTGCTGTTAAGAGGACAAAGAGTCTCAATCGTGGTGAAATAAGGAGGCCTTTGCACAGCAGAGTTTTTGGAAGGTGCTGAGCAGAGCTTGCTGGCTTGTAAAATTGTGCACTGTTTTATTTATAAACTTGCTACTGAGCATGATTGATTATTTTTCTTTTTAATGGTTGCATCCAGGATGAAAATGATGGCAGGAGAGCTTGGATGTGGTGATAAAGATAACTCACATCTAAAGTAGGATCACAGTTCAGGGAAAAAGATCTGCAGAGAGGAGGAAAGCTGCAACACCAAAGAACAGCAAAGTGCGTATCTGTATCAGGCATAATTTCCTGGGAAGGAGGGGTAGGTACAGGAAACAAGAGGGCAGAAGTTTTTCCTAATGACAGTAGCAGAAGTGCTGTAGTCCTGCTTCTCCACAGTTGTAAATAGGTATAGCTCCAGGAGATAAAGAAACAAAAGCCTCTTGAAGCTATAGTAGTTCATACCATTCAAAACCAGGTTCTCAGTGGTTCAAGACACCCTGAAAATGAAGCTTGCATTTTGTTACCAATAATAACCTTTCACAAGTAAGTCTGGCTAGAAAGCATCTTCAAATGATGTGTTTCAAGAATAGGCTTATTATGTCCAACGTGGTCTGTCATTTGCAGGGGACGTATTGTACATTTTGATCTAAATCTATAGTGAATGACTTCAAACACTACTGGATGCAACTGCTTTTTGAAAAATCACTCTGAGCGCTTGATAGGGACTGGTTGTCTTTCTGATCATAAGCAGCAGGCAAGCCAAGGAAAGCAATCTTGAAATACAGAAATCAGCTACTTGAAACAGTAGGGATGAGTCTGCGGTCACCTGATTGTTGGAACTGACTACTAATGAAATAAAAGAGTGTTTTTTTTCCACAGGTCAGTTGTGAAACAATTAATAAACATTTGCAGAAAATGTTATTAAGTATAGAAGGTCATAAAACTTAGAAGGCCGATATATTCCCAGGAAGAGAACTGGCAAATGTAATATGGAGAGCATCAAGGCTGTCAGAACAGAGGAAGGTTGGGAGATTCTAGTACTGACAATATAGGATACTTTGCACACTGTAGTAAAAAACTTGTTAGGTGACATTATTAGACTAGATTATGGTATTATTTACACCAAATTCAGTGTAATACTAGTTACAGCTGGTGTATTTTGTTCTGATTTATGTAGATATAAACTAGGACAAGAGTTGGCACTGAACCTCTTAGAACAAGTCTTTAAATTAAACTGCATGATCTTGTCTTTGTTTCTTTTTTCCAGCACTGATTGGGAATTCTCTGTATGCTTATCTAACACGGACCCTCATATTCTTCATGATTCTTGTGTTCTTCCCAATGCACTCATAGCAAAATTATTTCCAGGACAGTAGAGGATGATGCATTATTTCCATAATAGATAACAAAAATAATCTCCAATTAAGTGAGTTATGATTTTGCAAGTAAGGTATTAAGACACCCTAAAATATTGTAGTGGGTAGAGAGTGGTGCTGAAGCATTTGCTGGGTATTTAAGATAGGTTATTTCTGCATGTCCAATTGTTCTGCAATCTATGGGCCATTAGACTTATGTAATGATGCATATATGCCTTTTGCCATAGGAATTAACTAGACTGCAGACTCAAATATGGATCAAACCTTCATCCCTCAACCAGACAGTAAGACTAGAGTAGAAATGTTAGCCTGCTTTTTCCTACCAGTTGAGAAAACTGCTGTTTGCATTTGGGAACATATTTCCTGCAGGGAGAAACACTATGACTATTCTGGTAGGCAGGGATGCATCTACGGAGTGTACGTTAACACAGGAGCTTGTGAAGTTCTACAGCCAGTGGAAGCACATGTGACACTCGGCATGACCTTCCACCACCATGTGTATTGGTCAGAGAAAAGCTATTAAATACCAGATTCCAGAACCTCTTAATTTTTCTTATAAAATGTATATTCTCTTCAATCTCCCCTTTTCACAAGGCGATATCGTGACATGTTTTTCTTCACGTTCATAATCATGTGGTGTGGTAAATTCTTCATTGTCAGCTGCAGTAATACCTTCAGCGAGAAGCTTTTAAAATGGAAGTGTGTGATCTGGTGGGCCAGAAGTGTCAATGTCAACATGTGAACTTGCTCTAACCATTGAAATTTAATGTGAGTCATACCAGACAAACTAAAATGCTAGGGACTTAAGTCTGTAAACTGGCTAGGTCAAATCATTATGTAAAGGAAAATAGGTCAGAGTAAGCAGGAACTCATTTTCTGTTTATGGATTGTATATGAACATATCATTGGCCTCAATTTCAATACAAAATGATTTGCTGAATATTGGGCTCTACCCAGAGGCAGCTAATAACTGGTTTCTGATTTTCTTAGTGCATGTTTTAGATTATCAGTGGTATCTCAAACTTTTTCTCCCCAGTCCCTAATTAAAAGAGATACAATTTTTAGTATAAAAATTTAGTACCTTTGAAGCCTATACTATCATAGACTCAAAGTTCACTTTCTTTGAATATTAACTTTCTCCTTTTTTCAGTCCTAGAATAGCTAGAATATTTGTAGCAGATAAACACAGAAACAGGCACCCAGAGCAAATTCATTTATTGCCTCATGGCAAGGCTACTAAAGGAAATGGCAGTCCTTCATATCCACCTTGAAGGGCTTTGATTAGGCCCTTCAGGAACTTACTTCTGTAGGATTCATTCAGTTCTGTAATTTCTATTTCAGATTAATAAACAGATCCAGAGGGACAGAATTCACATATCACCCACAAAACATCTCATTCAGCTGTTTCTAGAAGTTGCTGCATAGCTTTTGCTTTCAGCTTTGCTGTTGAATTTGAAGTCTTTTAAAATGTCATTACCTTCTGTGGCACTAAGAATTTTGCAGTAAGCAAAATGTCAGAGGGTAGGTATGTGAATTCCCTCACATTCTTGCTTGCATGCCACTGATGTAGGTGAGTTCACTCTTTGTGTGTCAACCATAGTTTTTCTTTCAATTAGTAAGACGGTTAACTATCAGAGCGTATAATCCCCAAATCTAATTTTTTTCATGTGGCTCATTGCCTCTCTTATCTGCTAATTAAAAAGGTTAAGCAAGGTTTTTGTTCATGAAATGCAGCCACTGCATTTCCTTCTGCCATTTCAGAGAAGTGTCCCCCAGATTAATTTATGTTTTATATTCATTTACATTAGCAGACTGTACAAACTCATTTCTCACCAACAAACCAAACCCTACGATCCTTCCTGGAGCTTGGAAAACTGTCTGTGGTGAACAGGTCTGTGGTGACAGCTTGCTTTGATCTGTCCATCCCCCTATGCAGGTTTTAATATCAAGCTACTCACAGCTGTATTTGCAGAAACCTTGACTTTTTTCACAAAGGCTTTCCTTACCCATGTCATGATTTTTGCAAATGATTGTCATGTATTTGCCAGCCCAGTAGTTTCCTTAGCTGTGTTTTTAGCATTGTGTTCAGAATTCATCACTTGCACTGAGTTGCTGGTGAGTTAAGTAATTTAAACCGCCCCTAATTAAGCGATTTCCAGGGACCTTTCATGAACACATCTCAACTCTTTATTCCTGAAGCCCATTGATGTTTGAACCACTGGCAGACAGAGGCTGCCATCTCTCCTGCTGACTCTGATGTTTCCATCCATCTGTACCGGGGTGTTTGTCTCTCTTTCCTTATCTAACGCTTTGTCTCTAAATTACTGGAGCAGTGACCATCTTTCCCTTTTTCACTGAAGACCTAGCAAAGAGAAGTCCCAACACATCACCAAGGCTACTAGGTACAAGATGATTTCATGCAAATATTAATCCATTAAGTGCTATATAAAAAGCAGACAAAAGGTAGTGATATATGTATGCCAGCCCAGAAACAAAATTGTTTGTATTAAATATAACAGCTGTCATCCATTTTCCAATCAATTCACATTGCTCTACAATTGTATTATTGTCTTATTCACTCTTAAACTGTAGACAGGTGCCCTTTAAATAACATAGAAAAAAATTCTGAATGGAATCAAGTAAGTAAGAGGCAAAGAAATATCCATAATGGAACTGAATTATTTCAATTAACATCTATCTTGCTCAAACAATGTTACTGACAGCAGCAGGGCTGGGATGTTGAAGTGTCATGTTTCAGCCAAGCAGGATCAGTGGGATCCCTGCGCTGTTCTTGCTGGCATTACTGTTCTCAGCAGGAGCACAGCTTGGTCCAGAAAGTGCCGAGAAGCTTTCATTTGCCAGGCCCGTAGTGCCAGGCCAGTGCCCAAAAAGCACTTCCCAAAGTGCCTCTTTTAGGGGGCTTCCAGTTTCTGCCCTACCTCTTTCCTCTCTTTCAGAGGACCTGGAGAAACCCAGCCTTGCATCGGGTGAGGGGCAGCTGTACAACATCTTAGCGCTGAGATTGGGAATTTACTGCCCCATCTAATGCCCCATCCTATAGGTGTGTAAGCTACAAGGGGATTCCTGACAGATCAGAGGGGTGTCAGGTTTGCAAGGAGACAATCCTAGTTTCTAGCAAGTCTTCCTTCTGGTCTACCTAAATAAATGTTGGCTAGCAAACTGTGAAGCTGTGGTTGTTGTGTGGTTCGGTAGCAGCTCATGTAACATTTGCAGTCAGGGTTTCAGAGCAACTCTGTATGTGTGCAGCATATAGTACAAGGACACCAGAGTCTTGGCTGACAGCGCATTGTAAAAATAACCTGATTCACCTATTAGGCCTTACTTTGTGGTATATTTTATCATATGCTCTCATCATACACTGTTTCATTTTACTTGATTGCACTGATTTTTGTTGTAAATACCCCTGTATTAGAATGGAGGGTATGTTAGATACACCTAATTTTTTTTCCTCTGTGGTATTTCAGTCTGTCTTTAAAGTTCTTGGCATGAAACCAAAAGACAAAACAAAGCTCATAGGCAATATAATCCCAGTAAGAAAGACAAAGCTCTCTTCTTAGGAAATCTCTGTTAAGGAGCTACTTTGGCCATATGGAGAAATTGTTGTTACTCCCTCAGCACAGAAATAACAAGGCATAATAGTTAACTGAAATGACAAATTCTTTCTGTTTAGTATTAGAGAGATATTCTGCATTGACAGTATCTCCCTGACTGTGCCATTAAAATGGAGCAGAAAATAAGAAAGTCAGAGTGATGAAGAACAGTAGTGCTCATAATGGAGAGCCCCAAATGTTTTGTAGAAATAGGCGTTGCTCCACTTGACTTCAGAGAGGGCTGCATTGTATTGGTTGGTGGAAGGATGCCAGTGCATTGTATTATAAAGTTTATAAAGAAGCTTGTGACCTTTTAAAATCACTACAGAACTGCAGCAGATTAACAAAATGCCTTAGCACTTAGAGTGGAAAAACTTTTTAAATATTTTATGTACCCGAACTTACAGCAGAAAATAAATCATTATTTCATGTTGTAATAAACTTTAACTTTGTTTTCTAGAAGCAATCTGCATCCAAGAAACCATATTCTTAATGGAAATATTGAGCAAATCTAGAGAAAGTTATTAAAGCTTCATGTGAATGGCCAAACAGGGCATTGCTGACTTCCTTTCTATTTGTCTTCCTGGGAAGATGATATTGTAGCAATAATAGATGTAAGGCAATAATGGATATAAGCCAAGGAGAAATATTCAGAAAATGAAGGAGATCATAAATCTAATAATACTGAGGAAATTATGAGTCTGATTCTGACTTTTTCATATACTGGTGGACAAAAATCAGGAGTGTCTCCTTAGCTACCAGTGGAGTCATCTGTAAGTGATATCTATCAGCAGTAAGTGTTAGCAAAAGCAGTCCTTGTACCTTGTAGGAAAAATAAAAGACTGTAAAACATTGCATGTGTTAGTTCAAATGTGAACAGGATAAAGAATTATACTGCAAAATGAAGAAGGGTGCTAATCAAAATGAGCACATTTTATAAGCGAGGGTTAAACCATATTTGAAGTATTTTTGGGGGGCTTCACAATGTGGGGAGGGTTTACCAAGGTAATCTATTGCTTGTTTCTCATTTCTCTAGTTGTCACTGTGGTGGGTAGAGGACTATTGTTCTTAGAAATAAACATTTCACAAATGTTCTTCATCTAACTGAACTGGAAAACTCATTTGTGAAACAGGAAAGGGGATCTTCAGCGCTGATGCAAACAGATCAGATGTTTTCTGAATAGGTGTTCTACAGCGTGAATACTGCGTACGCCTGGCAGCTTGGGAGAGGGACAATATACACAGGGTCCTGGCCTCTTGGCCATGCTGAATCTTTTAAAATATGATGGCGTGTCGCCAACCAAAGATTATCTTTATTGCTTTGTAATTCTGATAAACAGCTTTAGTGATTGGTTAAATTACTTGGGCCATTTCAATCAAATCACAGCTGCTGTCTATTTTACAAAGCAGTTAGGATCATCCTCTAAACCCGTGGGCTTTTGAGCAAAATAAGCAAGTGTGATCACTTTCCCTCTTCCAGGTGTCATTCAATAAATATTGCTGTATTACAGCTTTCAGACTTTAGATCAGTAACGTGCATTTAAGTAAATCAGTTGATAGGGTTGTTTATGTAAGAATATCTGTCTGACTTTTACAAGGCACAAGCCTTTTTCTCTCAAGACGTTAAGACTAAAATGAGTGCAGTGCAGCTTTGCAGATGCACTGTGTTTTGACAAGGCAACGACATTTGTGATTACCTGCTTTGTGTCATTGCTTTGATGTGTCCATTCACAGGCAATGCTGTAAGATGTAAGAGAGGCCAGCTGAGACTAGTTTTACATTGGAGTCTTCAAATGATGGATTGGTCGATAAAGATCGTATTTATTTCTTTCAAATACAGTTACTGTAGGATTGTACCATCCACAGTTGTAATCCCCGTTGGCATGCTGTACTGCAGAACTGAGCAAGTACAGCTCTGGCATAGTCTTTCAGCCAAATAAATGTCTGTCCTGTTGTGTAACCATCCTCTGGGGAAGTTCTAGAAATGTATGGACTGAGTCTGAAGAGTTATCAGTTACTGAGATCTGATCTCATATCTGAAACCCAGTGGACACCAAACTGTTGCTACTGATTCCACTCAGTTTGGCTGCTTATTTGAGGTGAATATGTGAGGGCTGCATTTCCAAACTGTCTGGGTACCCACAGCATCAGGAGCACTGAGGGGGTAATATGGGATCTGAGCACCACCTAAAACCAGGACTTGGTGTCCCTTGTAGTGTAGAGGTGAGTTTCAAAATGTTATCTTACTTTTTGTATCTGTTAGTTTGCATATTTGAATGTACATTTTTTTGTATGTTGAGGAAATCAGTGATTAATATGCTAACGATTAGTATTTGTGAAGTCAGAAGGGACTGAAAATGAAATTATTTTCAAATGAGGATTGCAAAAGATTATACAATTCCAGTTTCCTCTAAGGCAAGGAAGCCTTTCTCCTGATGAGGAACAGAATATTATTTCCATAACACTGGTGTTCACCTTACTTACGTTGTAGATAGTGAACCATGAACAAGTGACGAAATCATCTGTTTGACATTGACTTTCAGGAATAAAACCCTTTGGTAATTCTGACATGCAAGTATTACATAACCCACCATGTATAGCCATGATAAATTAGTTCAGCAAGTATTTTGGTATCTTGTTTTTTGGAATTACTGTTCAGAAATATTAAGTTATAGTTTTCACAGCATTGGGCAATAGCATTCTTTCACTGGAGGATCATTCCTGATGGTCAGGTGTGACATATGCAGAAAAAGATTATGGTAGGCAGCAGTGATGTTGCTAATTATCTGATGTACCATAAGGCAAAGTTGCCATCTACAAGTCATCCATATCTTCTCCTGTAACTTTGTTTCTAGGAGACTCAGATATGCTTGTCTAAAGGCACACTTAATTCAATTTTTCATTTAAAATGGATGTTACTGATTTCATACCTGACCAACAACTTAAAAACTAAAAGACAATTTAATTTTGTGATCTCCTTCTGTTCTTGTGTCCATGGAGATGTAACATTTTAATTAATCTTTTTTCTGGACCTTTAGCCCAATTGTATGCTGAGAACAGCTGCATTTCCTCCTTCAGAAAGAATTTTGCTACTCTATAACACATGAGTATCCTGGCAAGCTTCATGAACCTGTTTGAAGATGGAAGTGGAAGCTATTTTGTTTCAAGATGTCCTTTCCTGAATGTTGCTGTAAGTCTTAGAAGCTATGCACCTTTCACAGGCAATGCCCACTCAGCAGGGACTTGCAGTCTAGCTGTGTTTTTACATTAAATGGTTTCAGTTTCTTCTATCATGACTGATATGAAAGAAATTTGTTGGTATTTTCTATGTTAATTCTTGATTTAAAAATCTACAATTTAAAAAAAAATAATTCTAACCCCACAAGACATGCAATGTTCCCTGATCTCGCTCCATTCATGTTGCCCCATCCAATTCAGAAAGGTCACAGATACCCCAGAACTCTACAAATTAGGACTTCGGTGCCTTCACTGGCAGTTTTTGAAGGTATTTGTAATCGATTTATTTGTTTCTTAAGTCAGTGATACTGAAATATGGAGGACTTTTGTATATATGGAGGTCATTCTGAAAATAGCCTTAATTGTCTGATAGATATCTATAAAGGAAAGTATTGTTTTGCTTTAAATAAAGATATTAAAAGAATTTCAAGATGGCAAAGAAAAGCATGGAAATGTAGGACATTTCATAATTAAAACCACTCATGAAAGCTTTATTTGGCTAGTGTGTGCATATTTATTGTGATACTGTTTTAATTACTGTAATCATACTTTCTTTTCCCCTTCAAGACATCTGCCAGTTTCAACATCTATTTGGCAAGTTCTATCATCTTCATCTTACTTTGAGAAGATTCCAGCTTCTATGCTTAGGGGATGTATTGGTCAAGAGATTTGTTGTTGGCTTTTCAGGTGGTTGTGGCCAGTGGGTTGGAAGACTCAGAATAAGGCTGTTACATACAAATCCCACTCATGCATTTGTCTGGGTCTTTCAACCCTCTGCTCTGAGTCAAGGCCAGAACTCCAACTCCCAGTGCTGAGAGATGTCTCTCCCTTTACAGGGGCTCTGGTTGGACTGGGACATCCAGTTCTGGAAAGGTCAGATTTTTTTCTTGTGGGTTTTTTTTTTTTTTTTTTCTGCTTTCCTTTCACTTGTGTCTCCTGGACCAAGCTTTATGCTGCATTGGGTCCTGTAGTGCAAGATCAAAGCTCTACTGTCTAAAATCAGAAACCTCTAGGGTGCTGCTTGAAGGTGTGGCATTGCCTCCACTACCATATAGAGCCGAATGGATGAATAGTTAGATGGCATTAATACCTCCCAGTGGGGAGGACAGAATGGCAGCTTGCCTAGTGATGCTCAGCTTCTGTTCAATAACCTGTTTTTTAGCATGCTTCCTTTGTTTACATCCCTGCTAACTGGGCATTCAATTCTGAAGTGACAAAGGCTTGTCTGGTAATTTCAAGTCACCTATTCTGGAGGGCAGCACACTGCCACAGCTGTATACCTCCGGTGACTTCTCAGTGCTCATTTTGTCTTGATGTTAAACCAAGACATTTCAGATCCTCCGTGGCATTTTAAATGGGTCTTGGTTTGGGAAGTCAGACTGTAAATGTAAGATAACTATCATGATCATTATACAAACAACCTCACAAAGTTCACATTCTGCTTGGAGCAATTTAAAATCTTTCCCAGTGTTTTCAGGTATGTTTGCCTTAGAGGATCTTTTGAACTCATTTCTCATTCCTTTATATTTAAACTAATTAATTCAGCTTTAACCCCATTCAAAATGAGGAACTTCTGACGCAGCTGTGAGATGCTGCATCAAACGGTCATTAATATAGCACTGGGACAGCAGAGTAGCAATGTGTTCATTGCCCATTTCAGTGGTTTTACTTGTGTAGTTTCCTGGTTAATGTCTCTTTCTTTATAGCTATTACAGAGCAAAGCTACCTGGATTTCAACCTGAAATCCTTTAGTCCCAATGCTGACAAATAGGAAAGAAGACAGCCTGCAGTAAGACATTGTAGTGTGGGATACCAGGCTTGCAAGTCAGGAGACAGAAGGACTCATTTCTCAGCCACTCACCTGCCATGTCTCTTAGTCCGTTAGTGCAATTTCTCCCTCCACTGTGTCTCATCTGTTTTGTAAGCTTTTGAAGCAGGACATAACCTTGTTCAGCATTTGCTCAGGGTGTAGAAAAAGAGAAGCCTCAAGATAAAATATTCCCTTTCTAAGCTGCTTGGAATGGTAACAAGTATGATGGAAAAATGATGGTAACAGAAGGGTAAACACAGATAATAACTTTACTCCTGACCACTTGAGGAGGATGGGCCATTATTGCTTTTTGGTTTCTCAAGACAGCCTGGTCATTTGATGCCATATCCTTGGAGACTAATAGGTGACATCTTTCAAAGGAAAATGCAGTATGGTTGTATAACGGATGAAAATGATTGGTTGTGAACACAACGAATTTTAAATTATTTATTTATACTCCCAAAAGAGGCAGAATGATATTATTTTGTGGGTGAAATACATTCAATTAAAACTTGAGCTATAGGGGGAGAACTAAGCTGTTTTTCCAGTTCAAATGCAACTTGGTAAATAGTTTAGGCTACAAAAAGTGGGGGAAAATATTCAAGTATCCAAGTGTTGCATCTCAGTGAATTTGAAATTAACTTAGGCTTTGTTTCAAAATGGCATTTTTTTATTTAAAAATGAAGCTAAATTAAAAGTACAGATCTACCTCCATATTCTTGTCATCTTTTGACCAAACAAAACAATCTAAGCTCCCCACCTACTTTGCTGCAGCTGGACATAAAAACATAATTATTTTTCAAGAGGGAAGCCACTTTTGCCCACACTAATGTGACCAATATTCATTCATTTTTCAATCAGCCTAAGTGGCCATACTCATTAAATCTCCATAGTTTGTTTACTTCTAAAACATGTCCGTATCTCTTTTCATAAAGTGAAATATGACCACTGTAGCAGTCCAGTGTATTCCCATTTCAGATTTACTTTTAAGGAAATTAAGCAATTATCTTCAAGGCATCTATAAATTAGAAACTGCATGTCAAAAGCTGTACTAAGTAAATGGCTTCATAATTACACCTATGCTGACATGTTTGACAGAGAATCTCATGCTGACAAAACCCCAAGTCTCTGCAGAGTTACTACGAGGTCAAAAGAAACCTGACACGGAGGTGCTGAAGTGCCAGCACTTTTAAAGCTGCTCCCAGTATGTGAACTGATGACCTTTCTGAGGCTGGAAGGTAAATATGGAATGAATTCATGCACTGTGATCTTGCTCTGAATATAATTATGTTTAAGATGCAAATGAACCAAGATATGAATGACAGTGAGGGACTGAGGGATTGGGATGTGCATGGGGAACCGAGCTTCAGTAGGTCTCTCAAGTGTTTTTTCACCTTGGCAGAGTATGCGATTGGAATTAGTGTTGAACACCTTTCTAACTCAGACATTGTTAAATGTAATTTGGCGTATGCTTGAATAGCTAAGCTTTCGAGACATACTACAAATTTGAGGTACGGACACCATCCCCTGGAAGCAAGAACTGGTTATCCTCTTGCTGCTGATATGCTGTGCTCTGCAGACCACAGCAATGGGTGGGCAGCGACAAGAGCAACCTCAGAACTCTGTTCCTGCTCTGGAGCTCTGTCTGGAGCCGGTGAGCCAGGGCTGGGTTAACACTGAGATGGAAGTCAAACCCCTTAATTTGACATCCCTGAGGAATAGGCAATATGTTACCTGCCCTGGGGAGGAATTCCTGGCTGTATAACACAGGAGGAGACATAGCAAATGTCCACTCAGATAATTGTTCAGGAATTTCTCATCTTGCAAAGTCTTATGATTATTACAGGGGATGAGAGTGCTGGGGTGTGCACTCACCAGATACTTGGAGGTATCACTCTGAAAGAGCAAAGAATTACTATATTATAGAAACTATTCTAGGAATAGCTTTGAAGCAAGGAACGTGAGATAATCCTATTTATTTTGGTGGAGTCAGGCCTACAGACTGTTATAGTCCAGCTCTGAGTATATAATTTTTAGCTTCATTTTGTAAGATGAAAAGTTGATAAGAGAGTTCACCATCCTGTTCTGGGAAGGAGCTTCCTTATAGGCCTTCTTTTTAAGTTTTCATAGGGGACTTTCTCAATATTAGCTATTAGGGACCTTTCAAACCCATTAGATTGAACAATGAATCAGTAACCATTTTGCTGTTGTCTTCTAGGAACTGAACCTCAGTCCTATGGAGCTAATAATATATTTTAGTGCAGCAAGTAAATTACCCATCTGGTAGCTGTATGGTGTTTATATCTTCATTTACTGGCTTCTAGAGCAGCTTGTAGATTGGATATCAAATTATGAAGGGGTATCTGCAGATTTTCTTTTACAGAGTACTTTCTTTGCACTAGATGATTGTTGTAGGTCCCTTCCAACTGAAATAGTCTATTCTATTCTATTCTATTCTATTCTATTCTATTCTATTCTATTCTATTCTATTCATCCTTCTCTCCATGGCTGTTCATCTCTCTCCCCCCACTCTGTTTCAGGAGTGTGCCCTCTGACCAGCTGGCTACACCTCTGGTGCTGAGTGTCCCCCTTGCAAAGGTGAGCTGCTAACAGCAAATATCTCATTCTGTACTGGATGCTTCTGGCTCCTGTGTCTCTACAGAATGTAGCAATTCAGACAACTTATTTGTCAAGGCTAAGCCAAGTCCTGCATCCAGTCTAAAAAATTTATTAAGCTCTTTGTCTGTCCTGTACTTTCCATGTCAGAGAATTGGCTTAAACTTTAGCACTTTAAAGTTCTTGCACTATGGCTACAAACTGTACAGCTTGCACAGAGGTACATGGGTCTCTGTTGCTGTTACAGCAGATCTGTTGTTTGATGTGCCATAGTTATTAAGCTGTTCCATCGTGTATGTGTAGACTACAGTGGCAGGATTCAGAGTGAAAGCACAAAACATCCTTGGAAAAATGAGGTCATTTGCTATTAATTAATCCACATGAGTCATTGTTTAAAAAAATAAAAAGAAAAAAAAGCATTTTCTTAGCAAGGTACTTCCCTAAGAACAAATGCGTCATTAATTTTGAGCACTTCAGCCTGTATGAACTATTAAAGCCTAATGACCATAAGGAATGCCACTCATCACATACTCATGAAATAAGATGTATTTATTAACCCAATAAGCACCCTGATTTTTTATATTTCCTGCCTGCTTAGGCTGGAGAACCATGTAGTTGTCCAGTGTGCAGATTGTTCCTCTCTGTACTATCCAGCACTCCTGGTACATGTTTTTTTCCCAGCCTCTTATGTTCTGGTTTGCATCTGAGTGGCCACTTGGGCAAAACCAATATTTTGGTATAGGGCTTCCCAGTGCTCAACATGAGGAGTAGAGTCAAGACGTACAAAGTAGTTAACCTGTAAGCTGGACTTAAAGAAGCTGGGAAAAAGACAAGAAAGAGGAAGGAGAATATAAAAGGAAGGACAAAAAGAATAACAAACATAAATCAATATTCATTCCACTGATTTTCATTTCACAGCTTTTGCTGAGGATTTTGACTTCATTCTGCTTGGATTCAGCAGAAGAGCTCTATATAGGCAACGTTAAGAAAATGCTGTCATATTTTTCATATGCTGGTGTGGTTTATGTGTTCCTGTTTCTCACAGTTTGCGGTAATGGGAAGAAATGCATTCCCAAACTTCCAGTGAAATGGGGAAACCATTAACAGAATCTCTTTGGCTGACACTAGACGGCAGAAGTTATTTTCTTAACCAAAATGAAGATCTTTAATAAAAGCTCATTATCAGCCTACTAAATTTTTTTATGCCAGTGAAGAGTCTGACAGTTCATCCAAAACTAGCTACAGAGACAGAAGCTCTTACAAAAGAATAAAACTTGAAATCTACTTATTTTCAACTCTTATAGCCAATTAATATCATTACAGAGCCCAGAATCCTTAGCCCAGCTTCTCCTTCATGCACACACCCCTCTAACCTCATAGTACCTTCACTCCCATTCATGCAGAGTCAGAATCAGATGCCTTCTTCCTGTCCCCAGTTTGGGTAAACAGCCTTTCTTGGTCCAGCAATAAGCACTTCTTTTTTGTGTTTCATGTTATTCCAAATGCTGGCTGCAGCCACCGGTTATTTGGACTCTAATAGTTGTTTATGGTAAGGTTATTAGGGTAGCCAAGTGGCATGTTTAAGCAATGATTTTTTAAACTTGTGTAAAATGCAGTATTTCCAGTTGCTTCCTGTTTGCTGTCATTCGCATGGACATCACAGTTTGTGCATTATTTGATTACTGATATGGACTTTTCCATGCTTAAGCCCCTCTTGGTTAACTCTCTGAGAACTATGACCTGGTAAATGTCATAGTGCTATGTGTTTTACAGTCTCAGCTGAATAACCCAGGTGGATGTGTAAGAAACAAACTTTTCCCATCATGTCATTAAATCATTTATAGAATCTTATATGGTGATATTCCCTGAGAGGCAGCTGGCGAGGAATAATCAACATTTGACTTGATGTTAAGGAAATATTCAGATCTGTTGCTAATCAAGAAAAATATACATGTAGTGAAATTAGTCAAGTCATTTTGATAGAACATGGTAACTAGGCTGTGTAAATAATGAAAAGGCCAGCTCCCATGCAGGTAGATTAGTTCAAAATGGTAGTCACATGTGCAAAGCAACTGTGCATGTGTCCCTCTGGGCATTTCCCCATCTTTCCTTCTGCTACGTGCTGTTCTTTGGATCCTGAAGGCCTTCCTGGGAACAGTCTATTCCAGTGTCATGTCGTCAGTATCTCGGCGTGGAAGTGTCCCAGTTGGTATTCTGATGCAGTTGCAACATTTTCTGGCCTTTTTTTTCTTTTTTTTTTTAAAAGAATCTCTCTCCCTTCTCCCCCCACTCCCCCTTTAGAATTTTCCTGGAATTTGTCCATGTAAAGTTACAGAGACTCTTGAATAACCTGTCCCTATGAGGATGTCCTGGTTCCACTATTTTCTACTTCGTATTAGTTCACTTGTGCTGGAACCTTCTCAGTAATCTCACAGTCAAGGTGCCCACGAGTCTCTGTAGCCATTTCAGTGTTAAGGGCAGACTGCCTTCAGCACTTTCATTTCACGTCTTAAAAATAATTTCTGAAGGTATTTGTTCATTATGAGGCTGACAGTGCCCTAGGACTGTGCCTTTGAGTGAAAGTGTTGCACCGGTGGGCACTGTTCAAAGAAAGGCGGTTGTTTTCCGACACCAGGTCAACATTCCTGACATTCCTGAGGTCAACAAATGCAAATAGGTTATTGCATTCAGCTGGTGCTTCTATGCATCTGGAGGCTCATCCACAGCCACATCTGTCCAGGCAAAAATGCCCAAACGTCTTTTCCACCGGATATGAGTGACTGGGTCCTCTCCTCCAGTTTGGGCTGTTTTCAAGCTAGCCAAGCTTTTAGTCTTATCTTACAAGCTGCTCCCTCCTGAAGTCCCCTTGTCCTTCCCACACTGGGCAAGCTTTGAAATCCCAGCCTTTTAAATAGCTGGCTCCCATTCCCTGAACCTATTTATCTTGCCCATTGGGGCCAGTTGCCTTTGGGAGTCTTTAATGGGGTGGGATGACCTGGGAAAGGGAGACTGCAAAAACTTCTGCTCCAAGAAAAGGAAATGTGCAACTCCCCTTATACTGTGAATTCAGGGATTTGGGGAGTGGTTAGAGGACAATGAGGTGAGGTTGCGGTCCCCCTTTTTCATGTAAAATTATGCAGACCTGGTAAAAGCCTTGCACATTTTGGCGAGTACATTTGTCTTCAACATCCCTTGACAAAAAGAGTAAATTACAAGCTGTTGTGATACTTTGTGGCTTGAGTCTCCTAGCAACAGCGCTTCCTCCAAAGATGACCCTTGACATTTCAGAGTGCCTGAACCTGGAAATTTTAAATAGCCTTGTATGGTTATAATGAATTTTAAATAAGCCTTTTCTTTAAGAAAGCCTCATTTCCCATTAAGCAGATTTTATTTCCGAATCTCATGGTAGCTTAATGATAAAATGTGATAATAGTTGTGCTTATTGTGAATAGAATCACAAAGAAGGTAAGTGGTTTCTTTTTCATAAATGCACCTGAGTTAATGTTTAATAAGCCAACTGTTTTTTAAAAACTTGTCTTCTCTGAGGTTGAGAAAAACAGCTCTTATTTACTGAATGATGGGTTTAGGGCTTTACAGCTGATACCTATTATTATTAGTATACCTGAGATCCTACTCGGTAAGAGACTGGTAAGTAATTTTACTTGTCTTTCATTTTTCTGAACCTCAAATTTTATTAAAAATTCTTTCACCGCCTCATTTTTTTCAAAACTCGGGCTTTTTAATTTGTTTGTGAAATAGAGATTTGTAATGGAAAGACATTTAAGGGGTGCAAAACTGGCCGAAGACTTCAAAGAAGTAGATACAAGTTGTGCACTGAGTGGTGCACAGCTGAGTCATGGGGAACCTTCAGAGATCTGTCCTGGCTGCGATGCTGTTTAGTACTTTTATTAATGAACTGAATGATGGTATGGAAGTGATGCTTATACACCTCGTAGATTCTCTGGATGGCTGGATGAGTATTTAAGCTGATCTTGACACAGTAAGGAAGAGGATGCAACCTGATGAAGATGAAGCCCTGCACTCATTCTGGAATAGTCTCTTATATAGCTAGCGAAAATGTTCTCAGGAAAAGGATACATCATATAGAATGGCCCACACATCAGGCATGAATCAATAATGCCAGTGTGTCGAGGAAAAAAAACAAACATTTTTCCTGATAAAATGTCATGTGAAACAAGTCCTTCTGCTTTATTGGGCTGCAGTGAGAGAGCTGTATTCAGTTTGGGGCAGCACGACACAAGAAGGATATCAACAGGAGCATGGGCAAAGATTGTGAAGCTAGAAAACATCGTCTCTGAAGAAAACTGAAAAAAATAATAGGATTTGCTTACCTTCAGAAAAACCGAGAAGCAACAGAGTAAAAATCTTTTAATATTTAACTGGAATGCCATTGAAAGTGGCAGTTATAAGTTGCTCTCCCTCTCCAGAGAGCCTCTTTCCTCTCTCTCGTATATGAAACTAAGAACAAAGGAAGTCACTAGAGGAGGATAAGCTGAGGCTCTGTTTTGAATCTTACAGGGGAGGCACGGATTTAGAGTGATCTTTTCCTAATGCTTTAAGAAATAAGATGCTATTTTAGATAACAGCATTAAGAAAAACAAGACATGCAGATAAACTGGTCACAGTTCTGTGTCATTCAGGTTTCAGAGAAACATATATTTAGCATTTAACAATATATAGATTTATTTTCCCATATATACAATCCCAGATGCAGCTGGGTCCAGTGACTGATAACCTGGATAATGAATCTAGTGGCTTCTTTACTGTATATGCAGTCTGCACTGCAGTTATTGGTTGTACTGTATTGGCTGCACACATTGCCAGAAAATATATATAGGAATCCTCTTCCACCTGCCATATTAATAAATTCACATTATTTCCCTCAACATCTAGCAGTGTGCTGGACAAGTCTTAAAGCAATTTGTAAATTCATATCAGGTATGATGTTAAGGGATGAGGATGAGGCAGAAAAAGGCTAGGGGAAGGCTGTATTCATGTAATACAGTTTTATGGTTACAAGTACAAGAGACCAACATTCTTACCTAGAAAAGGAAAGTGCTAGACTAGGAAAGGGCTTAAATTACACACATTTTCTCACCAGCTCTTGTCAAAGTATTTAAAGCAGTTCAATTTGGTCTACTGGAGGATATCACAGGAATTCTTTTGAATAAATGTAGTTCTAGATAGGGTGAACTTGCACAGAAAAGATTACCTTTGCATCTCAAGTGTATAAATGCAGGAAGAATACCACCCCTTTGTGACTCTATTGAACAGCTATTCTCTGTCTTGTATTTGAGATTCCCGTGCCTGAGATACAGTGAAAGAAACAGCTTGCTTTAGTTGTAATAGGGAATATAGTATTTGCCAGTTGAAGTTTCCTTAACTCCCATTAGGGCCAGTGGTGCTCTGGAAGCCCTTCGGAGTTTGTCTGAAGACCCAACTCACTCCTGTGGTGCTCCTCATGAATTATTTACACGTCCATGGGGTGGGTGGAAAAAGCTGCTATTCTGAGCTGTAGGAGGCTCTACCTGCCTAAGAGGCCACAAGAGGAGCGAGGCTCTGGTAAACCGAGGCAGGCAACAGTGGACTGGGTCTCCAGAGAAGTTTTGCTTTGGGGCAATCCAGGTGACCAGCAAGGAATAGCCAAAGGTGAACCAATGCCTATTTAAGTGGGGTGGGCATGGGGGGGGAGGAAACCTCCGTGGTGTTCTGATCTATTTGAACACATTTGAAACTGAACAGCAACACTCACAATAAAATATCTCTAGGTGAGAACCACACATTCATCTGCTATGCTTTTTGTTAAAACAAAAATCACGGGCATGCAGCACATTTCTCTTGCCCTGATGACATTCCCCCATCCACTGAAGTAGCAGGTTCCTCTGTATTCTTATCAGAGCTATTTGGATGCATCAGTGGCAACAGCAGAGCACACAGCAGCAAATTAATAGAAATGTTTTCATTCGCTGCTGGTAAATGCAAAGAAGTCGATCAGTTACCTTCCATAATAATTAAATAGCCATTGTAACACTTGTCTCACCAAGTGAAAAATACAGACTTATTAGGGAAATATATGTTATTCTGAAGCATCTCAGAGTGTACTAAATTGTTAAAGAAACAACAATATTCTATGGAGGGTACAAAAGGCATACAAAAGATGTTTAGGTGCAACAAGATAAATGCATTCAAAACATGAAAGCAGACAGATAAAAGCACTTTGTATCACGTACAGGTTACACAAGGCAAGACAAATGAATATTAAGATACAAGTCTGGTCTCTACTCCTTTTTGCTCCATCTCTTGACTGTAGAAATTATGCATAGCAGACCTCTCCTGAAGCAAGTGAATCAGTGTCTAACTCTCAGTGTCTTTAGCGATGTAAGTAAAAGGACACTTGCATACACATATGCACTTATGTGTGAAATACGACAACTAAGATAAAGTTAAATGCTGTCACTTAAATTTTACAGAAATACAGGATCTCATAAGAAGTCAGACTGGAAGGGACCTCCATTTCAAAACCGGGTCAGCTGGGAGGTCAGACCAGGATGCTCAGGGACTTATCCGGTTGGGTTTGGAAAATCTCCATGGGACAGGGACTGCCCCTCTGGGCAACTTAATGCCCATGGCTGGTCTCACCTGGGACCCCCAGCCACATTCCTGTCCATGCGTCCAAGCCCCATTTAAACTAAGACCTTAGCACCCAGTCTTTGCCACTTTGGACATGTGTTGTAGCCTTGTCTCCAGCCCTGTCTCTGGCCCTGTCTCCTTTTGCTTCTGGCTGGACTCCACGGAGGGACCCTGGATCTGGTTCATCACTTGCTGTGGCTGTCAGTGGACCCTGTTGGAAGCACCTGGCTCTGCCCACTGTGTCCAGAACGTGTGGGGCTGTGCCCCATCGGTGAGGGCATTGCCTGCACTGGGGTCACCCTGAGTTCCCAGCTCACCTGCCCTTTGAGAGCAGCCAACCCTTGCTGCTGTCTGACAACCTGGTGTGTGTCATTGCCCCCACCATGCACCACTGTGAAGACCCTCCAGGCAGGCTGCTGTTAGGTCCCCAGAGGCTCTCTCTTCTGGGGGCTCAACAAGACCGGGTCCCTTATCCTCTTCTCATAGGGCTGGTGCTTCAGCCCCATTTCCATCTTGGTGATCCTCCGCTGAACTCGCTGCAGTTTATGTTTTTTTGAAAATACTAGTCTAAGAGGACATCTTCTGTAATGGACCAAAGACCATAGCTCTTCTTTTGACTGAGTTCTGAAAGCCTCACGTCTGTGGCAATGTCTCCTGTCTCAGATTCTTTACTTCCATTCCCAGATGGTATTTTCACTGATACCACTGGACTTCAGCCTGAGGATGCTTTATTATCATAACATTTTCATTCATATCAGTCTAACAATTTAGCAGCTAACACAAATTTGGCAATTAGAGCTAAACAATGAAAGAACAGGGCAGTTTCTTAATGAAATTGTCTAGAACATCTGTAATGGGAGCAAAGTAACTAAGTAAACCACTAAGTAATAAGTTGCATTTTAAATATTCATGTGATCATATAGGATTTCATCTCTTCATAGTTTTTGGTTAGTAATATTTTATGTATCAGTGAGTCTTTAAGTCTGATTTTCTTAGCCTCTCTTCTCTAGATACCTCAGTAAAACCAAAGCACAAATTTAAGCACAAAAGAAAACAATGAATATGACACTAACAAACTAAAATTCACATATAGCCTTTTGAATTAAAACAAATAAAGGAGGTATGGCTGGACAAGTCTGTAAAATTGTGACAGAGTTATTATAGCTGCCTCTATTTGAAGATAAATACTACTTTCTTCTTGAGTCCAAATTTTGAATCAACAAAGAATTTGGCACTTGCAGTAGAAAGGAAGTGTAGGTAGTTGTGGAAAACACAAGTAAATGTTTCCACATCTGGAATCACTGTTGCAGATTTTTTTATTCTGGACAGGTATTGAGTGTCTGTGCATGATCTGTAGGCAGAACCTCTGCTTAAAAACAGTCCATGTATGCAAAAAAACCTGGTAGAATAGCAAAAGAATTGAGAAAAATTATAAGCCCTTGCTATCAAAGTATCACTCATCCAGTGAAACTTGATGACATCACATTTCTGGCCCGAGTGTTGAGTAACTTTTAATATCTCATGGCCTTTGGCAGAATCTGATCTCGGTACACAGGTGGGTGGCTGTGACCCAGTGACTTTTGCTTCTTATCCTCTGCTGCCATTCTTCCCCAGACTACATGGCTGGTCACGTTAATCACCCTCAGCCAGATATTTTATTCTCTCTCTCGCTTGGAAATACCCACTTTAAAGCCTTTCAGGAAATTCTGAGAGCCTGTGGAATTGCAAAATCTGTTCACTCTCTTGAATCCCTGTTTGGGACCTGTATAAAGCAAAGGCAGTTCTCCTCCATCATTTGCTGCTTCCACATTGCTTTTACTTCAAATAATCTGGAATAAAGCTCTGTTTTAAGTTCCTCATGAACAACACTTATATTTTCATGAGAGATTTTTCGCAAGGGTTTCTATAACTTCTTCATTTCTAGGTAGTGTAAGACCATTGTCTAATCCCAGGTGTGTTTATGGTTAATCTCCAAATTAAACTATGAGCAGCTAGAATAGCTCAGGACATTATGAAGAAGTAAATAAGTTAGGAACTTAATTACTGCCTCACACGATATGTATTCAGAAGTTTCTGTGCATAGCAAAACAAGTTCAGGGAATTGCAGTAATTTCCTTTGCCACTTTATTTGATTGTGCAGTGATGGAGAGGGAATGAGGTAACTTCATTTGCATTAAAATTATTATGATTTCTGTTTTTCAACTCACAAATATTCACTGAGATCAGGAATAAGAATAAAACATCCCATTTAGCTGTTTTATTCACAGTGTTATTTTGCATCAGTGATAAATGCCAGCTAGATCACATTCCATCAACACTATATTAAACTGCCTTGTAATAAGCAGTTGTTAACGAAACACTCCAAAAAATATTGTGCAGGCCAGTTTTACAGTGGAATTAGCAAACAGTTGTATGACCAGAAAAACCGTAGGACGAGAAGAACTGGGGCCAGACCCCTGGTAAAAGTTTGTATGGGAAGAGAAGTATTTACAGCCCCATGCTTACAGAAGTAATTCAGTCAGAGGCTGAAGATGGTACCAGAACAGATTATAAATCATGTGATTTTAAAGCAAATCACACCTGAGATTTTTTTATTTGTTTTTCTGGTGTGGAAGCCTCTAGGCTGTACATTTTCCACTTGTCTTCCTACACCACAGGAACTTGGAAACTTGTGTTTTGTTCCCCAAATGAAAGCTGAGATTATTATTTACAAACATGAGTTAGGAGCTTGGACTCCAGAAAGAACACCAAAAGCATTGCAAAGCAACTATTGAGAGTTTAAAAACCAGCTTGCTTTCTTGTACTGTTTTTTCTTAAACTTGCACATAATCAAAGTACAGGCTTAAGTGACATGGATTGGTTAAATCTAAATATATGAGCGTTTGGCTGAGCACATATTGGTGATAAAATGAAGACAACACTAAGAACTGCTGCTAAGGACTTCACTGTCTCTCAGACCTGTAAAATTCCATACAGTCCTGTACAATTTTATTTCAAGTTTGAAAGCAGCTGTCCAGGTTCTAAGCTGAATTATACCTCTTTTCCCCTTTGTTTGATTTACAGCTGTGTCAGGAAGGGTTTAAGCGAGTTTTGTGTGGGATCATATTTACTTTGAGAGGCTGTTGGGCTGATTTCTTCTGTGAGTCTCCGTATGTGTGGAAATACATATTGCAACGCTTTTGGAAACAGGGAGGGACATCATCTTGGATGAGCAGCTGCAAGAAGAGCCTTTCTGGTCCAAACAAATACAATTCATATGGATTGAGAACAAAATTCTAGCTTCTCAGCGCATCCCCAGTCTGCACACGCTGACTGAGCAGGACCTGTGAAAACAGGGACTGTCCTGTCAGAGCAGCAACATTGTCCTCCCACTTTGGGTTGTCCAGAACCCTTCTCTGAAAATGTATCTACTCCTGTCTTCCTTAACTTGATGAGGCTGAGTTAGAGCACTCTTTCAGAGCGTTCCTACCACGGAAACCTATGGCACAGATGGATTTTGAATGTTTTCCCATACCCCAGCCTTTTTTTCTTGGTTTTTTTTTTTTCTCTGATTATCAATGTGTAACACAGTACACATTTTAAAGACTGTCTTGAAATTTTTCTCCCTAACTTACTCCTCCAGATACTAAAATGTTGCAGCATGGCCTGATGGCTGCCACAATAACTCAGCAAGAGTTTCAGCTTCAAAGAAAAATAGTGGCTGAATCATGACAGGAGGAAGAACTGAAACAGGACAAACTCCTTCTGGGGTAAATGGACTGAAGGTTAAATCAGACTCCATGTGAGAGAGAGCTGGGTTGGCAAAGACAGGGAATGGGCTTTTGGGAGACACCTTCCACTCGAGCACTGATCCCTACGGCTTCCTGAGCAGCTCATTTTACATTTTTTTTTAACTACCCTTGTTTTGCTTATGCTGTTGTGATTAGAAACTAGATCTTTTGTAAGTGTAGCTGTTAGTGTTCTTAGCAAAAAAAGATGCACTATCTTTGCTAGGCTTCTTAGGCATTATCATAAATACATGTATACACAAATTCCTGCATTATCTTTCGGAGTTGGAGCTTCTGTTGTTCCATATCACTACTTAAATAAACAAGGAAAAGCCATAATTTTGGTTTGTGTTATTTTCTGGGAGAGGACACAATTTTTTTACTGTAATCCCTAGCAAATACAGTTTTAGTGCAAAATTCTGTTTTTTATACCATTGTAAACCTGGAATTACTGCTGTGAGGAAAATGAGACTTATGTTAGCAAACTGAAAGCAGAATGTGGCCCTCCAAATTTTGGAAGAATTCATAAAACGCTTGAATTGAAAAACAAGATTATAGGTGGCATTTCAGATCAGACTGCCTTTAGTGTGCCTGTGTGCATGAAAAAAAATAGAAACCTTGCTGACAAGCAGGGAACAGTGAGCTGAAATAAAGAAAGATTAAAATGGGGAAGAGCATGAAGTGAAACAGAAAGGGGAAAGCTACCTGGGGCATTATGTGGATGAAAAAAGAAGGAAGGGTAAGCACAGCCCACTGAAGAGAGCAAAGGGCAAAATGCCCATTACACCTGGATCAAAGGCTTAAAAGATGCAAAATGCTAATTGAGATAATGAGAAAAAAAAATCAAAGGGCTTTCTGCAGGTAGTATGCCAGATTCAGATGTTGGGGAAATTTTTGAGCAGAGGAGGAGGGGAGATGGAGACGGTATTCCAGCTGTAAATAAAGCCATTAGTTTCTTGAAGTAAGTCGCCACTGAGGGAAAGCCAGAGTGGAAGTGTGAAGTGGGACAGATACTGCTCCTTCTTGGTAGTGGGTTGAGGGTGAATTTAATTACTTACAGTGCTATATCAGCCCAGACATGTGGGACATTGCTTCAAATTTAGAAAAATCTTTTCAGACACCCAAATCCGTATTTAGGGATCTGAATAAATAGGTTATCTCAAGGGCTTAGCCCTACCATGCTCCTTTCTCAGACAACTAGCAGGTGTATATATTTACTTGTGGACAGAGAAAAGCAGATGACCAATGTTTGTCACGATGAAATGTTTTTATTCTACATGCAAATAAAATATCATGAGTCTCACCAGGCTAAATGTGATCTGTTTGGCTACTGTTGATAAGACCTGTACTATTCAGCATTTGGCTTAGACCACTGTATTCTTCTAATACAGAAAGAAACATTTCAGTGACTATATCTCACAGTTCCTTTGGAGAAAACAAATATTTGTGTATAATTCCTTCTTTTCCAGTAGTATTACTGCATGGCAACTAAATAAAATTGCTAGAAAAAATTATATTCCTTGATTTATCCATGTCATTCCTTGATAATGAAAATGAAATTTAGGGGAAAAAAAAAAAGCAGGAAGATAATTTAGTTCACAAAATTTTGGGGAAATTCTTAAAATTTTTGAAGAGGAAAATAAGAATGTGGGAGACCTTTCAGATTTCAGATTTGGAAAGTAGGAGCCCCCAGATAATTTAGTTGGTAAATGGCTCCAGTAAAGCCCCAGCCCTGTACCCAGCTGCTCACCTAAGAGCTGCTGGAATGACACTTGCACTGGTTTCACAAACCCACCCCACAAATAACTGAAGTCAAATATGTCAAGAAGGATTTGCAGGGCTGGGTTTACAGACAATAATATCTGCAAAGACCTGAAGTGATCACCATCTACTGCGGTACAATGCTGGAGCTGTACTTTCTAAGCAGCAGGTTGTTTACTTTAGAAATAGGCTATAAAATAAACCTTGAGCTCTAGCAGGTTATTTCTTTATGTCACTGTAGTTGCAGTTTAGATATCCTAGAAAACAAAATGCAGGTGAGAGGTGGATAAATTGATTGTTTTAAAAGTAGGTTGTTTGGTTTGGTTACAGTCATTGTTTTCATCCTTTGAAATTTTGTATTAATGGGACATGGTAGCATCTTAATGCAAGACAACCTTTGAGAGATGCATAGCCTTAAACTGTGGTTTTAAACAGTGTTTTCTTTCTATGTGGATTTCAAGGGAGCTGTTAATGTAAATGCATATAAAACTGCCAAACATGCACAGCAGTTTCTGAAAAAATATTTCTCATTACAAATACTGCATGGGGATAATGGACCGAAATAGCTATTTCTTTTTTTTTTTTCAGGGGAAATAGTTTTTCAAGCGCTTTGCAAGTCCAATGTTCAGCATTCCAGCTGTCAATCAAACAGAGGTGGGAAAACATAATACCATAATATAAACCATAATAACATAACATAATCCCAAAACATAAACCATGGGTATCTATACCCCCTTCTGAAAAAACAAAGCCCGCTCCCCATGGCTTGCAAGGTTCTCCGTCGCTGGGATGAAATGAAAACATGAAATTCAGCTTTCCTTTCATTAAGTACACTGAACTGCAGTAAAGTGCTGCCACCCATTGCAGCACCATTAGACACCCCCTCAGGCACAAGCTTCCATCATTTGGGCATACCGTGGTGGAGGAATCCTTTCTGCATTTTAACATTGTTAGACCTTGTCATCTCAGCAGTGAGACAAGGAAACAGTGAGGTACTAATATGGACCCAGCAGTTGCCAGTGACAAAATAGCCCTTTCTGAGTGCTGTCGCACATTAAGAGCCACTCCCCTACATGACATTTAGGGAAGAGTTGCCAGACCCAGAACACATGTGGTGAGAGCTGGAAAATCAGAAAGTAAAGTAATTCTAGGGAAAGGGCTCTTGAAATCGTACCTCTTTTTTTTTTTTCCTTTTTTTAAATATCATATTTTCTGTCTTCTATTCAGGGCTGTGGTGTAATGATATTAATGAGCTCTTAAGACTTCACTGATGTAGGAATCTCATTGTAGCGTAAAGTAATAGTATGAAAGCCTAAAAATTAAGACATTTATTCATTATAATTATGCAACTGCAGTAATGAAGAGCGTGAGAGTGTGTGCCATAAGCACTCAGACACTGCATTAATGAGGAAGATGACTGAAGTCCATCAAAGGGCTAATAAAGGCATACACAAGACACCTGTGGTGTTTCATAGAGGAGGATGTGCAGCTGGGTAATGTCCAACCTTACAGCTCTGTGACCTGGGCTGATTCATCCCCTAAAACTACAGCATCAGTATTTCAACAGCTGAACCGGTGACTCCTGTTTTCCTTTATGAAAAACTTTTGAATTTTCAGGGTTCAATTCACCTAACTTAAGACTTCTATTTTAGGATGAGAAAAAATGCACCTCTAAAGTACTTACTCTTCATCCTTAAAGTATTCATCACTGCGGTGAGTTGACGATGACATGTGCAATAAGATGATACCTAACCGATGAATACATGTTACAGTACATAAGAAGCTGATTAAGTTATAAGAAGTTATAGCTTGTATTTGTTAAACTGAAGCTGCTTGACAATTAAACACTTCCAAGTGCTATCTGATTGCCAGTGTACAATGGTAGGCATCCTTTAAATTCCTGAACAACTGAACCACATGAAAAGTGTGACAGTAAGTTGGGCTGTGTCAGTCAATAAGTTGGGCCTGAGTCAGTCTCATCTTTGAGTAAGACTGGAAAACAAACTCTTGAAAGAGCATCTGTAGTCCATGGATGAGCAGCTGCATTTAGAGAGCCAGGTGTGGACAGAGTCCTTAGAGCTCCTGGTCAACCAGTAGTGCTGGTGTGACAGATATATTTGGTAGGGCAGAGGAATAGATGAGATTGTGCACCATAGCACATGCAGATGATGCTCTTTATGACTTTCTGACTATTCTTACTCTTCAGTAAGAGTAATAGGCAGTGGTTGAGATCATAGGTGAATTTCACTGAAGTTTGGTAAAAGAGATGGGGCAGATGGTCCTAGCTGCACTCTTTTCTTTGGTGCCACCAAAATGCATTAGAGAGATTATTTCAGAGAGGATGCAGCTTTGCTGCAAGATGTTACTTTCATTTCATCATTTCTGTGCACAGAATTATTCTTGTCTTCACATTTGTATTGTCTTCAATGCAATTTAGAAAGGTGAGTACTTTTTAAGAGGGCTCCAAGCACCAAGGCAATTTTTTCCCATATTTCTGTTTAGAATTGCAAAATGTCATGTTGCTATGCCCTCACACAGAGGAGTTAGCACCTGCTATGCTTTTCAGCTTGCTGCAAGATCAGTGTGAATAGCAATACCTCAAAAACACCATGCAGATTGATATGCTCGTTGGTTGTTGACTTATGTTTGGTGCAGAACATGAAGTGGGAATTTATTGCCATCCTTGTGAGCAAGATCTTGACTATGATTTTAGAAATTTACAACTCACTTATGTCTACCTGTAAAATAAAAAGCAACTTAAAAGGAAGCATGGACACATAATAACACTAAGACAGGACCACAGCTTTAGTGAAAGGATTAAAAAAACCTCTCCTGTCAGAGTGTCCTTAGTCCAACAGAACCATGTTTTCTGTTTTGCTCCAGGTATCTTTTGTATCAACATGCAAAACATTTCATAAAGGAAAAAAAAAAAGATGGAAAAAACTCTGCCCTTTCTTGACAACAGTAGATCGTGACAAACTGCATTGATAAATCAAAATGATTTGTGCCAAGTTAAGTGTGATCTCCTGGGCAGTGTCCTAGAAAGTACCTGGACTTTCTATGTGGGGTAAAGAACAACAAAGAACTTTTAATCACATAGATGTTATATTTAGTATTCTACAGACACTGTTCCAGGTGTCTTTAGGATCCTCATCTCAAAAGAGCATAATTCTGCTTTGAAAATTTACTGTAAAAAAAAGACTGAAGTTTGTAGAGTACTTTCCACCTTTTGCTGATCACACCCCCCTTGCCAGGAAATCTTACTGCAGACCAGGGAGCTCTGGTCTGGGTGTCGGAGTAACTACTGAAGGTGGGGAAAGCAAGCTTTTTGCTTACAGCGGTCACCTTCTCTAACGCCATAAACACAGGCTGCTTCCTGGGGAGGTGGAGGAGCATGCATCTGCCCTTCTTCCATCCGCATGCGTGATTTCTGTTACGTGCTGTCCAGGGAAGGCTGTACGGTCCATTTCCCTCTCCGTTTGCATGGAGCACACTGGAGCTGTGTAGGAGTGTGGTTTCAGTGCTCTGGCAGTGCTGGACTTTCTCCTTAAGGAGACTGAGTGGCAGAGCTGGTACTCAAAAGCTGGAGTCCCTGACTCACACATGCACAAAATGATTAGTCAATTGAACCGTGTTGCCCTCCACATTATCCGGCTTGTTCCCCCTCTGCACTGGAAAGCACTCTCGCTGCTCACAAGAGGAACCAGTCCATTTGCAGCAAATTAGCTGAGGAGGAAACTTAACGAGTTTCTTGGTGTGAATCTCACTCCCCATCCCAGGTCACCTCCCATGTTCACATCTTTCTGTTTCGTGGCCTCAGCTGATGGTAGGCAGCATTTTTTTTGTAAAATACTGATTAAAGGAAGAACATTTCCACGTATTTCACTAGTGTGACTTTCAAGTGGAAAAGAAAAAGAACTTATTTCCTGCTCCACATACTGTGCAAACAGATTAAAGGCAGCTGTCTTGCTAGAAGGTATAACAGTATAAATCACACAGGTATTGTTATGAAGGAAGACTTAATAGTGAAGGAGTTCCTGCTGTCCATCCAGCATGACACAGACTGGAGGAAAAGGATGAGAGATGCACTTCCTATTAAGTACAGCAGTTACAGATCTCCAAAGTTTTTTAACTGATGTCAGCATTAAGCAAATGCAATCTAATGTTGCTATGGGAGAGGACAGCTATAACCAAAGTATTTGAATATCAAATGAGCACAGAGTTGGAAAAGGTTGATGTAGAGTGATCAAAGGGAATCCTTCATCCTTCACAGAGAAAGGAAAGCAGAAACACAGCTGAGGAGAAACCTTTTTCTGTTACATTCAAAGGAGTGGAAGAGACATTTCTATACATAATTTTCTTTATGCAAATCACAGAACTCATTATGCATTTTCAAAAGTGTTTGTAAGACTTGAATATATTTTCAAACAAACAGACCCAGTGGTATGCAAGAAACCGTCATATAAAATTAAAGAAAAAGCAAAGAATCTTCATCCCAGCAACTCCAGGCTTATCAATATTTTAAGGTCTTATTTTAATTTCTTAATTCTCTTACCTGCTTAATATCTGATGGCAAAAAATTTAGCAGAATGGATTTGATTCAACTTATCTTGGAAGTGTGCAATTCATCTACATATTCAGCTTTCCTTTCCTAAAGAGTAAAATGTTACTTGAATGTGAATGATTGGTATCCCCTGTTGTATTAATGAAATATGCTGTCTTTAAAATCCATTCATTTTGTTTTCTTTTGGCTATGAAGTAGCAGCTATTGCTATAACCCTCCACAATTTGAGATCTGAATGAAAGTGAACTTCTTTGTTCACAAAGGAATCCCACCTGTCTGAATTTATCAACAAATAAATTATCTGCTTCTTCCAGCATGCACTAAAAATTACAAAGTACCTTTAATGGCCTAAATACATGAAATTATTAATTTGCCAAAAATATCAACATTTGGCAATTTGATGGTGACAAACTTAAAAGTTTTGTGGAGACATTTGGACTGCAGCTGTCTCCTTCTGTCTTAAAGCCAGTAATAGCAGCTATCTTTATCATTCTTACAGAGAAATAAGACCAAGACACCTTGCTCTGATACTTTCAATTTTTCTTTTCCAGTCTCTGAATCTCTTTTCCACCTCTTGTCAGCTTCACATCTCTCGTATCTTCATTCTGGCAATTTTATTTAGAATCTATTTTCTCCTCCATTTACTCTTTTCACAAAGGAGACTAATAGCTTCTTCACACTGAGGAGTCCAAAAAGTCTCCATTTTTTGCTAACTTCTAGTCACCTTTGTTCTTTTTCCAAATTTTCTGTGCTGGCCCTATGACTTTTGACTTTCAGAGCACAGTTTCCTCCGTATGATTGTTTTACTTGAACATTTAATTGCTTCTCATCCCTGCAGACACTACTTCCCTGACATTTTATAACAAGCCTTAATCAGGACATTTCCACTCATTTTTCTGGCAATAATCAGCTGAAACCAAAAGTGGCTGTAGGAGGATACCCATTTTGTGAATTTTTATAGACAAACTTCTATAAAGTTTTGAAGGTATTAGAAGCACCTTTTATTAACATTTTGAAAAGATTTCTGTTTACCAACTGAAAACTACTTGAAAATTAAGTTATCAATTGACAGTAATTTTAAGGTGGGATAAAATTAAATACTTAAAGTTATCAAAATGCTCACTAGCTTGTTAAAAGAACTTTGCTTTTTCAAAACTGCTTCTTACAGGAGGGAAGACTAATTTCTAGGTCCAGCTTGAAACTTATTTTTATACATTTGAAAAGGTATTCTAACATGGAACTGAATTTACAACTTCTGGTGAATATGAAAAGGGGATTTTGCAGTGTATGCAAACATTTGGGGGACTAACGCACTGACACTAGCACAGAGAGTGTTACTGGCACTTGGAAAGTGGCCACGTTTCTCCAGCTACCACCTGCTCTATTACAACAGTGAAAATAAAAAATGCAGGGGTTGAATCCAGGCCTTGTTCCCCCTGGGGAGTTGCACGGATCATGTAGCTTGGGAAGACCTTGCTGGGCACATCACACTGGGGCGCAAGGTACCGAAGCGTGCAGCACTGCAGCTTTGTATGTTGCTTTTCTTAATGTAAGCCAAACTCTTTATTTTCTTTAATCCAATGAAACAAACACAGAGAAAGATACTTTCCTTTTGCGTCTGCCACTCACGTGTGGCACCATGTGTCTGCAACTCACATCAGACTGACCCCTCCTATCTCAGTGGCTTTATTCCACTGTAGTGGGTAACTCTGCATCTGGAATAAATCAGCCCTTTAATAAACTTTATCTGAGAGCTCCAGTATCCCAGCCTGGCTGATACAGTTGGTGTAGCTTCTTGGACAAGGTATTGGCTTTTCTTGTCATGCTAGTGAAATAATTTAGCTCCTTCTCTGTTGCTTGGACAGGTTCCACTGGCTTTAGGTGGCTACTGGTGAATAAGCTCTGGAACTGGGCTCTCCAACAAATCAAATAAGCCAGGGACTGGAGAAAAATAATATTAGACAAAATTGATCAGAGACAGGAGACACAGGGATTCCTAAAAGTCACTGGTAAAACAATTGTGTGCAAAAAGGCCCTGAAGCATTATCCAGTGTCTGCTTTTATATAGTTGGAGAGAGGAGCTGGAGAAGGAGCAGGACATCCTGTCCTCAATGTCTGTTCTCAAAACCTTTCCTAATCTTTCATCTAACATAACCTTAAATGCAGATTGTTACTCTGGTTTGTGCTTGCTTTTTTCTTTACCCTGCCTTGGCCAAGCAGTTTACTGAACTTTGGATCCTCCAGATTTGCTTATTTTTCTTTAGGATGAGAAATCTGTGGTAAAAGCCAGTGTTTTTGGTGGTGTCATGTTTATTTACTGACCCCAGGAGAAACCCAGTGGGAGTCAACGAGGTCTTTGTTCACTGTATTTATTCCAACAACAGTGCTCAGGCCTAAGAGAGGTCTAAACAAGGCATCTGTAGACCTCTCCTGGGGTCTGAACCAAGTGGTGTTTCTGGTTCTGCTTTCCGATGTTCAGTTTTGCTTGTATTTCTGATGTTTCTTGCTCTCAAAGCCAAAGGTTACCACAGCTCTGGTCTGAGCCGGGGAGGGAAGGAAGAGCTTTGCAGAGGTTTTTGCATGATGCCATCACATGAAATGCTAACAGAGGGGCAGAAGAGGCAGTATGACCTCCTTAATGCTGGTCTTGCGCCTCTCCTTACAAGTCTGGCCTGAACAGAAATCCTCCATTCAGGTGGACACTTCTTTTGGGTTATATGAATGTCTATTTCAGCTAGAAGCTATGATGATATAAAGATGGCATGTGCAGTCACAAATTTCACAAAGTCTACACCAGCATCTTAGAGGTCCTTGAAATTCATTGTGGCAAGTGAAGAACATGGTAGGAATATTTTTAGGCATTGAAAATAGCTAGTTAATAAGTTTTTGATATTTTGGTTGCTATCATCTTCCATTTTGATTAAAAAAAAAGAAAGGCCTTCTTAGTCTAAAGACAAAAAAGAAAGTTTGAGGAAAAATGCTTTCTGTACTTGTAGGGAAGATAAATACTGCTGTACACTAGGAGAAGGCTTCCAGCCACCAATGATGGATAGCACTTGTTTCTAGACAAGAGGGATAGTGATATACTAGATTTAGAAACAGGTACAACTGACCTGTGCTCAGGTTCAATTCAGTTCAATTTGTTGTTAATAAAAGATGTAGGCTATGTAGCCATATATCTGTATTTATTTGTGAATCTGCAGCTTGTTAAAAAATACCAAATCAGAGTGATTATATTTACATTCCAGCACAAATCATTCAAAGGAACATGACCAGACAGTGAAACTACCAACTGGGAGCTTGGGTTTTCTTAATGATGGAGGTTTGAAAATACAGAGAAGCTGGGAGCTCTGTTTTAAAAATATTGAGTATATGCAAAACTGCCAGGGTGAATTTAGTTGATTTAATGCAGATGTTTGCATTTTAAGTAAGGAAGAAGTGACATCCATGGAAATTTATAAGAGTAGTGAGAATGCACATAATGAGACACTGGAGAGAAGAATGAAAACCAGAAGGGTCAGGGAGGATTAAGGGTATGAGTGTTTTGCTCTATTAGTAAGTATTGGTGCAGCCAGCCATGTCTGAATTTCAATTTGACATAATTTGGAAATGCATTGTATTGTAACACTTTGTTAGACTGTGTACTGGGGATTTCAAGAGAATTTAAAGGAATCAGGCACTCAGGTGCTACTGAAATTCAATGAGCCAGCTGTGGTGCTTCATAAATTGTGGTGGTTGCACATGTCTTTTCCATAGACCTTTATCAAGTACTATCCTAGTGACTTCAGTATGGGTCATACCCACTCCAACTAGGGCTGTACTTGATTTTTTTTCCAAAACCTCAGTAGTTAAAAACATGACTGGGTGAAGTATTGCCCTTAACTTTCCCCGCTGTGAAATCAGTCATTAAATGCCAATGTATACCAGTAATGCAGCTTTGCCTGTGTATCCACAAACATTCACTATGTTGCCAGCTCTCCCTGCAGCACAGACTGTATCACCATTACATCAATATCAAATTTAGACTCAGACCTGGAATTCAGAGCTTGTCATTGGCCCGTCACCACTTGAGACACATTTCTTCAATGGGTCCTTATTTCTGGTAGGACCAAACACAATTTGGTAGGACCAAACACAAAACACATTTTCAAGTCCTCCACAGCATGTCCCAATCCTATTTCATGCTTTTATTTCAATATGAAAATATCATCACTTACCAGACTCCACTGTTTATTATATTTTCAAGTATTTTTCAGCTTTCCCACCTGATACACTCAGACTTGGGTAGACCTAAATACATATACAAAGGCATCTTAATATTATCTCTCAGTGAAGTTTCCTTTTGCTTAATACCCATATCAAAGATGACAATGGCCAGTGCCAGGGCAGGGAACAGATTTGGTCATCTGTGTTGTAAAGTCACTCACACAGTCCCGTCCTGCCTTTTGGCTTGCAAATTTGTTGAGGGACCTGGTCCAACAGATGTGTTTGGAATTATTTATCTTTTTTAGCTACTGGGTGGATAGCATAAAATACAGATTAGATAAATGCACAAGAACTAGTGTTCCCACAACCACTGGCAGGATATAGTCTAGCTAATTCTGTGCTATGGTTATGTCCCTCTTTTGCTTTTACTTTTCTTCAGTCTTCATGTCTTTTGTATTCTTAGTTGCCTGGTCGACCAGTAAGAAAAAGGAGGTTTCTCACACCTAGAATGTGTTATAGCCTGTCTGGTGGCTAAAAACTAAAGTGTTGCCATAGGCAATGGGAGATGTAGATTTGGGGTGGTGGTAGGGAACGAAGAAAATTTAAGAATACCAAAAACGACTAAGGTATAAACCAGAGAAAGAAAAAATTTGAAGGAAAATCACAGAATCATAGAATCATTAAGGTTGGAAAAGACCTCTAAGGTCATCGAGTCCAACCGTCAACCCAACACCACCATGCCCACTAAACCATGTCCCTAAGCGCCTCATCCACACATCTTTTAAATACTTCCAGGGATGGGGACTCCACCACTTCCCTGGGCAGCCT
>NW_008825167.1:7892982-7898134 GCF_000699105.1 Pygoscelis adeliae
TGCTTCCTTCAGCGCTGCCACCAGGCCGAGCAGATCATCCACCTGGTCACATCGCACACAGGTGTCTCTGCTGCCCTCCGGTACAAGTGACATGCTCAGGCACTCCCTGCAGCAGGAGACCTGGAGACCTGTATGCTTGTGTGAGGGCTCCGTCTGGGTCACCACATTCCTCCTGGCAATGGCTTTCGGCTGAGTGAAATGAAAAATGAAGGCAAACATGATGCTGAAATGTTTCTGGTATCTGGTATCTTTAAGATATATTTAAGAGCTGGTATCTTTAAGCAAAATATGCCATTTAACAACCAGGCCACATTTTAAAATAAATATTTTCTAGGAGATAGCTATGAAAAATGAAAATGAGCAAAGTTCCCAGGTGACCCCCCACCCACCTTGACACTGTAGGGAGTTCTTCATGGTCCTGGATGCTGGGCTCTTCTGGAGGTTTACCCAAGGCTTGAACTAGATCTTGGTTTGGACTGAAGTCATCTTCCAGTTTCTTTGCTTCTGCCTTTTCCCTCAGCTGCTTACAAACCATCTGGAAGAGAGAGAAATACCTTCAGCTCAGTGCCAACCTACTTCCTTTCAAAAGCTTTGAGGAGAATTGCTGGGGGGACGAGGGAAGCACTGTCACTTTTTGGATACCACCTGAGGACTTTGCTTATACCTTCATTCTACTTCAGGAGTAGAAATTGATCCTGTGTCAAAGAAATATATAGTTTTCTTCTGATAATTATGGGAAAATAATCCTCTCTCTCCTTTATGTCTGGAAAGTGCAACATAGCAGAGATTATTGACACACATTTGATAGGAAAACCTTGCAGGACTTGCTTACAGCAGTGCTCTGGGCTATATTAACGTATTTTGTGGTTTAAATCAGTTCTTCATGTGCTTCTGAGTTTCCTATTTGACTTATCATTATTTAATTCCACTATGAAAACCAATTTGATGCTGAAAATAAAGAACAACTGCTGAACTTCTTATTCTGGGGAGATTCCCATCAAATTAAATGGAATGGTAGGATCTGACCCTGGATTACTAAGGACACTTGGTTTTGTGTGTGTATTTGTTTTAGACAATGAAAATACGGTTTGAGAGCACTAATAGCAACTGCCTCAGATAAAAGCATATGAGTGATTGCCTGGAGAAGCATTGAGCCGCTCACCTGGAAAACACAGTGTTTAAAGCATTATTTTCACACCCACATTTGTCCATTTAGCCCAAAGCATGATAGACATTCGGTCCCCAAGATCTAGAGCAGTGATTTCAGGTTTTCATTTTTCTGAGCCAGACTGTGAAGATGATTGACCCAAAGTAATTTTTTTACATCCCTTGTTACAATTTTCATGACATAATGCAAATTCTAGACCTACTTTAGTTCTATCTAGCAATTATTGGGTTGTTTATTCTTTTAACACATGACACTTCTGAGTACATCAAAGAAAAGTGCAGCTATACTACTGTACAGTCAGATCTTTTCATCATTCTTCAGGAAGTCAATATATTTCTGGAAAAGAAAGATTGCCCAGGAAGTCTTGTGAACCCTCAATATTGCAATGAAATGTTACTAATTTTATGTCAGCACAGCAGAGCCTGGTCGTGGCTAGCAAGCAATTAAAAAAAAAGATTGGTAATTATAGACAGAGAATGCCACAATACTAAAGATATTTCAAAGAAAGCATTTGCCTTTCTGTTTTGCATGTCCAATTTGCCTGTTTCTAAAACAAAATCCATCTGGCGTTCCTACAGTATCTAACACTATTTCCATCCCCAGTGGGAAAGCATGGGGAATCCAGAAGCCCCATTACAAACGACAACCAGCATTGCTTCCAGAATTTGTCTCTGTTCATGCACAGTTTTTTTTCCTGTTTGAGACCACAAAGATTTATTTAGTTGAGTGAGAGGACACAGAAGGTTTCACAGCCCAGTTAGAAATAGGTGAGATTCACCGTTCTCGCTATGCAGTTTTTCTATGGTTTGAAGTGCACAGGAGGGCAGTTTTTGAAAAATTTATGTTCTTGTGTTCACATGTAAAGAGCACAGCAACTGTCCAAACCTCTGTTTAAACAGGGTTAGTGGAAATTACATGAATTTATTTGGAGGTTTACCCTGTGATCATTCTTTTAACTGGAGGACAATTAAATAATCAGTTCCCTTTCTTACAAAAATCTTTTCAGTGCTATCAAAAATGCTCCATTATAGAGGTCTTAGTTCAGCTTGTTTACACATTATATGAACTACATGAAGGAAACAGAATTTCAGAGGTCATAAATCTGTAAATACTTCCCAATTTGCACACAATGCTGTATGCTGTCTGGCATCACTGGTAATTATAAGGTGGATGCTTCTGATTATGATTTTTACTTCTGATGAGGAAATGAAGGGCCTAATATATCACACTTCATATAGCATCACTATGAAACATGAATTAAAATTATACTGGTTTTATGGTTAGTACTACAAATATTTTGCAACTGTGGGTACACGATGACAGTTTATGCTACTCCTTGTGAATTTTTTTTTGTAAGTATACAGATGGTCATGCTGGATTAGACCTGTAATGATGTCTGGTTCTATTTTTGACAGGAGGCAACTGCAGGTAAATGGGAATCAGCATGGAGGAAGATGTATTACAAAAGCTACCAAAGGCTGTTTTCTTTGGCCACTGTGTTCGGAGTACACTCAGTATTTTTTAGAGCAGAGTATAAACATATGCAACATGTTTGTTAATGGTTCCAGTATCTGTTTTGACGGCTAATTTTTTCTCAGCATTGTTGAGCATTAAGTGGATGGCTAAGAAACAAAAAAAATTTAGCAATTTAAAAATAAATTTATGCTCAAAAATTTTCTGAACATTTTGTGACGAGGAAAGTTCCCTCTGCTTTGTAGCTGAAGTATGCACTGGAATGCAAAGTTGTGGCTTGAATCCTTTCTCCTGCTAAACCTGTGTTGATCTCTCCTTTAGTAGCTATTTTCTATAACTCGTAGGCTTCCTGCTGGGTCAGACAGAATGAGTTCACAGTTCATTTTGTACGCAACTCGCTTAAGAAGGGGAGAAAAGAAATTAAAATTCTAAATGGCAGCAAGGTTTTGAACATGCTCTACATGCCAACAAGGTGCACTGCCCAGCATGCTGGTTTGGTGGGACAGCAGGTAAAAAATTATGTTTCTTTCTTTATTATTTGCCAGTATTTCAATCATAGACTTGAGAAACCAATTCTGTCAAAACAGTTTCTGAAGTTCTATTTTAGTTTTCAACCAGCAGCCATTCTCTGATGAAAAAACTGTTCCTCTAGAAAATGCCAAACAAGCCTCTACTTTTGAACCTGGTGATATCCTGGGACAATGGGTTCTTTGGAGCTGAGTAAATGCATTGCTGCACGTTATAATCGAATGCTCTTTAGCATTCGATTGTCAGAATGCTGTACTGTCAGAAAACATAAATGGGAACTCCTGCTATTATTCACTGTTTAGTTACTTACATTCTCCCTTACTGAAACACAACAAATAGTTTTCATAAATTTGTGTAATGTTAATCACTGTGTTTTATTGTTCTGCCTTCAGTTGCTGTTATCTGAAGTCAAACTAGGTCATCTTTAAATCCTAGTTGCCTTGAAACTTCTTTTAAAGTAGGCATAGAATTTGCCCCTTTTAGCTGCTTCAGTAGGAGATTTCAAGGAGAGTTTGAATGCTTTTGCTAACTGTTAAGCCACTTGATTCTGATGTTGGCTCCCAGGTCTCAGGTGTATGCTATGTGCCCTTATACTACGTGCCCTTGGTAACTTCTTGTTCTTTAATTTCTGAGTTTGAAGTGCCCAAAACAGAGAAGATAGAACAATAACTGACATTAGTCCTTGTGGGCTACATGAAAGAGTAATCACAAAGCACTCATGACTGGAGGAAAAGAGGATGCAGATCAAAGCTCAATGCTCAGATTCACGGAAGTCTTTGGGTGTGTAGGATTAAATCCACAGAGGGACCAGGGTAACTCATGGCCATGCTAGCCACTGGAGCCAAGGGTCATATGCCAGTGAAATCCTCAAAGCACTCGCTCAGATCTTTCTGCCTGGCCCAAGACATGTTGATATTTCTGCCAGCCAGCACTCAAATTACCCCCTAATTCAGATGTTGCTGAGTGTCTGGGAGTCTGACTTGCAACAGGAGGTTTTCAAAGCAGACTCCTAGACATTCTCCAGTGTTGGGCCTCACAAAAATTACAGCTGAAGACAGGACGTACTTACCCCAGTGCCCACAGCCTCAGGGCTTGGATGCTTTCCTTGAAGCCATGAGATTTCTTTTTACCTCTGCATTGGACTCTATCCCTAACACATCCTAGCTGTGTATCATAGGTTTTAGGAAAATCCTGTGTAAGGTCAGATCTGGCTTAAGAGACCCAGATAAACCAGTTCTTGCGAAAACACCCTAACATGAGAATCCTGCTGGAGCTTAGCTCCTGGGAGCAGAGAGGAGGGACGTCACTGCCTGAACAACTGCACAAGCTCAGGGTACAAATGGCTCCCATTCAATATCATATCAGGTTTAAACTTCTCTGCATACATAAATAATTTTTCCTTCTTCCTGACTTTGTCCCGTCTAATCCCACTGGTTACTCCTACCCTCTCAGCCTTTATTCCTGCCATTCCCTATTGCTGTGGTACTCTACCTGCTGTTGACCTACATTTTCTCATTCAGGCCCCAATGTTCATAGAATCATAGAATAGTTTGGGTTGGAAGGGACCTCTAAAGGTCATCTAGTCCAACTCTCCTGTCGTGGGCAGGGACATCTTCAACTAGATCAGGCTGCTCAGAGCCCCGTCCAGCCTGACCTGGAATGTTTCCAGGGATGGGGCATCCACCACCTCTCTGGGCAACCTCTGCTAGTGTTTCACCACCCTCAGCATAAAAAATTTTTTTCCTTCTATCTAGTCTCAATCTACCCCCCTTTAGTTTCAAGCCATTCCTCCTTGTCCTGTTGCAACAGGCCCAATATGGACCCCTGCGGGGCACCACTCATCACCAGTCTCTGTCTGGACATTGAGCCGTTGACCACTAACCTCTGGATGTGACCATCCAACCAATTCCTCACCCTTTACCGGACAGTCCCCCCATCAAATCCATACCTCTCCAGTTTAGAGAGAAGGATGTTGTGGGGGAC
>NW_008825167.1:7899690-7900371 GCF_000699105.1 Pygoscelis adeliae
CACTACCCTCGGGATGTGACCATCAAACCAAGTCCACATCCACTGGACAGCCCGCCCATCAAATCCATACCTCTCTAGTTTCGAGAGAAGGGTGTTGTGGGGGACCATGTCAAAGGCCTTACAGAGGTCCAGATAGACGATGCCTTTTAGCCCTTCCCATGTCTACTGATGTAGTCACTCCATCATAGAAGGCCACTAGGTTGGTCAGGCAGGACTTGCCCTTGGTGAAGCCATGCTGGCTGTCTCAAATCACCTCCCTGTCCTCCATGTGCCTTAGCATAGCTTCCAGGAGGATCTGTTCCATGGTCTTCCCAGGCACAGAAGTGAGGCTGACTGGCCTGTAGTTCCCCGGGTCTTCCTTGTTTCCCTTTTTAAAAATGGGGGTTGTGTTTCCCCTTTTCCAGTCAGTGGGAACTTCACCAGGCTGCCACGACTTCTCAAATACGATGGATAGTGGCTTAGCAACTTCATTCGCCAGTTCCTTCAGGACCCGCGGATGATCTCATCGGGTCCCATGGACTTGTGCACCTTCAGGTGCCTTAGATGGTCTCGAACCTTATGTTCTCCCACAGTGGGCGGCTCTTCATTCTCCCAGTCCGTGCCTTTGCCTTCTGTGGCTTTGGCAGTGACGCTCGAGCACTTGCCGGTGAAGACCCAGGCAAAAAAGTCATTGAGTCCGTT
>NW_008825167.1:7900554-7902250 GCF_000699105.1 Pygoscelis adeliae
TCCTCCCAGGCTACCTGTCCTTGCTTCCACCCTCTGTAGGCTTCCTTTTTGTGTTTGAGTTTGTCCAGGAGCTCCTTGTTCATCCATGCAGGCCTCCTGGCATTTTTGCCTGAATTCCTTGATGTTGCATGTATGCATGAGATGTCCTAACAAAATCAATGAGCCAAACCCTCTAATGATGCCAATTATCACAGCACCTTTGTCGGCAAAAGAGCTATGACAGTCTGTATGATCAGAAGGCTTTAACACTAGAAGTCATGGGCTTTTGCATCACTGCGTCAGGAGCCCTGTCGTGAGAATTTAGCACCCTTTGAGCTATGCCTGCACATACCATTCATTAACTTCTAACTACACATTGAACATTGTTTGTACAATGGGCCTTAAAGCTAATATTTCTGCTCTATTGTGTATTCCAGTTACACTCATCATTAAAGAAAGCTCTGCCTTGCTGGGTACACAATTTATTTTTTCATCCCCTGTCATTTTAGGTTTGTCACTTCAAAGATCTCTTTGAACCTGGATTTGTGTTAGCTAATGACACAGAACCTCTCTGCGTACAACTCAGCAAGAATAAAGCATGTTAGCAAGTAGACAGGTTTGTTCCCAGCAGGAGGTTTGTTTGCTGGTTCTGCAATATTCTGTGGTATAGAAAGGTTTCCCTCCTTTCTCAGGGACGGTACTGCTGTTTCATTCTCCAATTCATATTTCTGTCAAGAGTTCTTACAGGTGGCATCCAGTCTGACACAACCACGTTAAAACTACCAATTTTTCTGGAAGAACAAGTCCTTCAGTGTCTACATGTGTGTGTGCAGTCACAGAGGTATTGTTTTAGTGAAAATAGTTAAAATACTTTTATTTTATTTTTTTTCTTTTTAAATATTTATGGATATGTGTTCCCTGGGTAGGTTTAATATAGTGCTGACTGAAAAAATTTAAATTTAATGGTTAAGTTAATTTCATTTTAAAATTAGCCAAGTCCTTTTGCTGAGTTGCTTTTTTTTCTTTCTCAAGTAAGCTGTTGTAGTTTCTGATATATTGGTTAAAAAATGATTACTGGGACATTAAACTAGCAACAGTAGCCTTGCTTTTGACTTTTTCAGCTCTATGAGGAATAGTTTGTTAGACGTATAGACCTTTGGGGAGGCAGAATAACTGTTTTGTGTCTTGACTGCTTTTCTTCTTTCCTTAAGAGCAGTGGGGGGGACAAGCTGCAAGAGCTGGTAGAAATGTGCTGTGGTAGTTATTGTCAGGCAGTATCACTGCAGGGGGCCAACAGGAAAGGGAAAAGAAAAATTTGCTTCAGAATCATAGGTAGAATCCATCTTACCAGTTGGGTTTGCACCAATGGGGTGGATATCAGTATTAAAACCATATTGAAAAGAGAAACACTTGTTGGCAGGTATGAAACAAACGTGAAATTCCCATCAGCCAGCACGCTAATTTAGAGAAGGAGTATAGGTGCACCACTGCAGTCATAATCATGTTATGGGCAAAAAGGATGCACATCCTACCTGTAAAGCCAATGTTTTATTGTTACTATAATTGAAGTCTTAACAGTCTCATCCAGGAATACTTAAGTCCAAATTTAATTACTACAGAAAAAAAAAGAAAGAAAAAGAAAATGAATACTGCCATGCAGAAAAAGCCTCAGTAATAACAATACAGTTAAAATTGTGATACACGCACTTTCTAGCAG
>NW_008825167.1:7902313-7903540 GCF_000699105.1 Pygoscelis adeliae
GTTATGCTCACCCTTCCACAACCCTGTTGGGTCCCAGGGTTGATGGCTTCAGCCTGGTGCACACGTGGGGGAATGGTGAGGTATCAGTGTCATGAGACCGTTGTCAAGAGAACAGTGATGTAATGTTAATGGTTTCTTTTTCCTTGTTCTAAGATCCACTTGGGGTAATTTTTATGTTCGCTAACGTGCTTTTACACCTTGGTCTTCATTTGTCTGCAGCTCCATGTTACATCTGATCTTACTACACATGGTGCCTCTTATGTATGCTGGATACTATTTCTTTATTTTCTGTTAGCTGGGGTTTTGTCCAGCTCCAGGTCTGCGCTTCTCTAACTGACCATTGGTGAGTCATTTATGGCCTTGGGGCCAGCCTGTGCGCCATCTTTTATCATCCCATGCCCGTACTCTACAAGTCATCCTGTAGTCCCTACACAGGAGACAGGTAGCCTCTGCTATCAAACCAGGCCTGTACTTCTCTATACTACAACATTTGTTAGAGTCATAAATAGCTCATCCTACACAGAAGAACTACTTGTTACTACTGTCTATATAAAAGCTATGGTCTTACCATAAAAAGATAAACAAAAGGAAAACAAATTATGCATAGTCACCTGGTTGGAAGAAAAATCACTATAGCAAATAAAACCAAAGCTCTAGGCAGGTCAAGAAACATTCAGCTAAAACAAGCATGAAAATCCTTAGTCCCGAGGCCTTGAGACCTCAGTACAGAGACTTCTGTACTAAGAGTACATACATATCTGAATCAGCCTCTCAAATGTTGGTGCCCAAATTGCTCACTCTGGGTGTTTGAGTGCTATTTTGATTTTCATAGAATCCTAGAATCCTAGAATCGTTTGGGTTGGAAGGGACCTTAAAGATCATCTAGTTCCAACCCCGCTGCCACGGGCAGGGACACTTTCCAGTAGACCAGGTTGCTCAAAGCCCCATCCAACCTGGTGTTGAACACTTCCAGGGAGGGGGCATCCACAGCTTCTCTGGGCAACCTGTTCCATTGCCTCACCACCTTCATAGTGAAGAATTTCTTCCTTGTATCTAATCTAAATCCACCCTCTTTCAGTTTGAAGCCATTACCCCTTGTCCTATGTACATAGGGTACCTACATGCCCTTGTAAAAAGTTCTTCTCCAGCTTTCTTGTAGGCCCCCTTCAGGTACTGGAAGGCTGCTATAAGGTCTCTCCAGAGCCTTCTCTTCTCCAGGCTGAACAA
>NW_008825167.1:7904109-7906235 GCF_000699105.1 Pygoscelis adeliae
ATCCAGCCAATTCCTTATCCACTGAGTGGTCCATCTGTCAAATCCATGTCTCTCCAATTTAGAGACAAGGGTGTTGTTTGTACAGGACAGCGTCAAATGCTTTGCACAAGTCCAAGTAGATGACATCAGTTGCTCTTCTCTTATCCACCAATGCTGTAATCCCATTGTTTTTATTTTATCCTACTCAGATGAGTAGTTGCTGTACAGAAGCAGCTTTGCTGCTGGATTTAAAATCAGATTCACCAATACGTGTCTCTGGGCCAGCTTGGAAATGCTGGTGGGGAACCAGGGACAAACTTACTTACCTTCCATGTAGGTAACCTGTGCTGGCCACTCCTCTTGGGCAGTGTCTGATGAAGCTGCAGAGCCTACCTACCCACAAGCCACTGTCAGGGTGGCTGACCTCCAGCAGACGTGATGGCCCTTGATCTTCTGAGAAGGGCCCTAATGTTAAAAAAAACAGCAGGTGACTTGCAGGTAAGCCCTGATTCATGTTTCTGAGTTATGAAAAGTAAATGCAAAGTGTAAGGTCAGGTTGGCTCAGGGAGGGGTGAAGGTGGGTCTGGAATGGTTTGTCTCACAGGCAATTTCAGGCAGTAATAATAAGAAGATCCCAGATTTGCCAGTCATATGGGATGCATTGATTTATTGACAGATTAACTATGAAAGAGTAATAAAACAATATACATTGCATAGGGATTGAGTACCTCCTCGCTCCTGAGTTTGCTGGCCAGTCTCTCAGTCACAAGAGACTTGCTGGGATGGGACTTGCTTGACGGATTTTCAGATTACACTTCATACCTTGCTTGTGCAAAACACCCTTTTTATTTCATTTTTTTTTTCCAAATTCAGTGTTATTAACACCCAGTTGACTATATTTATGTCTTCTTGTTCCTAAACAATCCAAGTGAAGCTGCTTTCTGACTACTTTTTAACTTCTTTCTTGAGAAATTTGGTATCTGTGATATACTGTCTTTGTTAGTCACAATACCACTCATACATTTGTTTCTCATCATCTCATATATACTTCTTGTGGTGTCCCATCCACAGTAAACAAGGGTATGATTAAATTTACATTTTTTTGTATGGAGAGAAAATGCAGTATGACCTCTCTTCTAAGGGGAATTGGGTCTACATACACAATTATGTAGGCATTACTGTGGTATGTTCAGGTCCAAAGAAATTGATGCTTACTACATCATTCACTGATTAAAAAACACCTTAATACACCAACACAGGAAAAACAGACATCAGAGCTTGAATTCAAATCCTGGGAGGGAATGCTCTCTCCAATCTTTTGCTGTTCTCCAAATCCTTATTAGACTTCTGGAAGTGAAACGCATACAGCTATTGTGAATCTTTAAAGTGGAACCCAAGAGAATTTCATATCACATGATACAAAATGCTCTGAAGGTGAAAAGCAGGTCTTGAGGTGTCAAGAAGCCTGATTTTTTCACGTATAGGCATTCACATGGGGCAATTTTTGTTTTCCAGACATGATGTCCACAGAAATTTTGATATTTTCTACACTAAACAGTTCTTTGTAATCATAAAGGTGGCATTAATCCCCATGATCAGGGGATCAGGCCCAGCCAGCACGGATTCATGAAAGACAGGTCCTGTTTGACCAACCTGATCTCCTTCTATGACCAGGTGACCCACCTAGTGGACGAGGGAAAGGCTGTGGATGTGGTCTACCTGGACTTCAGTAAGGCCTTTGACACCGTCTCCCACAGCATTCTCCTAGAGAAGCTGGCGGCTCACGGCTTAGACAGGTGTACTCTGCGCTGGGTCAAAAACTGGCTGGACGGCCGGGCCCAGAGAGTTGTGGTGAATGGAGTTCAATCCAGTTGGCGGCTGGTCATGAGCAGTGTTCCCCAGGGCTCAGTTTTGGGGCTGGTCTTCTCCAATATCTTCATCAATGATCTGGATGAGGGGATCGAGTGCACCCTCAGTAAGTTTGCAGACAACACCAGGTTGGGCGGGAGTGTTGATCTGCTCGAGGGTAGGAAGGCTCTGCAGAGGGACCTGGACAGGCTGGATCAATGGGCTGAGGCCAACTGTATGAGATTCAACAAGGCCAAGTGCCGGGTCCTGCACTCCAGCCACAACAACCCCATGCAGCG
>NW_008825167.1:7906741-7929162 GCF_000699105.1 Pygoscelis adeliae
TGTGAGGAAAAACTTCTTTACTGAAAGAGTGGTTAAACATTGGAACAGGCTGCCCAGGGAAGTGGTTGAGTCACCATTCTTGGAAGTATTTAAAAGACGTGTGGATGAGGCGCTTAGGGACATGGTTTAGTGGGTATGGTGGGGTTGGGTTGACGGTTGGACTCGATGATCTTAGAGGTCTTTTCCAACCTTAATGATTCTATGATTCTCTGATTCTGTGATTCTATGATTAAAATACTTTAATTGCCACCCCCCCCCCAAAAAAAAAAAAAGCCAAACCCCAAGAAAAAGATATTTTATGACTTTAGTGCACTTGGAATGGTGAAAAAGTTTTACTCTGTGAATTTAAAGTTGTGTCAGTGGAAATCTGTCTCTCATGTCTACAGAATTATTCCAATTAAAGTATTTACTTTTCCATCAGGCTGTGATATCATTGTTCTGTCCATTGGTTTCAAGAAACTATTCTTCCATGTCATTTTAGATGGCTGCTCCGCTCCCCAAAAGGCAAGGATATATTTATTGTATGTTACCTGCTTCTTTGTTCATACTTCAAAATGCTATATTACCTAGCTGATTGACTTAGTGATCTTTCCAGTGACATGGTTAATATGATGGGAGGAAGAGGGAAAAAGGAACTATGAGGGATTGGGCTGCAGACAGAGATATCTTGGACTAAGTTATAGTTGTTCAGGGTCTGGTTCAGTGTGAGGCTCTGTCCTACTTCAGTAAAAGCAGCCGAGTTTATGGTAGTTGTGGACTGGTTGAAGTCACAGTTGTTTGGGGTTATATGAATGTCTTGCATGAAAAAGAAAACGAGATGCTGCTGTATTGCTGTTTTTCCACGGTTCCAGTGAGTGAACATGTTTTGCCATTTGTATTCCATTCATTTAACAGGGGCAGATAGAAGGAAGAAACAATTTAAGTGAGGAAATAATCATTATGACTCAGTGCATGTACGGTAGTAAGAAATTTCAGTAAGAGCACAAAGGTGCAGACTATTGAACAAGCAGATGCAGACAGGGCAATGGTTCACGCACAAACTGATGACTAGTTGGTAGCTCAGAAACCAGGAACATTGTTCCAGTGACGATGTCAAAATTGTGTGTTGTAATTAATGAAACCCTTTCCATCAGATAACTGGATTTAAGAGCTTCAGCAGAGGTGCATTTAGCTTGCGGAAGAACTATGTTTCTTTTTCCTAGTGATGCTGGAACAGATAGCCCTAATTTGCACAGTGATTAGTGGAAATTAGAAAAGGTATATGGGATTTTAAGCTTGTTTTCTGTCATTTAGACCTCTAGCTTGTGGTTGAGCAGTGGATTTAAGAATGTGAAGTAAAAATAAAATTAAAAACTTCAGTAGAGAAATAGGCTGAAAGCATTTTAGAATTTTCTTAGGGAGATGTTGCCATCTCTATTCTACTGGGATGAGGAGTTTTCCCATGCCAGGAGCATGCAAGACCTGTGGTTTCCACGCTCTGGACAGTAGCAAGAGCTATTCCCAGGTTGCAGTTAGAGCTATTCTGGGTCTGCTGCTTTCTTGCCATCACAGTTTGATGCCACAGCTCAAAGAAAACCCTGCCCTCCACAGCAGTGCAGGTTCTGGGTAACAGACTCTGCCAGTGAAAGGTGAATTTTCACCATGGGAGCCAGGTATTGCCTTGATCTCCACATCCTCCCACGGTCCTTTTTACTCTCTGTCACCATCTTGTATTTTATTAAAAAAAAGGACATTTCTCTTCATATTGCTCTTCAACCATCTACTTTTTCAGGCATTAAGGGATGACTTGACAAATGACTTGGACGCTAGAAAAGGCAAAGAGAGCATCCCTCTCTGCAGATCCTTCCCCAAGCCCAAATGCAGTGGGATAGGGCATGGATTAATTTGCACCGCATACAACAGGAGGTAACGCAATCTCCTGAGAGGAGGGAAACTTGATTTCCAGTTAGCACTGTCCCTGATTTGGACAGGGATTTGAAACAACCTTTGCAGACACTGACCAAATCAGAAGTGTGCTTTGGTGGGATTTTCCCAGTGCGGTCTGAAGAAGTTGTCTCAGTGTGAGTGATGGGAATGGTCATTAACGGAGGGGCAAGATCCTGCTGTTCCCAGGGAAGCGAGCTAACCAAAATGCTATAGCATTATTCTCCCTCCATGAATTTGAAGATGATGAAATTAGGAAGACGCTGGTTGTTGCAGTCGCAGTGAGTCTGAAAACTGCAGCCTGGCATCTTGTGGCTTTACTTCTTTGACTGTTTCCTCTGAACTTACCTGCAATTATACATAGTTTAGGAGGAATGTCTCAAGCAGATCATAGAGGTAAGACAATTGTCTTCATACAAGGCTTATTACTCTTGTTACTGTTCTTCCCATGTGTTTGATGTGAATTGACAGAGGAATTAAGCAACAAAAATGAACTGCCTGAAACATTTCACATAGGAGGATGTCAGAGGATGTCTCTTCTCAGCATCAGTGTAGTACAGTCTGTTCAGTACAGACTTTTCCTCTGATTTCCAACAGGTTGAAGAAGTCCCTCCTTTGTGATTTTTTTATAATAAAGTGAAAATGCAAGGCAGAAATCAAGACTGCGTGAAATGCTAATTGATTCAGGCTCAGACTTACACGAGCAAGGTGGATTCCTTCCTGACATCTACCTTAGCAATGACTTGGAACCCTCTTCAAACACTAAATGAGCAAAGAGCACTGGATTACAAAGACAAATTTGTGAAAGAAAGACCAAGAGGGCATCAGAACTCCATATGGTTAAGCTTCATGTTAAGTGATGCCTAATATCACTTGGATCAAAGTTAGGGATAAAAATATATACCTTTGGCTGAGTCTGTTAGCAATCCTTCCCCTGCGTTAGATCAAAGTAAGGCTTCTACCCTAACCTTCTTGGCCTTTACACTGACTGTCTTCAGTCTCTGCTGGTGGTACCTGTCCTTATTTCCCATTTTTCAGTTTCTTCCACTGATCTCTTTATGTTCTTCTGAAACAAAACAATTTAGCAAACCCCAACACTTTTCATCTCCTCTCCTGCTGTAATTCCTCCAGGATGTAATTTTCCAGGAGACATTGGGTTACGAAGTGTTCAGTGATGACTACCACTGTCTTGTTTCTTCCTCTACCATGATCAACTCTTTCAGGATTACCATTTTCAATTTAGCTCTGATATAAGGTTTCTGTTTTGTTATCCCTTACCCAATTTTAGATGTGTATTTTCAGTCTGAACCTTTTAATATTTTCAATCTATCCTGTACCTCCAAATCTTAAGTACTCAGAACTGCTGTATTTCATACTTCAGAGCTGTACTTCAGATAGCGTCTATACTAAGGAGATCTATATTCTTTATTTTTCTTCTGTAAAACTGTGAAATTTTAAATGACTAACTTTTTTGATTGTATTTGTTAGATTTCAGTAAAATCTCTGCATCATGAAAATGCAGAGACTTTGAAAACCAAATCACAAATTTTTTGTTTCTTACTTTCTTGCTCTAGCACATACGGCCCCTTTATCATTTCACCCTTTACCCAGGGGTGAATCCATTCATTATGATAATAATGGCACACAACACAGTATCTGAATTACCTCCATGATGTAACTCATCCAGACAAAATAGGAGCTTATACTATATGCCGGTTCTAGTTCTTGTTTCCTGTACCTCTTATGCACCACATAAAAATACACAGAAATATCAATATACACGCACACACACTCTGAATAGATCGTGACACACTTTTGATTGTTTCACAGCTCAGGTGTATAACCCTGTTGGCAGCTGGATACATATGGTTATGGGAGTAAGTGCATGGTACCACACTCCCATTTAAGGCCTCAGCCAAAATCTACTGTAGCCAAGAGGCCTGATTGCACTGACTTCAAATGGGACTGATTAACCAGGCATTTAAAATTTTTCCATCAGTCGCTGCCATTTTTAATCTTCTACCTTTGCATGAAATACAAGTGTCTGCTACATTGCTAGCATTCTTGATGTACTTAGAATACTTCTGGAAAATGGTAATATCAGAGATACAGCAATTAAAATATTTTTTTCTGGGTGGGTGAATATATTTGTCTTCATTAAATGTTCATTTCAAAGTGTAACCCAGGGGGAGTTTGTAAATTAACCCAGATATGAGCTTTTATAAAGCAAACACAAGCCTATTCTTTGAATAAAAATTACATTTCACTGAATTTATTTTCACTCTCAGGGAGAGAAAACACATTATTGAAAGGCAAAATGAAGCACTAGTCACACTAGAGTAGTTTGGCTTAGTAGTATCAACCAATACTCAGCCTTACTCTCCCATACTGTGTAACTCTAGTGACATCCTACTTGATTTTTAGTTTAACAAACCTGGGTGATTTTTTTCCATGAGAAAGTCAACAGAACTATGCACAATGTGATGCTTTGGCTATGGAAAATTTACCTTTAAGGAGTTTTTTTTAATGCTCTACTCACTGTAAAACATTTGTTTATATGTTATATCAAAATGCCCCAGAGTAGTTTTTTTTTTTTTTTTTTTTTTCTGTGTTGTTAAAAAATAAAATCTAAAGATCTGTATTTAAGGAACTTCGATACTGTGCCTATTATGCTTTCACATCTAACCATGTTTTGTTCTTGATTACAGCTGGGCTATTACATCCTTTGAAGCAAAATTCACTGCACAGTGTTTCAGCCCGGTACCTTGCCCAAGAACACATTTGCTCAGCTAACTTACAAAAATTAGATATTTTTTAGGCTCAGTTGTATATGAAAAAAGAACAACCCAAACCCAGTCAATAGAGGTTTTCAGTGTTTTGTGCTCTGAATTCTCTGAGTAGGTGACTTGTCAGATTAAAATAGTAACAGCTTGCAAAACCCTTCACAGCTTGAAGTCTGTGAAAGACAGACTTTCCAGATATACATGAGTTTAAGGCTGGAGATGGATAAATAAAGAAAACCCAAGTGCTCCTTGTCCCCTCTGCTATTCCTAGTGGTACTCCCATGCTTGTAGCTTGCTGTTTCTTTGAGCTCTTTTAATCAACTTATTGAATGCTTTTAGGTTGCCTTCAGTGCAAATACTGAATGTGCTGAACTTTGGCTCCAAAAGAGCCTTGTGTCTCGTGAGCCAAGAATATGAAGTTTGTGTTGTATATTACGCTACAAAGCAGGAGAAGCTGGTTCCTTTCCTGGCACTCAGGAATATCATCTGTCTTGTGAAAATGACTCTATCCTGTGTGTTATAAAATGAAGAAATATTGTTACTCTTATTCTATTCAGACAGACACAGTAACTAACACGGAAATATTTTCATATCTATAGTCCTGTCCTATGTTAGAAAGCTGAAAAGTGGGCAGCACTGTTATTCCATTTAGGTTTTAATTAAACATATTAAATACGATGTACTGTTGGATAGGTTTGGCAAAGAGCTGTCCAATACACTTATTTCATAAAGCAGTTTGTCTTTTCTTAGCAGTTACTTCAACAGCGCAGAGGTTGTGTTCGACTGTGTAACATGGCCTTTGAATAGAGCTGTTCTGCTCCTGTGCATGGAAAGAAGTAACTCTTTCCTGCCTGGGAGGAAGCACTTAAAGTAAATGTTTTCAGGCTCTTTTTTTGCCATAAATACTAAGCATCTGTAGCCCACTGGGGTGTGTGGGTCACTGATGGCTGTGGATACACCTGTCAAAGCCAACATGTGCAAGGGACAGCCCATGATCCCAAAGCTGGCTAGGACCTTCCTCACCTCCAGCTGTAAAAGGGTGAGGTCTGCAAGAATGCCTGTCCCTGCATGCGAAGGAGCACATCCTGCTCACTCTCAGTGGGACACATTCATCTTCTGCTCAAAAGAAGCTGTTGGAGTTTCTCTGCAACCCCAAGACATCTGAAGCCCAGAGGAGCTCCATTTCTGCAGCAGCTGACCCATGGGGAGCTGCAACTGGGACTTGCAGAGCTACAAGGATGAGCTCCCTGCAGGTCCAGAGGGACAGGCTTAGCATGTATGCCGGCTTCTCTTGCACTTCCCGGTCCAGCCCTGTGAGCTATTTTCCCACAGTGGTACCACTTCAGAAAAAAACACTGCACTCAACTCAGAGCCTTTTGGCTAAAGAGATCTCCCAGAGGTGGAGAGAGAAGCCAGGCTGGGAAGGGACATCTCACTTCTCTGGGCAGTGTTTGATCGCTATGGAAAAGGGATCCCCTTCTTTCCCCTCAGGTAACTAAAAAAAAAAAAAAAAAAAAAAAAAGAAAGGGGGGGACATTAGTCCAGTTAGTGCATGTGAGAGGGCCTCCAGGGTTGAGGTCCATGATGGATTTATGACCATATCCATAAAGCTGGGATTTAGAACTGGCTGTTAGGGAAAACCACCAGTCTAACCTGGGTCAGGATGTGCAGCTGTAAGAGAAAGCCCCAAGGTTTCACCATGGTTTATGGATCAGGAGACAAGTACTGATACCAAGCAAATGAAATAACCATTTATAGTGTGTGCGTGGGTCTGGAGTCATGTCCAGTGTCTTCTCCAGAGGGTCCCTGCAGCCCAGTTATGCAAGTGGAGCGGTGCCTTCCCTCAACCTCCTGCAGCCAACACAAACCTCATTAACAGTTTCAGCCTTAGGTAATGAAAACTGTAAATCTGTAATACTCCCCTGCCCAGAAAGGAGCTGCACTGGCTGAACAAAATGAATCGGCTCACTGCACTGAGAAATAGTTTAATCCTCCTGCAGTGGGGAAGGGGGGGAAATGAACAAGCATCTTCAGGGAGCAGGGCTGGCTTGTAGCTCAGCAGTGAATAAAAATGGCTTTTAAAGGAATTTAATTTTCCAACTGTTGCAAGAAAAAAAACCCCCACCTATTTAACACTCTTCATTCAATATTGTTTCTTCTATCAGTAAGAAAGCCAAGCTGTAGCCTACACAGACAGTTTCTCTGCAGCTCCTTATTCTTTTAGACCTCTGTACTTTCTGACAGGCAAAAGCACATGTGCTATTTCTAAGATATGCCATGGTCACTGGCAGCAGAGGAGCTCAATACCGGCAATGTGAGTCATCAGGAGTAATGACACGGTGTTAAAGCATCCAGTCCTCATTACGAGAAATATTAATATAGGCTCACACACACTAGGCTGGGTACAGGTAATGGCAGAAAATAATTTCTGGGAAGTTTTACCCCCATTTCAAAGCTGGGAAAGGTGGAGTACTTACAGATTTACATAACAGATAATTATGTAGATGATCTATTTTTGATCTATCTAAATGATCATTATCTGTTGTGATCTGTCATAACCCCTCTGGCCTGCCCACCTGGCAGATAAAAATGAAATTCATTAAATTCAGAACTGATGCACATTCACTTGCCTGTTAAGTGCACATTTCTCTCTGAACATGCATATCAACTACTTATGTATTCTGAAGAAAGCACTGTACAGATCTAATTTTAAGGCAATATTTGTGGCTAAGCTGACAATTATTCTGAACTCAGGGAGGTTCCCTGGTTTGACTCTTTTCACCGATGCTGTTTGTGGCATTGAGGATGAAGGAACCTTAATGACTTACAAACCTTCCAGATAAAATTAAAAATAAACATGTAGCTCACTTTCAAAAATACGTTAAACTTTTCAGTAACACACAGGAAACCTACAGGCTTGTCAGATTTTGTTCTGACAAGCCAAATGCAAGATTGAAAAAGGAGATTCACTTTTAAAATATTATTTTTAAATGGAGTCTTTGAGTTATATATGTTGTAGAAAAGCTATCTGCATGAGAGAAAGGAAACAGAAATTTGCCAGTGGAACAACCATTTCATTTGATGGAGATAACTTTCCATCAATGCATGGTGGGAAGAAAAAATTTCCACCAAGGTCTTTTCAGCAAGCTGAATTTAAGTGTATTTAAACTGTGCTTAGGCTAAGTTATTTCTGGTGACTGTTAGATTATACGTCAAACTAGCAACTCAAGTGTTTATTAGTGATTCAAATATCAGTAGTAATAATACTGACTATTTAATCTACTGACTATTTAGTTTTATATATTCTGTCCTCTTAATAGTACCTAATACTGAGTTATAATATATTTAAAGGGATTATTTAAGAAAAATGCCTTTTGAATTGGGTTATTTAAGAATTACAACAGCAACTGACAAGTTATTCCAGAGAAATAATTTGCACTCATATCAATGTATATGACTTCTCAAAAAATATTCAGGAAGTGTGTGTCATACATTACTTCATCAGTGCAAGGTAGTGCAAGATCAATGGTAAAGAATTAAAAGGAATATGGAATGGGGTAGTTAGTAAAAAAGCTGAACCAGTGTCATCACCTTTCTCTTCCCATTCAAATAGATTAGAATGGAATTTAAAAAAAATTATATTTATTACTTGAATGTTGATTTCATTTTTTGCTGCATGGATCAAACTTTATTAGTACATTCTGTTTTTGAAGTGGGGGTGGGACAGTTTTCTGTGCCTCGCTCAGTTAGCAAACATCAGGCCAGGGTTTGCTAGTGAAGTTGTCATTTGCCTGTAGCCTGAACACATTTACCCAAAACAAGATCAAGGATGACTCTCCTATGTTTTATTCCCATGGAAGGTGGACATCTTGAAGCTGTTTTGTCTTGTATTTAGCAGACACTACAGCAAACAATGATTTTGTAGTGTAGTATTTGGACTTCCCAGATCTCCAAACTGTAACAGTAATGTTAAACTAACATTTATTGTGTTTATATGGATATATCTTACTGGGTTTTCATATTTGATTGTTATTGTGATGTTTATCTTTTCTATCAGCTTCTCCAAATCCAAGAAGAGATAATGGTCATATTATTTAAATGAATAATTTCCTTTGTAGTTCAGCTGATTCAGCCAAACTTGAGTCTCTTTTGCCAGTTGAGGCCAAGATCTTTCTAGCACTATGGTTTCAATTTCACCTCTGTTCTTGGCTTTAAGCTTCCAGTTCCCCTCTGGCTACCTCACAGCCCCACTCTATATGAATGATCTTTTACATCCATATCCTCATTTCCTGAGCTAGCAAGAAAGTTAGATAAGCTGTGGCATATCCTCTGTCTGGAAATACCATGAGCCTTTGTTAGTCAGTAAAGGTGTTTTACCCCTGAAGTAAAGATGTTTTACCCTGCACGTTTGACAAAGCATAGCTTATAAAGAATGACTTATTTGTGGAAGAAAATCCCAGTGGTGGGGATGCAGAATTTTAGAAGTAGCTGAAAGGCTTTATTTGGTCCAAATCAAACTCTGCTTTAGTTCTGCTGCATCAGGGAAACCTTGCAGATGGTTACCGGAGTTCAAGACGTGAGTGTAGGAAACACAGGCACTACTGGGGTTTGGTACATGTTCTGCTGCTGTGATGTTCATCACCTCACATCCCTTAGTCTGTTCTTGGCCAAAACAAACGTTAAGATGTCTGCAAATGTCATTGAAGTATTTTGAGGCTAGTCAATATGTTAAAAACCATAAATGTACAGACACAAACAGTTCAAATCTGCAGGGCTACAAAATATAGGAATTTCTTTGGACACCATGAACACATATTTCTGAATCATTCCTGTCTGACATGTTTATCTTTAGACATCTCTCTTCACCCTTGCTTTTCTTTATCCACTGTTAGTTGAATACTTGCTGGGCAAGAAAAGCAGGACTATTTCATGTTTTCTTGCTACTACAGAACTGATCTTCAGAGGTTCTACCTCATAGTGTTTTTCACCATTTTCAGTGTCAGAAGTTATTTTACCATCTCTAGCAGCATTGCTGGGATGTGTGTACATGATGACCTTACCACACAGCTCATATTTCTCTTGTAATTGAAACAAACTTTTACTGTAAAGGAATTTGAAAACCTTGTGGCTTCTTCAGCTTGTTTATCTGACAAAAAAATTGAGTCCTTAAGGAGCTTGTGAAATGCAAGGAGGTCTAGACTAAAGGCAAAGGATTTATATCTTCCTTAGGGTGTGCAGTCTACTAATACAAGATATGCACTAGTTTTTCTTAAATTTGTATATTTTTCCCATAATTTATCATCACTTCCCCCCCCACCCTGTAAAGCTTTAAACTGTATGGTGTTTCAAATAAGGACATTATTGTAGATTTTGATCTGAACTCTTCCCTTACTGTTGTTGGTTTTGTATGACTTCAAAGTGAAAATAAATGGCAGAGAAAGAAAACTTCTAGTTTCCAAGAAGATGTGGTACGTCCAGAAAGGTATCCACTTAGAACCATTTCACTACCAGTGCAGATGGTGGAGATTAAATATTTTTATTTAGCAGTAGCAGCTGTTACACTGAGTGCAACCTGCATAGAGCAAACAGTAACAACGTTATTTGCTGGATATCTAAAGGAAGCGTTTTTTACAGAACTTCCTTGGTGAGATAGCGGTGTGACTATCGACCTGGTACCTTGTTCTCTATACTTCCCAGTCTGGCCTGTCCTGGTTCCTCTGAAATAAGCTCCCTTTCTGGAAAAATTAATTTAAAAACATTTACATCCTCCAGCTAGCCACGTAATCTGGCTGCAAGTGTGTAAAGAAAAAGTAGACGAAATAGAGCAACCCATTAACTTCAAGTTGAATCTTCATCCTAATATTGGTTCAATATTCTCTCTACACTTCAGTTGGGACACAGAGGATATGAAGGAAAATACTGCATATCGGTGCTCCTGTGCTGTGGGACCCCAACATCTGGTGCCACTATTCTGAGTTTTTTAAACTGAAATGCATAAGGGTTCTTTTTAGGACCTTCTTCTCTCAAGACTACATCCAGCTCTGATAATGAAGATTTGTTAGTCACCGTTATACCAGAGCTTCATAAACACTTTTGATCCTCACGGTACGGCTGCAGGCTCTGCCTTCCAGAGATGTGTAACAGAGACACTGTGTAATTCTCAGGCCAAATAGTTCTGGGAAACCAGGTATATTGTCATCCTACCCCAGTTATAGGGGCAAGATGCAGTCAATCTTGGAGCTCAAAGTTGGGAAAGTTAAGGGGCACTGGAGACCAAAGAAAATTAGTAAGGGAAGGAAATGAGAATACTGTTAGAAACACATATATTAAGAAGAATAAGAAATACTAGCTCTGACATTGGTTGGACAGAAATGGGAAAAGTAATCGGGTTAGTAACAATACAGACCACGAAGATGTAATTGATAAATATTTCTTGTTTGTGTTTGATGTATTAGAGGGTATATTTGAAGGTACTTAATATTCTTCTCAGTTACTGCTGGAATGAAAACCAGCTACTATTAAAACCAATTATTTTAAAAAGCAATCTGAAATCACTTGAATGCAAGAGTTTTTAAACAGTCAGCCAAGGAATTATCTTTAATAAGCTTTGGTCTGTAAGGAAGTTTCAGAAGACAGGCAGAATACTAAAGTTGGATCAATATTGAAAAATGATATAGAGGAGGCTTGGGTAATTTCAGGCCTAAGTAATAGCGTAATAGCCTATATAAGTTACATAATAAAATGTCTGATGCATGGCTCAATTAGTAAAGAATTATAAGGTAAGAAATGCAAGTAACAGCAATCAACATTGGTCTCTGGGAAACAGGACTGATAACTGCAATGAGATGTAACAGATTCCTCATGACATTTGACTTTGCAATTTGATGTGGAAACTCAAAGAGAGAGCTTACCATTACAAATAATGGTGAGATTTAAAATTAAATAACTGACAGGTTTTACTGTGTACAGAGGACTGCTACAGAGTGGGCCTGATAGCTTAGGTGGTTTCCAAAGGTGTCTGTAGCGTACCCACCTCAAGTAACATCCAACAAATGCTTCTGTGATTCTACTTCTGAAACCCTTGAGGAGCAAAGGGAGCTCATACTCATATCCTTCACCCTTGCATTTATGTTAAAAGCAGTTCAGTGTGAAGATTATGGACCATATTTTGGTTTTCAGAGCAAGAAGAGAATAAAAATTACTCAGAACAAAGCCATTGAAAAAAACTCCACTAAAATAAGTAAATAAAATCATATATTTGTCAGGGATATGATTGATCAGCCACTGTAAATAGTGGAAGTTTTGCTGATAGTAATGCATATAATCAATTGTGCCTTCTAAGCAACTTGGAAAAAATAGATGAAATGCATATCTAACTTGCACTGTGTCCTGGTTTTGGCAGGGATAGAGTTAATTTCCTTCCTAGTAGCTGGTACAGTGCTGTGTTTTGGATTTAGGATGGGAACAAAATTGATAACACACCAATGTTTTAGTTGTTGCTAGGTAAGGCTTACACTAGCCAAGGACTTCTCAGCTTCCCATGCTCTACCGACTGAGAAGGCTGGAGGTGCACAAGAAGCCGGGAGGGGGCACAGCCAGGACAGCTGACCCCAACTGACCAAAGGGATATTCCACACCATATGATGTCATGCTCAGCATATAAAGCTGGGGGAAGAAGGAGGAAGGGGGGAGGTTCGGAGCGATGGCGTTTGTCTTCCCAAGTAACCGTTACTCGTGATGGAGCCCTGCTTTCCTGGAGATGGCTGAACACCTGCCTGCCCATGGGAAGGAGTGAACGAATTCCTTGGTTTGCTTTGCTTGGGTGCGCGGCTTTTGCTTTACCTGTTAAACTGTCTTTATCTCAACACATGAGTTTTCTCACTTTTACCCTTCCGATTCTCTCCCCCATCCCACTGGCGGGGGGGAGTCTTGGGTGCGCGGCTTTTGCTTTACCTGTTAAACTGTCTTTATCTCAACACATGAGTTTTCTCACTTTACCCTTCCGATTCTCTCCCCCATCCCACTGGCGGGGGGGAGTGAGCGAGCGGCTGCGTGGTGCTTAGTTGCCGGCTGAGGTTAAACCACAACACACTGGAGAAAGAAACAGCCCTGTCCTAACTGGTAACCTACGGGTAGTCTCAGTTCTGTCAGTATCAGAAAATGTAATGGTGTGAGCAACAATAGATGGGTGGAGACTTCCTCACTGGAGGTGGATTTTCTTTGATAGATTCACCACAATTATGTTGGAACTTTTGTCTTTATTTGATGTGTAACCGTCAGTTTAGGTATTTAAACAATTTAACTTTTTCACTGTTTGCAACCATTCTCTTAGAAAATAATTTCAATATACAGTGTATATATTTCTTTCAGGTACTTTTCTACATTCTTAGAGTTGCTATGTTTAGTTGTAACATTTTTAGTAGACAGTCTGTTTAACTTATGTAAGAAATTAATTATAATATGCAAATGGGGAAAAATTAGCTGGTCATGGTTGGTTAACTTGCCAGCTGATGCTGCCTAATGAGTATTAGAGTAGGTACAAATAACAAAAATTAGTGGTTTCAGATCTAACTCATAAAGAAGAACCCATATAAAATATTTCCTGAAATACATGCATGTGCAGAATGGAATTTCTCCTGAATTGCAAAGGCTGAATCCTGATTTTTTTTTTTTAATAGCTTATTCACGGTGAGGAAATAATAAAGAATGCTGAAGTAGGCAAAAAAGATTATGAGAGCTGTGAAGAGAAAATATGAAATCCAAGATGAGCCGGTTTGATAGAAGACTAGAGAGATCATGCAATACAAAGGCCAAGTCACACTTTGGGCTTTTCTGAACTTGACAAATGTTTGGCCAAGAAAATCTACTCAGAGAAGGGTATTATTAATTTGAAAGACTAAATATATCTGCTAGCTGTCCTCTTCAAGCCCTTGAAGAAACAAAGATAGTTGTTAGAAATTTTGCCCTAACGTTATGTAATGTATCAAAAACTTTTTTTTTTTTTTTTTGAGTGCCATTAAAAGTGCCTTGAAAGTTATCTGCTTCTTGCTGCTTCTTTGGTTGGACAGGTTATGTGGCAGTCATATCATTAAATATCACTCCTGTACACTTTTCAAGCTGTAGACTAGGTTTATGCAACTAGGCCACTTATACATTTGAATTTCAACCAGCCTGCAGAAAGCTGCTGACTTGTTTCACAGAGACCTTTAGTAGGCTGTCTGGCTAAAGGAACATATAATTCAAATACTGCATTGCAGGTAGTGCAACTAGACCAAGAATTAATTTGTAAAACCACCAAAGCCATTCAGTGGTTTGCTTTCTTCAAAGAAATCAAAGTTATGGTGATATTGATCATGATGTAGCATAAATCTAGGACTGAAAGTTTTTGCATCCGCAACTTGACATTCTTGTCCTAGGTGCCCACAGCTTGCTTTCTTGGCTGCCTTGCCTCATGTCCATCTGTTTGGACGGCAGGACTGGAGTACTAGCCACTTCATTCCTTCTCGTACTCCACAACATCTGCTGACGCTAAGCCAAGGCAGCATAGCTCAGCAGTGAGGAAAAGAAAATATGACATTTGCTAATTCTGGCATAAGGTTTTCTGATAAATGGAATTACAAAGGAATAGATATGAGAAAACTGTTGTTATTAAATAATTCTGCTTATTTGCTCTGGAAGAATTAACTGCATGAAGTGCTGAGCTTTAGAGACTGCCTGACCATAGTGGATGACAGATCAGTTGTGAGGTTTGCAGTTGCTTGGTGGGGCAGCCAACACTGGAATTGTTTGAACCGGATTTATTCGTCAAATTATGTCAATTGTCTAACTAGGGGACTCAGCTAAGGTCTATAGGTGCAAAGAAAACAGAAAAAAAACCTCCACGGGTGTCATCTAATCAAACTGATTATTTTTTCCTTCCAGTACAGTTCATAGTAGCTCAGGTTCCTACCACCTGACCGGCCTTTGTCCTCGTGGTTGTTCTGTCTTCACATGAATGTCATACAGTTCTCTCAAATGCAGCAACAATTCCTCTAGGTTGTCTCCTGTCAATGCAGACAATGCAATGACCCAGTCACCTATGTGCTCTTTAGGCAGTGGTAGGTTAATCTATGAGCAAGGTCAATCTTCTGGGGTGTAGGATGGATGGATAATGACCTTTCGGTGGCTGGTGCCTGAAGCAAAAATTAAAGGGGCAAAACCCCCATAAATTGGGGTTGGCTCGATATGATTGTTTAACCTGAATCGTGACATCATTTAATGACTTCCACATTTTATAAAAACAAGACAATTTGGAAAGAAAATATTTTGAATGTAGCCAAAATATTTCTGGCAATTTTAAAATAGAATTTTGTGAATTTCTTGTATTTGAATTCCTTTTTTTCAACTTGTTAAAACTTCAACCTAATTTATGAATAATTTCATTCCATCCCAAGACCGTATTTATTATTTGGGGAGAAAAGATTTTCCCAGTTTCCCTTTAGAAATAAATACCATAGGTAAATGAGTCTGCTTGTAAGATTAAAACTAGTGCACTAAATAGTCTTACAATCGTGCTGTAATCTCTAAGGCTGGTCAGAGGCAGCCACTATATCTCTGTACTCATCTTCTAAACTAAGTGAGATCTGCATAGTCCTTTGCCAAAGAATCTCAAGAATTTGGTGAAATAATCGAACAACAAATATATTCAGATATGATTTCTAGACAGGAGAGAGAATAATTTCTGGACTGTGCTGGTTGTTGGCTGAGGGGTATGTGTAGCCTAAAGAGTTAAACTTATATCTTGAAATTAATCTTTGCAGTGTTGGCTCATGATTTCTGAGGAGTGACTGCTTTCTGCCGCCTGTGCCTGGAGGGGCCCTGCTGTGCTCGCTTGCTGTGAAGAAGAAACGTTGCCAGAGTACAACCACTTCCTCATCACTTTTTAATTTGGCCCTTTAGCCCAGACCCATAACCCAAAGTCTGAGCTTTAGACTTCCTAAATCAACGAATGAACATTGCCGGTTTCCAAAAGACAAACATCTGACACCCTGGGGTCCAGTGTTTAATGCCTGCTATGTTGGTGGGGAAACCTCAGCTCCCAAGGATGTCAGTGAGAACATCATTAGGAAACCCCTAAAGGGGTTAATGGTAGGAAAAAAGAGGTCTATGAACCATAAGTGAGCAAATAACATCAAGGACACCAGTTTGGCTATGTATATGCAGACAGCTTAAACTACTCTCGATATCCACATAGTGCCTTGAAATGATTTCATTGTCACTTAAATTTTGGGTCTAGAGTTTGAGCTCTGGCCCTCTGGGAGCGATGCTCCAGTAATCAAAACTAAGGGTCCTGGCACCACCCTGTGCAGATGTAAAAGGCCCCAAAACCATCTAGGATGTCAGTCCTGAGCAGTAGTGCTTACTCAGTGTTCCTAGGAAAGGCAGGAAAGAAATGTGGTTGTTTATCAGCTGATGACAGGGAGCAAACTAGGGAAATTGCTCCCAATATCATCCCTATCCATCCTTGCTCTTCTGGAGCCTAAAGCTGGGCAGAGCCTGCAAATGCTTTGGAGAACTTGCTCTCATACCAAGTGAATCTGTGGTCTGCACTAAGGTTGTAGGTTGTACTTTTTTTTCCCCAGATATTTGATCTCTTTTATTTTTAAAAGACCAGCAGGAAGATTTTTCAGCAATTTATTATGGAGGTAGAAGTGGCAGAGAAAGCAAGTTAGTACTGCAGCATCATTTGGGTGTAGCAACACACCTGAGAAGGTGCTGGTTTTGTTTTGCCCTTCCTACTCTAGCTTAGACATGATTTCCCCCATCCAGTGCTGGGTTTCTGCTGATCCCAGTGTGAGCTAGACCGGGGAGAGGTAGGAGCTGAAAAATTAACCCAGAAAAAACAAACAAACAAGCAAACGAAACCAAAGAAAAAAGAATAGCTTTCTGCTAGTTGTGCAGATCAACATCAGGAGCAGATAACTGCCAGTGCCAGCACAAGGGAGGAGAATGACTCCTCGGAGGGAAGAGCACCACTGATTCAGGCTGGCTCGCGCTGGCATGCTATTGCCATCTTAAGGCTGGAAACTAGACCGGAGTGCAGGACTTCGTGCAGGACTTCTACCAAGAGAGAGATTGAGCTGACTTGCTTGGAGGCAGCTGCCTGGGCAGACAAAGAGATGCTAGAGGAAAACAAAGATTTGCAAGTGTCGTGGCAAGTTCCAGGCTCAGAATTTCCTAGCTACTTGTTCCTTCCTCCTACTGTTATAAAGCTCCTTGTAGCCTCTGGGAAAGGTATGGCAGCATTTTAATAGAGATGTTCAAAGAAATAATTAGCAACAGAACTACGACTGGCATTTCCACACTGACATGTCATGAGCTCTAGTCTCCCATTAGCGAAAAAGTCAGTTGAAGCCAATTTTGAATTTTTTTAATAGTTTGGAAAGCTTGTTTTCATTTCCAGTTTACACTTATTCATGATCAATTTAGGCTCATGTTTTTCTTCCATCATTATCCTTAATCTTAAATAATTTTCTTTCTTGCCTGGTGTTTACTTCATTGATGTATTTATAGAGAGACAACATTTTACCCCTTGCAGCTATGGTTTTACAAGGTTAAACACACTCTGCTGATTTCTCTCAGAAATTAGCTGCCAGTTTCTCTGATCATGTTAATATCTTTTTCTGCCTTATATTTATTTCATCTTTCTTCAACATCGGTGGCCAGGATTACATATAATGTAACAAATGAAGTTTTACCAGTGCCTTGTAAAATGGCATTAATAACTCCCTGTCTCTATGGAAAACACTTTGCCTGATATATTTGAGAATTACAATTGTCTTTTTCATGTCTGCGTCACATTGATAGCTCATAGTCATCTCATGATTGACTGATACACCTACCTCTTTCTCATTCATTGTCACTTACAGACAGGAAGCCCATAGTCTGTCGCAAAAAATCCTTGTTTCTGTTCCCTATGGACATGACCATGACATGTTTAATATTACCGTCATTTTCAAGGTTATATAGTTCTTCTGTACATTACTCCACTCCTTCACCATGTTGACTATACTTCTTATCTTGTGTCCTTTGCAAATGACACTTGTATTCCTTTTTTTTTTTTAGGTGAAGAAAATCCTATTTTTTAAAAAAAATTCAGTTTTAAGGAAGCAAATTCTATGCCTCTGAGTGAAGAAATACGTCAAAAGCTGAACTAACCTGAAATATAAAATTTGGCATGTCTTTTTATGTGCTAGTTTTACTTATAAAGACTTAATTCTGCAGTTCTGCAATCTAAATCTTAAAAATTTAATTTTTCAACTGTTTGTAATTCATCAAAAAGAGTGACATGAAAAGCTATGGGAAGGATTACTTTAACAGAAGCTTACTGTTAATTACAGCTTCACACTTAAAAGAAAGAACCTTATCTCTTTTAAGATTACTTAAATCTCAGTTGTGAATGACAACATCAGATTATCAAAGACATCAGCCTGAACTATTTCTATTCTTTCTGATGGAAAAAAAAAAAAATCTTTAAATCAAGTTAACATACCTAATTATTTCTAATTAGAATTAGGGACTAGGCAATTCCACGCTAGGTAATTGAGTGTTTTAGTTGTTTGACTAGATTGAGCTTGTAGGGGGGTAACCCTGTAATGCTTATGTTTGTACTTCATGTAGCTCAGTACTGTATCTTATGTCTTTAATACTTTTTGATAATAACATACCATTTTTAGCTCTGTGATAAAATATTTTCTGCAATCTACATCGAAATATATAGTGAGAAAAAGAAAGAGACTTGTGCTGCATCCATATTGACAGGTTTCTAAGAAGTAGAAGTGATTTTAGACCACTTTTACATTGAGGACAAAGCCTTCAGTGGGGGTTCCTCACTGTCCTCAGAAAGTGCTCTAGCTCTTTGAGAGATCAGGTTTTATTTTCTTTGTTTCTCCTTCCTAGGGTTACTTAACTCCACTCACCCTGAGTGGAGAAAGGGGTTTTACCAAATGCCCTGTTGCACCCCACCCCTGGAACTGAGCAAAGACTGGATGCTAGGCAGATGTGTTTCAGCTGGGGTAAGAGTATTGCAAGAAGTGATGATAGGGCCCCGGCTTTCTGAATCTGGAGTTTGCTCATCACTACGCTGTCAGACTGCAGGGCTCTTGCAGACCCTTCACGAAATTGGATTGGAGTCAGCTGTGCCAAATCGTTCATCATCTGTCACCTAGTCCTCACCCTGATTGCTTGCTGCCAGGCCTGGACTTGCTCATTTGTCTCCATTAGATACATATATGGATTGGGTTTGCCCCTTTCAGTAGAGGAAGATGTTTTGTGGATTGTTGGTAGAAGCTTTGTTTCTTGTGATGAGGAGCTTGTTAATGATACATGAGCTGGTGAGGAGATGTTTGATGGATATGGGATGAGGCTCAATCTATCTGAGGGAGCAAAAAGCTTTTCCTCCATGGTAGTGACAGGGGAAAACTCATTGGGAGTGAAAATGAACCTGTCATTGCCTTTAGAGGAAGGGGGAATGGGCTGTTCAGGCTGGCAGTGCTCTGCTGGGAAGAGGTGCACACAGAATCAAGTATTCCTTCTCCTGTCTCTTACATAACAAAAATGCTCTATGTAAGGGCCAATTCAACTACAAATCATTTTGCTTTGTGCCCTAGTAGCTGTTACTGAACTCTTTAAAGCAAGGTCATTACTCCTTTTATATAGGCAGTTCTGTATTCTCAACAATTACCATTGCAAGAAGGAGAGATTGGAGCCAATCATTAATATTTCTTACACTGTTTTCCTGGATGCAGAGTTTGCTTAACTACTAGACTAACTTTTTTTTTTTAAAATCTAAGTGAGAAAGTAAGATCATGACAAAATACAACAATAAAAATAATGCTTAAGAAAAAGATACCACAATACTTGCAATGCAAGTAGATGCCAAAACAAACTCCCAAACAATAAATGTGACAAATGTGTCAAAAAAACTTTCTTAATCTGGGGACTGCACTTTCTGCTCTAGGACTTCTATAGTTACAATGATTCTGTTTGGCTTCTTGCTGTTGTGTTTTTAGCAGTAACCTCTGCTTTTATGGAGGTAATCATACACAATAAAGTGAACACAATAACATTTGTTCTCTACTTTGTGGGTGAAGACACAGTGCTTCTAAAATAAGTTCATGCTGTAACTGCATGTGCAAAAGTGGCAGATTCTTGGGGTAACAATTTTGGTGGGTATGCAGTGGTGTAATAACAAAGCTAGCAGCCTATGGCGGTCTTATGGCCACCTCGGCTTCCTTGTCAAAGACTGCAGTACAAGGGATAAGATACATACTTTGTCAAGGGCTACAGAGATATTTACCAGTAGGACAAAAATACACGAGATCTGGCATCACAGGATGTATTCTCTAATCATTGCAGCCTCTTCTGTCTGTTCCTGTCTCTTAGTCTCTGCTTAGGCTAGGTCCTGTTTTCCTTACATTTCCCGTCCTAGTCTTTTCTCCTTAGTTTTTTTTGTCCCAATCTTTTTTCCCAGTCACTCTTAGTTCCCCCACATGGGAAATCTGTCTACATACTGTGCACTCCTACTCTTACTTCATATCCAAAGAGGCAGTCACTATTGCAGCTATCTGAATTTCTTGTGTAAGTAATCTTTCCTCTTTCTAGACTCGCAGTTCATCTTTTGCTAGGTTCACTAGATGTACAGAAGACCAAACTAGACAATTTAATCGTCTCTTGTGGCTTGAACCCTGTGCATGAATCTCATTCTCATCACTGACTTGTCAGTAAAATTTCACACTTGATTAATAATTGCTTGTTTCACAAGACAGAGAGAGAACTCCTTTGCTCTCATGAGGAATAAGGCACTGCCTATAAAGCAGAGTTAGTGTCTGAAGAAGCACAAAATATTTTTGGCATGTCCCCATCGGTGAGATTTGGATGACGTTTAAAAGTCTCTGCTGCTGAGGTTACTTGGCTGATGTTCCTGGAAGGTCATCGCTGGCACCTTCATTTTCAGTCCAGCATTCTCATACAAGATAAGGTTGAGTAACCTGTATTGCAGCATGCAAACACTCCTTTCAATTCCTCCTTGAATTAGCTGATTTTGTGTACAGCAATGAACTTTGCAAGAAGGGCCTGAGCTTTTGTATATGTTTAATGATGTTCTAACATCTGTCAGTCACTTAATTTCCAAAGGGGGCACCCCTTCACTTCAGGAGCGCTCTCCCCAGCTCTCAGACTCGTAATCATCATTCTGCAAGCTGCACTTCAGACAAAAGCAAGCTGCTGTCTCGCACTGACATCTAATGAGAATGATTGCTCTCCTACCAAAGTGGAAGCATTGCTAAGCAGCACCAAGGCAGCAATTACAGAAATAAAGGCAGAGATTTCCCTGCTGGTGCTGTAAGGAGGCAGCGATGGGTCCTTAAGGAACTGGGCTCGACCCTGTGCAGGTGAGGCACAGATCAGTCATTCGGTATTTGTTGAAAACTTCCAGGAGGTTTTATGTTTTATCTAGTCTTGCACCCAATCATTTTTGTGACCTGAATTTCCCTGATTTTGCATTTCCTTAATTTCTGGCACCTGCAGGTGAGATGGTGGGGGCTTTGCTGTGTTTACATCAGAGATGGGACAGACAGACCTGACAGGCTGTGGAAGAGGCTTTCAAAATAGCTGAGGCCCAGCTAATGTCTTGTGCCCTGGCCAGCCACTGCCTTAATTGAAGTATTAGAGGAGATGAATTAAAGGAAATAACTTTGGAAAATGGACTAATAAATATCAGGACTGCTCTAAGGTAATACAGATTTTCATCTGAAATGGCCAGAGTGTAACCTGGCCCAAGGTTTGGCCAGTTCAGCTGTCTGTGGTCCAAGGCCTGATCTGGTGCAGCTGAGCCATGTGATTTTTGCCTCACTTTTACTGAGAAAAAATTGTCAAGGTGTGATGAAGTTTGTGAGCTGTGGACGCACACGCTAATAAATGTGAAAAACAAGTGGAAGTGCTGAGACTGTAAAAATTATCAGCTTAAGGATCCAAAAGGAAAGATATAAAACCCTAAGGGGGATTGCGGAGACTCGGAAGATGCAAATTCAGCAGAGTGCATATGAGCGATACAAGGTGCAACAGAGGGTGACCTTCCTCCCTGCCTGGCTGCCTGGTCAGCAGCGATTCATCGGGGGCTTCGTCGGGGTGGGAAGTTTAGTAATGCTTAGCCTTATGACACCTCACTCCTAGCTGTTTGTTCTGTTTATCAGAAAGCAAATAACTATTTTTCACACCAAAATTGCATTAATTTTTCCTGAGGAATCTCTCTGTGTGGGGAAAAAGATGCTCCTCCTCCCCAAAATGTGTCCAAGTGATGGCTGTTTACAACAGGGTTTTTAGCAGAAGGTGAAATAGAAATGTAAATAATTTCCATAGACTGCCAGATCATGAATCCTAGATTTTTTATTTTTATTTTTTGTTAGAAATTTTGGGGCATGAGGATATGAACGCAATTCAGCCTGAAGTCAGGACACTGTCCAACCTCTGGTGCAGCTCACAATTTAGGTGATGCTTTGCTGCTCACAGCACATGGCTGAGCCTGACATCCTCAGACAAAGGTGCTCCAGCTGGAGCAGGGTCGGATAGATCTGATAATAAAGGCCTGTCTTTGCTCTGACACTGATGACAGCCATATCCCTGCCTAATCCTAAGAAACATACTCTAATGCCTCTATGGCCCGCCCCCTGCCCCCCC
>NW_008825167.1:7930217-7942435 GCF_000699105.1 Pygoscelis adeliae
GGGGGGAGTGAGCGAGCGGCTGCGTGGTGCTTAGTTGCCAGCTGGGGTTAAACCACAACACATACTTTTGAGTATTTAGGCCTATGTGCTTGAATGAGGCAGTGGTTTTCTTCCCTCAAGTTTTGTTTGTTTCTAAGTGGCATATGAACAGTAGGAAATGTAAGTTTGTTCTTCCTTTTCAGCAAGTAAGGATAGAACAGAGATGCAGAGTTGTAGACAAGAGTACAGCATTCACGGGAAGGTTATCTTTATAGAGGCTCTGTTGGTAGGATCGTCAGAGGAAGAAGACTGCTTGTTCAAGCTAATCAGGAAATGTTCTAATCATCAAGAGGAATATTTGAAGCACACAGGGCACAGCATACTTCATGTGATAGGAAACTGTCTGCTGCATATGGATTGCATTTAATCAGAAGTAGTACTCATCTGCTAGATTCAAGGTTTGAAGGCCATAATAGGTGTGTTTTAATTTATGTACGGAAAGGGCAAATAAGAGTTTAATTTGTTCCCTAAGCAAGAACTGTGCTGTGTCATAGTAAGTGTTGACACTTTTATAATGTAATCTTCTTAAAGAAAATTTCCTACAATGCTGCTTCTCAATGAAGTTACCCAAAATCTACATAGCTGCCTGGGGCAGACAATGCTCTGCAAAATCTTACATCAGAAGAGTTGGTATTGTGCTAAACAGAATTGCAGGTTGGATGTGGGATAGGTGAAAACTGAAGAAGGAAGTTTAGCCCAGGTCATAATTTGGAGCAAAATGAAGTGTGGGCAAGTTTCTCACTTTAGCCAAGGACTTATTGTATGATACTGGGCAAGTCCCTTAATCTCTCTGAGGTGGATTGATGCCACGTAATTTTGAATTGCCTAAGAAACCTAATATCCTAGGCTTCCTGTATGGTCAATGAAGAGAGTATGGGACCACCAAAGGGCAGTGCAACTTGCTTATCTCAGTAGATGCTCCATGGAGCTGTGGCTGTTGGATTTATAACACTGCAGTTCTTAACATGCAACTGGATGGACTGAATCTTTCTATCAGTAGAAGAAAGATAGTCACTTCCCTGTCTATCAATACAGATATTTTAGTTGTGATTTTTATTCTCTGTCCCATTTCTTTAGCTCACCAGATCTGATGTTAGGACTGTTAACCTGCGCCTCTTCCACTCTTAAAGCAATAGGATGCTGAAATGCACTGAAGCTGCAGGCACTATGTTAATGCAAATACCTGTACACTATAAATAAACACTTAAATACCAGCTAAAAGACAAAAATCCCAGCTTTTTGCTAGTCATAGTCATATTTTTACTACTGTCTGTTGAGTATTCTATTAACTGGAAAGGTAATAATCCTGTTCAGTACAGCCTTGTGTCTTAAACTGAAATAAAGAAGCGAAAACTCTTGCAATTCCAAGCAGCTTTTTCTATCAATTAGTTAACTCTCAGCAAGTCATATCTGCTAAGTGGATATTAATAGTAGCGATCAAAGAGAGAGATCACAAATGTCAAAATTTCCAGCTGAAGACATAATTACCCTAAAAAGCTTTTTATGTAACTTTTTGCTGCATCTGCTGGAATTTATGAATCACAAAAGAGAAACTAATTATCCCAAGAAAGAAATGAAAATGCAAAGGTCTTCTTATATTTTATGCAAACAGAAGTTTTGTTATGTTTGGCTAAAATATAGATTATTACTTTTTAAATTAAGTAAGTAGTTTGTAAAATTGGTGGAACTAAAGTAGGGCCACATTTACAGTATTCAAGGGACAAACATACAGCATCCCAGAAAAAAGTGGTGACCAACTATTGGCTTGCCTACAAGTTGCCATGGAAACAAGATCACCTTCCTTCAAAATGGATGGTGTTGAATATTCAATATTTATATGCTATCTTTGATATTACAAGTAATAGCCTTAGAAGGTCAGAAGGGACCTTTACTTCATCTTATCTGAGCACAGAATTTCTCCTAGTATGCCTCTTACTCAACACTTAACTTGTGTTTGTCTGAAGTATATCCTCCAGAAAGGCATCTTGTATTGATCTGAAGGCAGAAAGTGAACCTAGTGTTAAAAACGGATGCCTAATATCTCGTCTGAATTTGAGTCTGACTTCAGTTTAGTCAATGGTTCTTGTTATGCATTTCTCTCCTAGATTAGACATCCTCTAGTACCAGTGAAAGTTTCCTATCTGCTGTAGTCAAGGAACCTTCCAAACTTCTCTTTCTTAAACCTTATCTCCTGCCGTAAGGTGTTTAGCCTTTAATTAATTTCTGCGGGTTCCTTCTCATATTGAAGAAAAGTAGGCTATATGGCGGGATTAAGAAGTTAATCTTTTCCTTATCTGTTTTTGTGTGTGCAAACTGAAAGGGGGGGAAACCCAGCATCACCGGTTGCAAGTTGCACTGTTTCCGTACAAAAAAGCAGTTACTGATTATATGACAAATGCGTTAAGAAATGTTGATGTGGGGTTTGAGGCCATTTCAGATGTATATGCTTTCAGAGGAGCTGTAATTCTCATCTTCCTTTGAAGCTTCTCGGCGAGTCCCCATCACTCCAGCTCCTGGCTTGCCACCCAACATGCTGCTCAGCCTCATCATGCTCCTCTTCTTTCACCCAGTGTGTGTCTCAGAAATGCAAGAACAGTAACCCTGACAGTGCCCTATAGAGGTGCACTGTGGGGCAGCCATCGCGATGTCCATATCTGTATGTTAGCTTAAAGTATCAGGATTTATGGCTAAAACTGAGACTACACCAAGCAAGTAAATCTGTGAAAAGTTTGACTGGAGTCCCTCTGAAAGGCTCTGTGACCTGGATTTTGCCTCTGTGTCTGCTCTTGCAGCTTCAGAAGCTTAGTATTACAGTATGCATTATTATTAGACCCAAGTGTCTAATATGTCTAAAGTTAATATAGTATGTGTGTGTATTGCTGGAAAATTTAGCCACATTAAAATATTTCCCACATCCAAGGATTTCAATATTTTAATAATATTGAAGTTATATTATTAATAATATATTATATTATTAATATATATTATATATTAATATATTATTAATAATTATTAATATATAATTAATATATTATAATATTTCAATATTTTAAGCAAAATGGCTGCAGTGTTGGAGACTTCTTTATTTTTAGAAAAGAAGAAACACTATAAAATATTTGAAGCTAGTAAAATTTTTTCAGCTTTAAAATATGACAAAAATGTGAAGAGAAAATTATCTGGGGTCTGCCTCCCCCCTTTTTTTTTTTAATATCCATCAAATTAAAAGTGCATTGTTCATGGAATTTTCCTTATTGCTTTCAGTTCTGTCAAATTTAATACCATAGCCTCATTTTTCCTCATCAGATCATAGAGACCAAACTGGACTGGATTGCAGCCAAAAATGCATTGATTTTTTTATGTTATTTTTATGCCTCAAAATACAATCATACATTATAACTGAACTGCAATTACCTAAATTAATCAGAACAACCAACACATAAAAGAAAAAAAAATCCACAACAAATAATAAGAAAATGATCATGTTAACACAAAGAAACTGTTCTGAAAATCGTGTTTACCAGCTTCATTTCTTCTGTTCAATGGCAGCTCAAATAGCATCTAAGAAAGCTATAGGTTATGTAGATTATGTTTGGGCTCTATCCTCCACGCTTGTTCTCTGCATATCGAGGATAGCTGGAAAATTAGCAATGGGATGCTTTGGAAGACTGTCCATCTACTCATCTTGCTGAGCATGGGTAAATGCTAGCAGCATCTTTTTCACCAGGAAAGCTGAAGCTTTTCCACAGGAGTACACTCATACGCTTGCCATGTCCTTACAGAAATGAAACATTTTCATTGGCTTGGGAAAAAAGACCAAATTAATATGTAACTATAATCGCTTCTGTCTTGAGAGCTCATATTTACTTTCGCACAGCTTTTTTTGCTGCATTAGGGGAAAAAATATGCATGTAGCTCGCTTTTTCAACTATGAGAGTTTTCCAGTCACTACAAAGGGCTATGAGAATATTAGTATACTGGCTAGTTAAGATTATTTTGCATTCTTAATATTTAGCTATGCATGAGGGAGCTATACAGGCAATTTGAAGAATCAGGTATTTTAAAGGAGATTAGACCTTAAGAACATCAGAAATTAAAAGCTTTAAGTTTTTTTGCAAACATGCATATTTCAAGAACATTGTGAGAAGCTGTTGTCCTCAAGACGTAACGATAACCACATATCCTCCTGAGGCTGTGCTGGCATTTGCTGCCTAACTGAAGTTAAAAGCTGTAACTCTACATCACTTAATGAACAGCACTGATGGAGCGCAGAAGAGAATTTGAATTCCAGCTGGATGTAATTATCATTATTATTAGTTTACGTTCACATGCCTTCTCAGGCAGGGATCTCGCTGTTTAGCTTGAAATTTTCTTCAGTCCCATTACAAAGCAAATACCAAAGCAATCCAAACAGTCATGCACTAATTTGGGGAATTTTGCTTTCCCACTATCTACAGTCATTGGAAACAAAACTTGCAATGAACAAAAAAGAAAAGAAAGATGTACCTCATATAAGACAGGGGACTCCATCCCACCCCAGCAGCAAATCAAAGCGTGTTATACCATCAGGCTCAGCTGCTGTTTCTGAGAAGTTATGCTGTTTAAATTTGCCCTCAACTTAAAATGCAGTGGTGTTCAAACAAAGCAGTCCTCCATGAGCCCAGAAGCATGTTAGTGACTGCTATATCTCTGTCAATGTAAATAAATGCCATTCTTTCTTCAGTAAACCCAAGCTGCTCTCCTTGTTCCAGGCTCTTTGGTGCACTATATGGACTCATTTTCTGCATTGTAAGTGTAAAAATCTCTACGCCGTCAACGGTATGATTGCTCTGTTAATTATGTACAATCAGTCCTGATGTCAATCCACCATAAAAATATAGACCTCTGCATGCTCCATAGTGGTGTAATTTAAGGGGCTGGAAAGTATTTGCTGTATACATAGTGTAGATACGTGTATCGCAGAAAGTAGCTATATGTATAGCATGTACATATAAGGGTATGTAAAACACATACTCATATATAAATAATTTTTGTTTATCTGGAACTAATGTGACAAAAACTGCAGCAAATCATACCCTGCAGATTTAAATTTCATTTGTTTTGTTGTATTCCATGGTAATTCAAATAACTGTGGATTCACAGAAGCAATTCATTCTTCCACCTGCAGTGTTACCAGTGGGAGACATCACTCAGAGCCACCTCGTTGCCTAATAAAGTTCACTGCTCTTAACTATGAGCATGGGCTAGTCTGGACAATCTGTAAAATGAATATTTCCTTTGCAGTTGTCTTACAAAAGGAAGGACTTCTTCAGGAAATCTGGGAAGGAAATAATTTTCCTAACATTTTCAAACAAAGAATAATTAAAATGCTGATGTTTACCCCATCTGAAATTGAAGTAAAAAGCTGAAATCTCACAAATATTTTCAACCAGAAATCCAAAGGAAAAATAAATTGGTTTCATGAAAATGTAAGATTTTAATGTTTAAAAAACTCTGAATTGTATACTTAGATTTAAGTTCATTTAAAAATATTGCTTTCAAGAAGGGATTAATTTAGAAAACTTGAAATAGAGTATTTCCAAAATGTTAAAATTTGTTGAAACTAGTAGTCTAGTTGCTGATTCTAGTCTAGTAGTCTGATTGTAGTCTACAAGAAGTTCCAGCTTTAAAACCTGATCAGTTGGCAGGGGAAAGAGCTCTTTTTTTTCCTTTAAAGTTACTATTTTGAAAAATAAACTTCCCGCAAAAAGAAGATCCTAGTTCACAGTCTGGGTCTGCTCTGGTAGCTGAATTCAGCACCGGTATGCAAGTGGGAATCACTGCCCCAAACCTGCTCCTGCATCTTTGTTGTGGATGACTCTCTTTTTGTTTGTTTTTTTTAGCACATGTAGAGGAGGAGGAAGTCGTGTTGGCAGTACCGATACCTTCAGGACAGAAAGGAAATGAGGCAAAGGTAAGTTGAGATCAGATCCACATTTTCCAGCTCTTCTGTGAATCTCTTGACACAAACCACGGGAGATGGGCAGGGAGAGGGGCTCTTTGCCTGATGCTGTGCACAGGGCAGAAAGGGAGGTGAATTTCATGGGGTTACAGGGAGAAAGTGCCTGGCTGTGTGGCAGCTTTTCATCTCAGAGGAAAGGAAAAACCATCTCTTCTGTCTGGCCCTCTGAAGCCTGCTCATCTTCCCTCCTAGACGGTGGAGTATTCGGTGAACAGTGCATGCTCCAGCCTGTGTGCTTTCTTCCCAGCCCCATAAATACTTCCTGCATTTAAGCTGTTCTCTGCTGACTGTCATAGCAAATAGTTATAACAATTTATAACGTGTTTCTTTAGCCCTTGAGCTGTGACTGCTTTTTTCCTCTTATGCATCTATGATATAACTCAGTCGTTATCAAAAAACACCTTTGCCAGGCTGTGTGCACTGTGCCGTGCGGTCCTCTCAGGTAGGACTCGGTCATCACCATTTTATTGCTCACATCCCAAAGCGAAATGAAGAGGAATTTTCTAATTCCCAGAGAGGTGAATTTCCATCGTAACTCTGATACCCTAATGCTACACTTCATCTAGCAGCCAGCACTTAGCAGACCTCCCTGGGGACAGCAAAGGGAGAGGTGGGAAAAGCAGATGTGAAGGATTTCAGATTCTGCGACACCACTGTAAGGCTGTTTATCACAATTATTAGCATGAAAATCTTGTTTGATGGCAAGCCTCCCCCTCCTCCAAACTGACAATAATTGTATGAGTGCACAGGCAGGGGTAGAGAAAGTAATTGAGAATATAATTTTTAATGCCAATTCTTTTTTATTAATATGTCAAGTGTGGACTTTAGGAAGGGCTTTATGAACATGGTGAGTTAAGGTGTATGTGCTGTATTTCTCATGATAAAAGTATCATATCGTGGCAGTCTTAAAGGACAGTGACCTATAAGAAAACCCCTCATGCTGGACTAACTGTTCAGTAATGGGAATGTGCCTGCGGAAAAGCTCCAGGGGAAGCTGAAGACACAAACCATTGAGCATCAGGGTGGATGAAGCAGCCCATTCTCAGCCATATTTAGAAATGAGCACTGTGTGATTGAACTGCCTGGCTGATGGACAAAAAAACTAGGAAAAGAAGCTTGGGCAGGAAAAGGTGCAAGCAGCAATGGGCTTCCAGGTTGTGCAAGGGTAAGAAGAATGATCTATCATTACTAAAGCAACAGGATTTGTGTTTTCTTCCTTGGTGTCTTCTCTTGTTTTCAGTGGTTGTGACCAAAACCTAAACCCTGGGTAGAGCTTGAATATAGCTTGTTTGGATTTGAAGCTGGCCTAGAGTTTAAGTCTGAAACAGACATATCCAAAGCATGTTACAATTCAGAAGGAACAAATCCAAACAAATTACTTTGAGGGCGTTAAAGTCCAGAGCTAGAAAGACTGAAAAACACTCTTGCTGTATTGCAAGTGGTTCTTTGGGGCTAGTATGGTAAATCACTATGTAAGCAAAAAGAACTTCAAATAATTTTTACTCCATGTCCCTTTATAAGGGACAGGCAAAAGGGAATCAGCTAGAGAATAAACTGTCATTGGTTCCAGATATAAGGAAAACATGTTGAAATACTTGAGTTGGTCTGACATATATTTGAAAAAAAAATTATTCTAATGATGCAAGAGCTTTGTGAGGATTTGCAGAAATTAAGGGAGGTGCTGTATAACCATATGTTATTTCATATAACAGTTTATTTTTTCATATTGTCATGTCCTTTCTATGTTCATACATTCCTCTTATAATTTTGAACTCACTCAAATATTTGAACACGCCTCAAATAGTTTCTTGGTTATAGTTTATTTGCTTTCTCTGCCCATGTCTTTCCCTGAACGACTCTCACTGAAGCTTTGGACCAAGCTCCACCTGTGGTAAAAAGCCTGATTTCTTCCTAACACCCATTCATTACTCATCTGAGGAGGTGCTGAATTGTTGAGGTGACAACAATATCTGAGCACGACCAAACGGTCTACCTGGGCAGCCAGAAAGGTAATGTACCGTGCTCTGGGATTTGATTACTGAGCTGAAAGGGCAAGAGCTGATGTCCTTCAAACTTAGTTTAAAAAAAAAGAAAAAGAAAACCACAAAAAATCCAAACAAAAAAGCTCCCCAACCTCCCCTTCCAGCTTGACTTTCCAGTAAGATAAGAACTGAGCAAGGAAATGTAAAACTGCCCCCTGCAAAAGAAGCATGTAAAATCAGGTTATCTTTATCTGGAGACTGCAGTGCTGGCTGCTGGCGGTATTTAAACAGGATTGTTTCACAGCTGGATGCAATACACCAAGAGGAGGACTGTTATTTCCTCCTCCTCTCACCAACCCCAGGTTTTCCCTCTGCTACCCCGGTTGCTGTTGTGCACTTTCAGATCAGCACATTTATTTATCACAAACTTAAATGACAACCCTAACCAGTGAGATCAAACCCCATCTTTACTCCCACTTTGCATTGCCCAGTTTATATTTCAGAGCTGATTTATGATACTTGCCTGCCTCGCTGCCTGAGTGCCCCAAGTAATTTATTCCATAATGCCCTTCTTGTAAAGAGATTATGCCTGAATTACTCACAGGTTAGTTCTTCTATGACGGCACTCCATGCCCTGGTACTTTTCGGTCATTCACAATTTCAAATAGCTCAAAGGCAAACTGCGATACAGGATTTTGATTATAAGGTCCAGACTTACTCAGCTCAGTTGAACTGGAAAGAGAAAAAAAGAAGACTGGCGGTCTCTTGGGTTATTAAATGAATTTCTGCCGTGCAATACTAGTATGAAACCCACATAAGTCCAAAGAATTGCTTGGGTTTTAAGCAGTGTAAAGAGTTGAATTTGATGTCTCATCTCAAGCTAGGAGGAAAGGGAGTTGAAACGTTGCAGACCTTAAAGCACCTTATAGATGGGTTGTTTAAGGCTGCCACTGTTTGGGGGAAACTAAATAAGTAATAATTTTGTATTGGTTTGTTCATCCTAGTTATTTTTTTCTAAAATAAAATCTAGTATCCAGAGCTGGATTTTATTTTTGTTTCTTTATTGTTAATTAGTTTTGTGTTAACTCCTGCATTGTGAATGCCACTTTAGCATTTTATAGGACTCAGATCTTGAAGGGACTGACCTAAGTACAATTCCATAAGGCAAATGTGAGTTTTACACCTAAATGCCATGCATTACAGGCCCATCGAGTTAAAAAGACTGTGAAGCTGTCCCTGTTGTGGAAATTTGTTATGACCCTAGAGAAAACAGTAGGAAACCTAAATTCTCTTCCTGTGACTGAAGATGTGGAAGATGATATAGGCTGCCATTTTCATTTTTACCTACATGTCTTAGCCTGTACGACACATACAGAAATTAAAAGAAAGAACAACTGTGGCCTGGCCCAATTGAAAAAGGGATATATAAAGGAAAAGACCTTGATAACATTAGTCTTAATTTTACCTTATTCCATGAGTAGCCCAAATAAGTTTAATGGTATTGTTAATGGCATTAAAAAATACATAAAGAACATTAGGTGTTTCCCTTATGAGAATTCAGAATTAAAAGAGTTACTGCTCAAACAGTAAAGGATGAAAATAAAATATATCACTACAGAAAATAAAATAAAAAAATATAAAATCCTGCATATTTAATGCTGGCAGTTATAGCATTACCTTACTCTTGCACGTATGTGCTGCTTTTCAGGTGCATAACTATTTTCCTCCTAGTAATATTTCTGTAACAATAGTCTTACAGTATTGTAAGGCTTGCTGTAAAATCAGCCCTAAAGAAAAATGCAGAGCTGTGGGCAGGTCTGACAAATAGGACACAGAATGGGAAGTGACAGGGAGCAGAGCACAAAGTGCAAGTGCTTAAGTGCTGCGTTTCTCTTTCCTGACCTGGGAATTTGTGCAGAGTAATACTGATACCCTGAGAAGCAAGAAATACAGGACAGGACTTGAAATCTGCTCTTCACCATGACAAACCAGGCAGGAAACACAGCGTAGCTCATTCCTGGTGTCCATCTCCATCCAAGCCTCATTCCAGCAAAAATCAAACTGGAATTACGAAATCCTTGTGTTGCAGTCTGGAGGCTTCGCTGATGTTAGGGATGTCGAAGTGTCCATGCACAGAGAGGGAGGGTGGCTGGGACCAGCTCTGCGGTCCTCCATGAGGTCCACCTCCCCCAAAACCTCTCCACCACATGAACCAAAGCACAGGAAATGGGGACACCTGGGAGATTTACTTCATCCTCCTGGTCTGAACTAAAACACTAGTGCAGGTGCACCCTAAAGGACAATCCACCCAAAGCTGGGCACATACTTGTGTGCCTGCAGTACTCAGACATGAGTTTCTGCACTGCAAATGCAGGATGTAGTGTTTAGAATAAAATTTTTTACTACAAATGATTATGGACATAGTATTATGCAGTTCTGGCTGCATCAAACGTTTTCAAAATATCAGTCGGTGGGACTTCTAAACCATATAACTCATGGAAACACATTAACTTGCTAACACATGTCCCAGGTGCCTCACTGCAAGGAAGGTAGCAGAAGATGGATTGTCTCTTTATACTGGAAAGTCTGGAGAAAACAGCGGTCTCCAGGGACAGTAGAAAGATTTTCTTTAAAGAGAAAAAAACTGAAAAAAAAAAAATCACAGGAGAAATTTTCTAGGAAGGTTTTTAAGGCCCAGGTGGCTCTCTAAATTGCCCAGAAAGCATCATGTGTAGGCTCCTGTGTGGTGTCTTCTGGGTTTCCTGGGGTTTGGAAAGTATTTCTGTACTTTGCTGAAATACAGCTGAAAGCACTAAACCAGCACTAAGCATGTGCATGTCAGACTATTGCAAAAGTTAAAAAATCACACAGAAAATAAGGGTGAGGAGGGAGCAGGAGGCCAGCAGTGCGGTAACACCGCTGACACCAGCTCCTGGGAGTGGAGACCCCAGCACAACTACCTTGTCATTGCATTAACAGAGCACTCCTGGGCTTCTTTCCTGAGCTTTCTTTCACCCAGAAGTCCAGACAAGTTGGGAAGCCCACATAACAGATATGGAGTTTCCAATAGATGTAGGCAAACGGAGGAACAGACACATTTGTATGGGGTTTTGAAAACACCACTGCCCCTTGCTTTGTCTGAGAAAGAGGTCTGTACAAAGAAAAGCCTGCACAAACTTGTTTTCCTTTTACTGCTGTCATACTGATTAGGAGCATCCTTTAGGTAGGGTTCATGACCCTTTTGGAGGCAGCTCCTGGATCACGTGCACAACCATCTTTCCTGACCTCTGCTTGTCTTTTTTCTTCTTTAGTAAAGCCCATTTGAAGTTTCTTTTCTCTTCTTGTACAACGTTTCCTTCCTGCCTTTCAGAGGTTCATATTTGTGGTGCCTTTCTAAATTCCCTGGTGCCTTTTTAAATTCCCTCTTTTTCACCTTTGCCTCTCCATCTTGACTGGGAGATTTCAACTCACTCATCATGCCATCCTTTCCTTCAGACAGATAAGAAAAATACTAGTTCTCTAGGTGTCTGTCAAGCTCTTCGGCATACTAATCACTCTTTGTTAAAGAACAGTTATTAAAATGCACAGTCACTGCAAAGAAATAGCTGTAATGACCTGAGATAAAAGTGTTCCCTCTGTCTTTCCTGCTGCCTCTGAGCAGGCAGTTACTGCCCTGCAGTTCAGCTGCAGAAGATGGTGGGTTACTCAAAACCTGCTTTAGCGCAAAGCTGGCTGCATGAGCTTCTTGACTATTGCTTACTTCAGCCCAATATAAGTGATAGTTAAAGTGATGTAAGTTTGCAGACTGACATCCTCTCCTATCACCTTTTCTTGGGTATATTTAATTTTCTAACCTCCTCCTAAGCCTTCCTAATAGCATTAGCTCGAAACACCTTGACTTGTTCTGTAATTTTTTTAATTTTCCCTGAAGTGGGTGATGCTGATCCCTGCTGTGCGGAATTTTTATGGTACCCCTCAAGGCAAATTAAACATGTTTGTGCTTAAATATAAAGAAAAAATCAATGAACAATTTAATGAAAAATGCAATGGGCACAGTCTTAACACAATGCGTGGTTTTACATGGAGTCTGCAAAGATGCATCAGAAGCAGATTCCTTATATACACTTGCACCAGCACCAATCCCAGAGAAAATGCTGAGGCTGTTTCTTATCACCCAGGGAAACTTCACTCCCTTGCAA
>NW_008825167.1:7943039-7945871 GCF_000699105.1 Pygoscelis adeliae
GGTGATGGCTAACCCCCTGCCTGCCGATGGGAAGTGGTGAATGAATGCCTTGTTTTGCTTTGCTTGCGTGCGCAGCTTTTGCTTCACCTATTAAACCGCCTTTGTCTCAACCCACAAGTTTTCTCACTTTTACTCTTCCAATTCTCTTCCCCATCCCACTGCAGGGGGGGCAGTGAGCAAGCAGCTGTGTGGTGCTTAGTTGCTGGCTGGGGTTAAACCACGACAGGAGGTTATATACACACAAGCTATTCAAAGATAAGCAGTTTTCCTAATAAGTTTTCGTACAAACAAGAATGTTTGAATTGTGCACAGAAAGTCCATAAATAGCAAGAGCCCCGCAGCACTGTCAGGATACAGACCTATTGCATTAAGCATGTTTTTTGAAAGTAGAAAATTCCTCCATGAAATCAACCTAAGGTCTAAGACATTTCTGATTTGAACAAATATACTGTACAGAAATTTATCAGTCCTAAACTCATGAAATCTTTGTGGTTCCCTCGTCAAAAGTGCTTGGCTTTCACAGAAATAGTGAGTTTGAGTGTGTTTTCTCTCAAAATTCACCTTCTCTCCATCACGCTGCCTTCCATAAGGTCAGTTATTTACAACTTAGGCATCAGTGGCATGAACAAAGGTTTCACACTCCAGTTTTTACCCTCAGCATCACCTCAGTTATTTCAGTGGTTTTATCTAGGTTTAACTGACTTGAACTTAAAAGGTAATTCTGTTGATGAGGTACAAGAAGAAACAAAATCAGCTTCTCTTTGTAATCTTTATTTTCTCTCAGGTTTCCAGAGAAATAAAAAGATGTAGGAAGATTTATCATAATTTTTACTCCATAGCCCAGGTCTAAGCAAACTCAGCCTCACAGATTGCCTGTGCCAAGATGTGGGAGGGCTTTGAGGGACCTCTAAATATTACATTAAATCTGGCAGAGATAGAGTTGACCCTTGAGTAGTTATTTAGCTCCCAGATCATGGAAAAAGTGACACTTTTTTGTACACATATTTCAGGGTTATGAGGGCAAGGACTGTGCTGAAGGGCAGGTAGATTAATTTGAGCCTCAGAAAGCAAAATCTGTGAGAAGCCAGTTTTGATCCATTTTGTCTCCTGCCAAGATAGTCCTGCAATGCTGACACGGTGCAGTGCCTGGGAGTACTGGGCTTGCTCTAACAGCACTACCTGATCGTCCCTCCTGCTGCAACTAACTTTTTCCCTGCCTCTTCTCCTTCCCAAGACACCCCAAACAGGATGCACTGGCTATTAGAGTCATTAGAGTTTGTTTGCTGGACTTGGTAGACCTGAGCTCAACCCAAGAGAGGGAACTACTGTATTGTTCATTAATGCCCCCAAATATCCCAGCTGGAATCAGATTCATTTCTGTAGTGCAGAATATTGAAGACACAATGCTAGCAAGTGTGCTCCAAGGAAGAAAGAGGGGGAAAAGCAGATGGTACTGGAAGGGAGAAGCAAATTGGTTTTGCGGTTATAGCGTAAACTTTAGAAATCTATAATTTTATGCAGCCTTCCACAATTTTAAGCACCTTTGACTAGGCTGCTCAACAGTGGATAATAAAAGGATCAGAAAAAACATGGAATCAATAAGGCTGTCAGAGCTCTTTCTCCCTACTACAGTGTTTCACATTTACTCTGTGTATCTCTCCACAGTATTTCAATAAAACAGGAAAACAGCCAGTCTCAAAGCTGAGCTATAAAATTTACTCTTCACACACTACTAACTACTGCTTCAGAGATTTAGTACATGTCTAGACAGGGATCCATTTTTAAAATAAAAAATTATAATACTGTATTAAAGAGAGTTATTACTGTGTATGCTAGTGTTCATAAGGATCAGCATCCCTCTCTTCTCCGAATTTAACTTTAGTGCAATTTCAGGGATTTTACACTGTTGGCTTTTCAGAGACAGGATAAATGCAATTCATTAGTATGTATGAATAGTATCCTTTAGGTTTTTATGTTGTTATCTAGGCAATTAAGAAAAAAACATATCAAAACGAAAAACTAAACCTAGACATATCCTTTCCAAATGCTTAAAGGTTTAATTTGGAAGATACTCTGTGAGCTCCCCATTTTTGAAAATGCTGGTTAGGACAGTTTTTATAACATGGCAAATAATTTGATAAAAGTGCTTCATATCTTTTAGTGTGGATCTAGATAGAGGTGGGAAAGGAGAGGAAAAGTGAGATAAGAGTCCTGAATTCAAATGAATGTTAGTAGGATGTCCCTGCACACATATCAGATGGGGATATTTTTGAGTTGATGATAGCAGCTGCTGAGCAGCCAGTAAGCCATCAGCTGTTTCCTTTCTGAATTCATCTTTATCTCTTCAGTTTCTTCTGACTATTGAAGAAAAGCAGTACCATACTTTTAAAACTGTACCAGAAATCCTGGTGCATACGCACAGCTTACCTCAGTGTTTTCTGTAGCAAAGATAGACAGACCTTACAAGATACAAGTCTTTGACTTTGGTCAAAGAAAGGAATTAGAGAAAAGGAACTGATCCTTCTACAGGTGTTGCCAAAAACCACCCTTTTGTGTTTGCTGTGAAGTTGTACTGAACTGCAGATGTGCACCTGGGTCTCTGACCTCTCTCTTCCCTTGCTCACATGAAATGCCATCCTCCTTTCCTCTTGTTTATTCATCAGGGAAATAGCCTGCTCTGCTTTGGCAGGAGGAGTCTTTTTTGGGGTGACACCTACAAGGTGACACCTTTCTAGCCTATCTTTCATGGGCTGATAACAAACTAATGATTGTCCAAACTCTATGTGGAGTCCTCTGCTGCTAGGCAAAACAGAAATTCTTAAAAAATAAGAA
>NW_008825167.1:7945906-7946819 GCF_000699105.1 Pygoscelis adeliae
CTGATAGACTTCACAAGATCTCAGTTATATTTGCAGGAAGACTACACAGATTATTTTGGGTTTCTCTCCAATAATGTGATTGCTAAGGCAATCTCTAGCTGAGGGTTCCTGGGACTTTCTGAATCACTGCAGAGGTAGGGCAGAAAGGAATGTGTATCTTTTTGCTCCTGCCATCTGCAAGCAGCAAGGTTTTTACTTCCCATACTCAACCAGAAGATTCCTATGTGACTGAGACTGTGGACATCTCTTACTTGACAAATACTTTCAGTAGGAAAGTTCTCAGAGAAGCAGCAAGCACTCCTGTAAGCAGTGATGAGTGGGAGAGTTAAGTGACTTTAACAGGGTTAGAAACAGCTAACACAGGGGCTAGGAGAAGAGGTAACCAAGATAGAGAAGCACAGATCTGATGATATTAATGCATCTGACGCAGCCTGCTGCTCAGATGGATTCCAGGTTTGGAACGGACCTTTTCTACATCTTTTGTGAACTGACTACCACTATTTGTATTGTGTTACTTGCTGACACTGCGCTGTTATTTGTATTAACAAAACTGCTGTACAGTCTAGTGATTTCACAGGTAACACAAGTAGAAGCTTTGTTTTGGATGAGCTGTTCGTATGTGTCTTATATACATAAATATTTGTTTGAGTCTTGAATGAGACCTACAGGCTGAAACTGTGTGATTTGGGCCTTTTTTTTTAACAGATGAAGGAAGGTATGAGGGGAGGCAACCACCAGAAGAAGTAAGCAGAGAATATGATTTAAAAGGTGGAGAACAATAAGAAATAAAATGTGTTGATTGTTTGTTAATTTTTAAGCAGGAAATAGGCACTGAAACCCTGGAAAATCTGTATGATCTATGCTGTCAGACTTGCATTCATAAACAGAGACAGTAACAACTGATATCTTTACT
>NW_008825167.1:7946867-7955897 GCF_000699105.1 Pygoscelis adeliae
GTGAGTAAGATGTTATTTGTAGTGACTTGCCCTCAAGTTTATATAGTTTACCTGTAAACTCACACTAGAACCAAGCATTTTTGCTCTAAGTCAAGTTCATTTTTAAAAGCATAAAAATGAACCATAAAATGAATATTCCAAATAACTCCGGTGTGTCAGCACTTGAAAGCTTCTCTGGTACATTTGAGCTTTTTAGTGAAATGTGAGGATTTCTCAATTACAAGATTTCTGTAAGTGTTTAGGTTATGAATGGTCCAGCATCCTCTGAGTTTTAATGGCCTTTAATGGATTAAATTAGTGGATTTTAATGTGAATATCTGCTCTGACTAGTGAAGACTGAAGTATTTCCAGAGGTGTGTATTGAGAACGTGACAGTACCTGTCTTACACATTGCAAATATTATGCACTTCACTGCAGAACACCAAAGAGGTGAATGTTACAGATTTTCTTTCCTTTTTTACAACATGCTACACAATATTGAACCACTGTTATCTAATTACCTTATTTTTCACAGTCTTGTTCACTTTATTAGGAGCCTGAAAGGGACTTGTTGGTGAGGCAGTCTGAAGTCTACAACATCTCCCAGGATGATACTAGGAGAACTCATTATGGCTCATGAAATGCTCACAGATTATGGTATTCCATGCTACAGAAATATCTACAAGAGGAAAACAAAAAAAAAAAAAAAGTGTTGCTTTGGAAGGATAAGAAAAAGTGACTCCTCCCAGTGAATACTGTTTCTTGCCTGAACTATTAAAGTATTCTGTTTTAAATGAAGCAGGTATCCAGAGGAGGAGGGGAATGTTATATCATCATTTAAATAAAGTGTGCTTTATAAAATGGATGCACAGAGGAAAAGGAGTTCAGGTAGCAGAATAAGTGATATGCCACTAGAAGGGAAAAAGCCCAGAGAAACTAAAGAAAGACTCCTTTACTTTCACAGGAATGTTGCCACACACTGAGCAATGTACCTGGAGCTATAAATAAAAGAGGAAAATAGTTTTCTAACCTTAATTAAAAACTTACGTGGCAACATTTTTGCTAGGTAACAAAAGGAGTCATTGGGCTCCCTACCAGCAATGCCTCTGATGACTAAACTTATTGCTGTCTGCAGCAATTTGCATTGATTCTCTCCCCTTCTTTTTAATCTCCGATTTTGGTTGGGATGGAGCTGGCACTGTGGTGGCAGTGAATTTGCTATGAATAGATATACTTTTGCTCTCAGTTCCCACATGTATCAACAGTTTTGACTTAGGTAGATATACTTGTGATCACCAATTGCAAAGAGGGAAGAGAAATTAGATACATTTGATTTGAAAATAGTCTCAAGTATAATCTCAGATATAAGCATTCTCAGACACAACAGTTCTGTTCACTCCTTTTCCCTCCAAACCTTTCTTTTTATCTAATATACCTCTGACATCCCCCATGCTGCTACTTATAGATCTTGATATAGGTGGAGGAAAGCTCGGAATTACAGGGATATGATTCTGAAGCTTATCTAAAACATTTAGGCTAGGATAAAAGATCACAAGGAATCTGGAGAAGCAATGATGAGAGAAAAGAAAGCATCTACAGACAATATGAAATTATTTTGGTTTGTAAACACAGAAGTTGGCCATGAAGAGTTGCAAGAGGATCTAATGAGGCTGAAATATCTGTAATACACTTGCAGGTGAAATTCAGTGTTGATTTGTGCTGAGTAACGGGAGGACGGGGGAGAAGGGAGGGAATGAACCCTAACTAAACTACAGAAAAATGGGCTGTAAATTATCTATTACCATTCAGGAAATATATCTCGGCATTTTTGTGGATAGTTCAAACAAATGTCAACTCAATGTTCAGCAGCAGTCAAAAAGGCGGACGGTGTATTAAACAATAAGTAGGAAGACTCCAGTGAGCAAATCAGAAAATATCACTGTGTCACTTTAAAATCCACTGTGTATTCATGTTTTGAATACTGTGTATCTTAGGTCTTACTCAGGTATAGAAGGTTGTTGAAGATGATAAAAAGCACAGAACAGTTGCTAGATAAAGGGCGGGTGAACAGATAGAAACATATAAAACCATAGATATCACACAGAAAGTGAGTAAGGAACAACTGTGTGTTATTCTCACAGGATGAGACCTGTAGGGCAGCAACTGAAATGATCACATGTGGTTTTATAGTACATGCAAGAAAGAAAACTCTTGCCAGGCAGAAGCATTGCCGTTCTTGCATTGCCACAGTATGAAGGGGACCTTGAAAGCTTAAAAAGGCTCAAAGATATATTCATGAAAAAAATGAATCATTAAAAATAAAGATACAGATACAAGCTCTGGTTTAGGATGTCTCTGAATTGCATTTTGCCAGCACGTGGGAGTATACAGTGGGGAAAACTACACAGTGCTATTCCCTGTTCATTTCTTGTTTTCTCTAAGCCTCTGCTGTTGGTTCCTGTCAGAAACATGTAACTGGGTGAGAGATTTGGTTTGCTCATCTTGGGATCCTGAAAGAGCTGAAAGAAAACTATGAGCCAATTTCAATGAACACTTTTGAGTGATTTGGCTTCCTACTCACCTAGGAACCTAGAAGAGGTCCTTGCCCGTGGTTCCTGCTCGCTCAGGGACATGCAGGATGCTGACCCCAGTTTCCTTGGGAAGAGGACTCAGATTATTGGTGATGAGGCCAGCTGCTCGCTTTGATTTCTGCTGAATGCCCTCTTTTCTAAGTGAAGGCTAAACAGCTTAGTAAGCCCATAAAATAGAAACAAGTGGTGTATTACTGGAGTCCAGATGCCTCCTTCTTCAGATTAAAGCTTTTGCATACTGTGTTGCTCCAGACCAGGTGATGGGTTAGAAGTGCACAACCAGAAGAAATGACAGTGAACCCTAAAAACTACAGCAGGGTGGGGGGCAGTGGTAGACTGGGAGCTAGCTGGCTCAGAGAGAAGAAATCAGTTTCAGGGCAGGAATGAATACTGCTCTGTGATTGTTGCAGTTACTTTTCATACTTTGCTTTGGAAAAGGTGAGTTTTTAGCTAGGAATGTTTTCAGCTGCAGGAAAGCAATTGGGAATTTTATTTTCTGGTTGGGAGTGGGACAGAGAAGCTAATGGAGTGAGATGAGACGTGAGGATGGGTTGTATGCAACACTGCTCTGCCCAGGGGATATCAAAATTGCTGTCTTCAAGGCCAATAAGAAAAAAATTTGTTAAGACACAAAAAAGATGAGGGAAGTGTAAGGATTTCCTGAGAGATGAAGTTGAATACCAGGGATGTTCCAAATGGGGGAATAAGAAACCTGAAACTCCTGCTCATGTTAATTAATAAAAAGGTGGTATATGCAGCATCATAATTTCTGTACATGAAAAAATACTGAGGAGGTATTTAAGGATAAACTTAAAGATAAGTAGCACCTGAGAACAATACAATTCACTCATTTTATCTCTTTCAGAACTTAAAACCAAAGGCACTCCTGTCACATTGAGCTTTGCTGATATTCAGTACATTTATTTTGCAATTAATGAAAATATTTTCTGTTTAATTTATGAATTTTTATAATTGAAGATTAGTTTGGCAGACCCAGTCAGACACACTTAGTGCTCAAAAAAGGCTGAAATAATTACTTAGGCATGAAGAGATTTTACTATGCATATTTGTTTACTATGGCGTCTTGGAACAGCAACACAGATGTTGGAACAAACAGTTCCTATTGCAGCTCCATCTCTTCTCAGATTGAGTTTGAACTCATCATTGAATAGATTCGCTCAGCAGTTAAAATTTGTTGAAATAACCTCTCAGTTCTTTGAATATTAAGATTTCATAATCTGCAGAGATCGGCATTAAATGTCCCATTGCTGTTATATTAATATTCCTCATCAAAGAAGAAATATTTCTGTCTAGAGGAACCATGAAGCAAGACTTGCAGCTTTGTTCCCATGAAAAAGTGGCACTCGCTCTGCTTGTTTTGATCTGGACCAATACTATTCAGCCATGAATTTTTCACTAGTTTTAAATCCCTGGGAGTCACAACTCGAAGACTGAAACCAGCACATACTCATTCAATGATATTTAACTGAAAGAGTGAAGACATCCTGCTTCTGAATGACGTGCATGATGGAAGTATATTTTATATTTTATAGAGATCACGCTTTCATAAGCCATGGGAAAATTTGCCTCGTGGTTTGCCATTCTATACTTCTTGCAATTTAGGTAATTTCTGCTGTAAGTGGTAAATGCATTGTTTTATTTTTTTGCAAGTATGTTTCCATCTTTTTCTTTTCTATAAAACCACTTCAGAAGGAGTAGGATCTCCAACTGCAAAGAGAGTACTGCAGTCAGTAGCAATGCAGCCTGCACCATTTTTACTACTCTGCACACAGACTTTACAGCATCCCTGATTTTTCAACATGGATAACCTCCAAAGACAAGAGATGCTTGGGCATCACCTATTTATTCATTCATTTCATTGCTGATGCTGCCAGAGGGATTTCTTATTATCGACACTATGCTAATCATTTTCAGAATGCACGTGTGTCCACTTGGAGCCACGGTAAGACCAGCAGACCCATTTTGCCTTGGCCACTATGTAGCTGTAGACAGGTGAGGTTTTGTGAGCATTAAGAGAGCTACAGAGTTAACAAATTCAAGTATGGAGAAAGAAAAGGATAGACATTTCAATGGGAGCCATTTTCATAGATAGCAAGTGACAGTGAAGATAAGCAGATCTGAGTTTTGTGTCAGGCAAATAAACTTGGTGTAATTTCTATTACTTTGCTAAGATTTAGGCTTAAAGCCTAGCAAGGAATTCTCAGACTCTATATATGGAAACAAATTCATTAAAAGCATGGTATCAAAAAAAAGTAGATAATCATCACATAGTGATTTCTGAAAATGATCACCATTTAACTAATCAAACAATGTTTTCGATATCACAATGGACGTCAGCTCTGTTGTTGGGAAAAAGTAACCAATTTCTTGTACAGAGTAGGACAATTGTCACTAAAAGCAGAGGAGGAGCTTCCTTAATCCAAAATAGTATAATGTTAAAGCGGCATAATTATACGGGGGTTCTTATGTATAGGGGAAAAGAATGACTAAGAAATGCTCTGTACAGAACAAAGGTGATTAAGAAAGCAATCAGGCACTAATGTACTGTACTATTTTAAATGAGACTTAATACCTGGTTTATGATTTGTCTGATTTGTGCTCGCTTTGGAGAGCTGAGAGAATCCAGCATTTTCCTGTAGCTGCCAAGCATACAACTCATACTGATAGGTGAAGTATACTACCATAATTGTCCTAAATTATTTGAAAGGGGGTAATTATTCAATATATGCTTTCTAGTACCTATATATTTAAAGCTACAGGGAACTGCCGCCCCGCTGGTGATTTCTCCTCTGCAAGTAGGTACGACAGCCAGGTGAGCTGCCAGCATGTGCTCAAGGCTCTGGCTCGCACGGAGCCTCCTCGCAGGTCAGGGCAGTCGTGCCATTTGGTCCCTGCCATGATAAAGGATTACACTGGCTTTGGATTCTATACTATTAGTTTTTAGAAATGGGATAGTGGTGTCACAAAGTAAGGTTAGGGTCTGGAGAGTAATTCTCACATCACGTTTCACATTTCATGTGAAAATTACTGTTCTTTTCTGGGTCTGTGTGACTAGATTGAATATAACTTTGAGGTGATTTGCGTTGTACATAATTCATCAAAGCAAAAATTGTTTTAATATTCATTTTGTGTTTAATTTTGATGTACATTAATAAAAAAAGTGAGTACTTTAGCTGATTTTTACATGTCAAAACTATTTGCTTTCAGAGTTAAGCGAATCCTCTGGAAAAATAAGATTTCACAAAATTTTGATTTCTGTACATCTCTCTGCTTTAATATGTTGACATTTCACTGTGTCTCGCTTCAGTGATCCCTTAATCAAGGTGTATATAATGATTTTAATTGTTTGCATAAATCCATCTCGGTATCCATGGTACCATTTCTCTGCTCTTTTCCATAATTCCTCCAGCTGCTTTTTTGTTTCAGGTGATGTAGTTCCTACAAGTCTGCCCTGTATTTTACCTGCTGCTGCACTGGAAAACTGCTAGCATCCAACTTCTTGACATTTAACTTGTGTGTGAAACCTGAAATTGTATTCTTCTGCTCTCATCTCACACTGCTAACTCAGTCAGAGCACTTTATCTGTGGGCATGATGGCTATCTAGGAGTTTTATCTTTCCTTTTGTTTATTCTCCCACAATATGCATGACACACTAATCAATTTAATCTCATTTCATAATCTTCCATCTGCATTTCTAACTTTAATAGGTCCTCCTACATTATTTAGCTTGTTCTTGCTGGTATTTACAGCATTGGCTTGCTTCTCAAGCATGATTTTCTTTTTTTCTCATAGATTCACCTGATACAGAATTGATGAGATCCTGAAACATTCATGTTCTTGGCTGTAAGTATTTTGCAAATACTCTGACAGAACAGGTAGAAATGTTGTCACCTAGCAACTAATAACTTTATATATATATATATATATATATATATATATATATGATTTTTTCTTCTTCTGGAATTGCCTAGATGATTTTTCCCCTTAATTTTCACTTGCATTTTTTGTGAGAAAATGAGAACATATTCTTAAAAAGTTTTTAAAAAATGGTGAAGTCAGCTGGCTGTCAAATTAGAAGGCTAAGAAATATCAAGCAAGTTGTTACAGTCTATAAATTAGCACCTGTATTTTCCTGGTATCTTTGAAACTGATGATTGCAAAAAATTCCTTAGTGAACAGGCATTTTTCCTATGCAGTATATGGGGCTATGGGGGAGCTGAGCTGTCCTTTTTTTGTGCTGCACTGTGGGGGGGAACATTTTTTAGGGGCAGGATCAGTATGTTTATTCTCGTTCTGGAAACAGCAGGGAATAAAAATCAAGTACAAAAAAGTTTGCACACGATCTTAACTGCTTATATTAATCTCTAAGAAAATCCAGTAGAATATAGTCTATCTTTCCTCATCATTAATGTCAGAGAATTTCATGTCAATTCCCAATTACCCAGTTTAGGAGCACAGGCAAAAAGAGCAGACACCACTCCAGGGGAAACCTGTCACTGCTCTTGTATTCTGTAAGCAGCCAGATTCTTTAGAGGAAAGCAGAAGAAATCCTGTCTGGACTATTTCTAATTAAACACATATTTTAAAGGTTTTTTCCCAGTCCTAAATGATACCCATGTCTGAAGCTCTGAAGCTTTGTTTTGTTTGTTTGTTTGTTTGTTTTCAATCTTAAGTAGGCCAATGCTGCCTTTGTTCTATAAATTCAACTACCTTTTTTAAATTGTAGTAGTGAACTGCATAGGATTACTCTGATTTTAAAATAAATTTCTTTCAAATTGCCAGATTAACTACATTTTCAGTTACTTTTCAGAAAGTTAGTAGGAGACGTGAGTGTCTGCTTTAAAAATTGGAAGTATCTGATACACCTCTTCACTGTCTGTAGTATTCATTGCTTCTCTCTGACATGTTTCTTTTTAATGTCTTCTATACAGGCCTTTTTTATATATTTTTCACCACTTCCATTGAAACTGTTTTGAAGTAATAAGAGATTATAACTGAACACATGATTATGAATAGAGCTATATGAAGGGCTTAAATAATGGCATAATATAGAGGTATGTTATCCATAGGTGTGTGTACATAGCTATATATTACCCATATCACCTAATATCCTGTTGACTTTTTTAACTACCCCTTGTCATCTGAGAAGATGCGGTTGTCGTGGTTTAACCGCAGTCGGCAACTGAGCACCACGCAGCCGCTCGCTCACTCCCCCCAGCGCCCCGCTGGGATGGGGGAGAGAACTGGAAGAGTAAAAGTGAGAAAAACTCGTGGGTTGAGATAAAAACAGTTTAATAATTGAAATAAAATAATGATAACAATAATAATAATAATAATGTAATAATGATAATAATAATATACAAAGCAAGTGATGCACAGTGCAATTGCTCACCACCCGCCGACCGATGCCCAGCCAGTCCCCGAGCAGCGGCCCCCCCGGCCAGCTTTCCCCCAGTTTATGTACTGAGCATGACGTCCCATGGTATGGAATGTCCCTTTGGCCAGTTTGGCTGTGCCCCCTCCCGGCTTCTTGTGCACCTGCAGCCTTCTCAGTCGGTAGAGCATGGGAAGCTGAAAAGTCCTTGGCTAGTGTAAGCCTTACCTAGGAACTGATAACACATCGGTGTGTTATCAACTTTGTCCTCGTCCTAAATCCAAAACACAGCACTGTGCCAGCTACTAGGAAGGAAATTAACTCTATCCCTGCTGAAACCAGGACAGTGGTTCACTGGCTCTTCACAAGAATGCTTTGGTGCTCTTGATATCATTTTAGTCTGTTTGAACTCATCCTAGAACTTAACATCATTCGTCTCCATATAGATTACTGTGCATTTTCTGTGCATCACATTTCATTGTTCGGGGCTGAAGCAGGAGCACGTTTGCTCCCTCCTTTGGCCCCTGCTGAGTACAAATTTTCAGCTGAGTACAAATTTCACATTTCATTATTTTTTCCTTTCTTTTGATCATTAATAAACACATTAAATGACATTAATTTATTATTAATTTAACACCCTTACACTACTGTTGTCATTACCATTAGTGTTATATTAATGCACACCATTAAACCTTCCTCCTGTGATGGAAATCAACGCCTTGTTATTACTGTTTTTTACAGCTTCTAACTGATTTTTAATCTATGGTAGGAGATGAGAGATTTCATTTTTTGATTTGCCTAGTAGGATTTTTTATTGTGTAGAGTTTTATCTAAAACTTTTATTTTCTTCTCTAGCATTTCTTTGCTCCAAAAAATTAAGACAAAACTCAACAAAGCAATGGGGCCTGCCCCAGCAAAAGTGCTTGAGCTCTCCCTTGTCTTTCGTGTAGACAAGCCTTTTACAACATTTGAATTCTGAGCTGTGACTGGCCACATGACCTGGATATTCCTGTGGATTACCCATAGATTCATCCAGCTCTGCAGGCAGCATAGGAGTTACAGAG
>NW_008825167.1:7955959-7972856 GCF_000699105.1 Pygoscelis adeliae
AACAGAAGGCAGAGAACTGCAATATTTGTTTGCACTCATCAGGTGCAGCAGTATGTAGGTGCTGCTTTTTGCTAGACCCATCTGTAGTCCGTTACATTCTTCCTTCTGGAAGGAGAGAGATTCACCATTATGTTCCTTTCCTAATATAACATTCAGAGCCCTAAACATGCCACAGTTTCACGTGTAGAAATCTGTGAACTTTTTAAAGAAATTCAGCATACAAATAAATGGCAGGATATGGCTCATTAGTAAATGTCTGTGAGGCTAAGCAACTCTTTTAAGTGTTATAGAGAAAGTGTTGCAGAATGCAAACAGGTATTAAATCAACATGATAGACCCCATATAATCCCTGACTAGACTAATGCTTTATGGCTGAACTTGTTTTCAGATGCACTCCATCAGGCAGTTTAGGCTTCCTGTTCCGCCTTACTCTTTCTAATGTGAGTCAAAGTTAGTCCAAAGTCAGAAACTTGCTGCTAGTTTGTTCTGTTTGTTTTAACCCCCGACTTGTGTTAGTGCAGACTGTAATGTACCTTCTTAAGATTGTTATTTTGCAACTAGCACAGCTTGTCTTTGTAGCTGAACAGATGTGTTTCAACAGGATGGCACTCTGCAGAATTGTCCTGAAATTCTGCATTTTATGTAGCTCTTCTCACTGCTAGTTTTTCACTGTACCATCTGTATTGCTATCATGCAGAAGCGAAGTCAATGGGGCATTAAGAACTTGCTGATGCTACTGTTTCTTGTTGGAGCTGAAAAAGAGCTGTTACTTTGCTCTGCATTTTGCTGGTTTTGTCACCCTTAATCAAAGTGACAATATGGCTTTCTGGGACAGTTTATGAGGCCAGTAGATGCACAGGAGGAACTGTGTGTTTGGCCTGTGCACCCATGAAAAGGAGGGATCCCATGCTCAAGGTCTTAGAATTGAGAAACAGCCTTGAGTCTGCTCTGCTCCTTCTGATCCCAATGCCTTCCCTCCTGCATGGTGGAGCAAAAAACTCTAGCAATGCACATCCATGCTGTGCATCCAACTGCTCTATAGAGCAGAATTTTGCTTCTTTTTTTTTCTTCACATTTCCTCATCTTTAATAGCACAAACAGACCTCCCCCTACCCCCAAAAGGCCTCAACCAACCAACAGACAAAAATCCAACCACCATCTAACATTTTTGGGAAAGAAGAGGCAAGGACCATCTTTTGCAGCATTGCTTTAGTACTCAGACTCATGAAAACTAGATTACAGTTCATGCGTTTGCTTGTTTATGCGTGCTTGTCTCCTTGACTTTGCAGTGGGGTGGAGAGGATCATGGTCCTGCTGAGCAGCACAATCCGTTGGTCACGGACTGAAATGCTGCAGCCAAGCAGTGATACTTCATTTTTTCCCTGTCTGCCCCATTTAAGTGAGTTAAGAAGCATGATGCAGTCTTGCTGTTTTCAGCTGATTGTTTACAGACTGGTAGAAAGAGTCTCCTGCCTGAGCCCCACTTCTTACTCTGCCAGTTAGATCAAACCAGAAGTCTACATCCCTCTTGGTTGCCCATGCTGAGACCATTTTGGTCCTCTCTTCAAAGTGGAAAAAAATGAACTGAGCACCAAATTCTGCTCCATTGTTTCAGACGCTTCAAGTCACCACCAGGATTACGTGATTGTAAGCCAGTGTAAATTTTAATTAAATGGCTTGGAGAATCTCACTGGATTCTCCAAGGAGAATCCAGTGCTCCAAGGAGCGTTGTTGCCTTTTGCCTGTGTTGTGGTTTCATTGTCCTTTGTTCCTGTGCACACATCAGAGTACTGCATTTCTTTCTTTTCATTGCTGCCTGAACCAATAAAGGAATAACCTTTCCCTGAAGATAATGAAGGACCACTTGGGAGAATAAGAAAAAAAACCCTCAATTTTATATGATGCTAATTCCCAGCGGAGTTGCTGATATGCACCATATGAAAGTGTGCTAGGTGGAATCACACTCTGGTAACTCAGGGACAATAGCATCATGAGCTCAGATGAGGCCAAGACTTCAAATGCCAGTTGCAACAAAGCCAGCATAGCAAACATCATGGTCTTAGTTGTCCCATTTCTAAAATTTGTGGAGTGGTGTCTGGTCTGAGAAAATTTTTTTCTCTGAAAGGTCACTGGACAGTTCGTAATAATACCATATACTTGCATAAAACACTCTTGGACCAAGATATCAAAGGTGTAACAAGCAGAACAGGAAGAGTTCAGTAACGCTGGGGGACTTCTACGCTCCCCACAGTTGACATGCAGTGTTTATCACAGGATCCTGCAGCCTGACTTTCCCACTGCTGGATCATGTTTGTTTGGGCATCTTCACCACATGCCGAGACCTGCAAGCGGGGGTCGCCTCAACCAGCCAACAGCACAGTAGGAGCTAGGACTAGCATATTACTAAGCTGAGCATTAAAATGCTCACTCCTGTATGGGCACTCAATGAGTCTGTGTTGGCCGAGCCGTGGGCAGTGAGGTGAGGGGTGTGGGTCTCCATTGTACATTCAACATGCTCATCTGGTGAATACAGCTTTCTGAAATGTCAATGTTTTCTCAGGGTTTTATGCCATTTCATGTGATTATTTCTCACTTGAGTTACTATTATTACCTCAAAAATTTCCCATTTTTCTTGGTTTTGTTTTTTTTTCCTTTCTTTTCTTTTCCTATGTGGCTTAGCTTATGTACTCTCTCCCAGTCCAGTGACATTTTTCAAACAGAGCTGAGCAAAGGCCAGGCAGCTCTGCTTCGCAGAAATGGGCCTTGGGGCTCAGCTGTATTTGACTTGGTTTGGGCTGTGGGTGACAATATGCTTCTGCTGCTTTCAGTGCCACATCTTCTTCTCCTCTCTGAGTGATAACAGATGCTTATTGAGTTATCTGCAAAAGCCTGATTTTCCTTTTACGTTTAAAAAATAACATACCAAATTCTTTATTAAAAAAACAGAGTACAGAAGGAATAGTTTGCTTTGACCAGGGTTGCAAACAAAAGATCAATATTCTTTATAGCATGTTGATTTATTTGAAACAGATACATTTCTGGTAAAATATGTTGTATCATTCCATGTCTTAAAATACTGGGTGAATTCTGATTTAAGATATGGCCTAAACTATTGATATATACGAGGATTTCTCCTCTAGAAGGAATCCTTAGATAATCTGTAGGCTGAGCTGAGTTATGTTGTTGGATTGAATGAACTCCCAGACACCCTATGGGAGCTGTGAAAGATATAAAACCCTTAACACATTTCATTTATTCTTAATCTAAGTCCAAAAGAAAAGTGTTAATTTACATAGTTTATTAATTAAATTCATTTTATAAATTCTGGAATAGAGCACAGTTGGAAGTGGCATATTAGTGCATTTTGTGGACAGCTAATCAGCTTGTGGCAAATTGGTCCAGCACAGAACTACCCTTACCTGAAACAGAGATAATCTAGAAATCACAATGAAGGACAAACCCCATTTGTGCTGGCTGGGAATTATAGCAACCTCTGGTTGTCTCAGTTTGAGAGGATTCTGCTTAGGTGAGTTGGAGGTGAATAGCAATGTGACCCACTCATGATATTATTAACTACCCTGACTCTTACTCATGTAATCTAAAATCCCAGGTTTAGAAACTGGGAATATCTCTCAGTATCTTTTCATTCCTGGAAAACATCTGAAGAAATAAGTGAATGTAAACACACATACATATTAAATTAACATGCTTTTGTTGCTAAGGTAACAAATTTCAGATCTTCTCTGTGGGAATACTGCACCACATGTAGCACTTAATTCACAAGTATTAAAGAAGCTGTTTTATGCAGCCGTTTAGTGACACGAACAGTACATGGAGTTGAGATGAGTGAAATTCATATTCAGCACGAAGACACTGATGGCTCTGTGATAGCTGGAATTTAGACGGAATCATATTCATTAGTACTAAGGAGGCAAAATGATAGCAGAAAAGACAGCCTCCCTTTATTTGCTCCTCTCTTCTGCCCAGGTTCTCTCACCTTTGACTATATCATTCAACCACTTGTCAGGGCTTTATTAGAAGAATAAAAAAGTGTTTAGCACTGCTGAGTTTTAACAAACATACAGTGCACTTCATTAAATGTGATGCCTTGGCCAGGAGAATGGACATGGGGAAGATGTTTTTATATTCTCATAGCAACTGTACAGAGAAAAGAGGCTGGCATTTCAAGGTGTTGCTTTCTTTAAAAGCAGAATTCATATGTCACTCTTTGTATTTTTATACTCTAATTGGACAGAAGTTTACAAATACTAAATTTCACAACATTTGTGAAAAAGAAGGAAGAGAAAGAGAATATAGACATGGCTTTAATGAGCCAGACCAAAGCAGAAAGTGCACATGTGCCTCTGATCAGAGGATGAAGGATTGGCTGGGGATAGTTAATGTGTTTTCTGGAAGTGGACAAGTCTAATGTATCTTTGCCAGGTATATTTTGTCTTTTCTTTTTTATAGCTTGGGTGCAGAGATTTAGTGCTTTGTCTCCAGATTCAGGAAGAAACTCTTTGGCACTGGTGAGTAAGGGGATGGGGTTAGGGGGAGGATATTCCATGATATCAGTTTGACAATGCCTTGTCAAAACATCAGCTGCTACTTCCTCAGATGTGTATGATGGTTTAAAGTCACCCTTAGGTTACATGTGTTTATTCAGTTCCCCTGGTGATGAAAACTTCCAGGAGAAGGTTACAGCAGCAAAATGAAATTCTTCTTTTTATTCATAGATGGAGGACAAAAGATCCTGAAAAGTGGATGGTAACATCTGTGCAAGGCAACTCTCTTGAACAGTCTCCGTGTTGCTACACCCCAGGTGATGATTGTGGTAGAAATACCATCTGTTTATTCATTGAACCTTGAATATCTGACTCCAGATCAAACTCTTCCCTGAATCATTGCGTTTTACCTGAGTCTTTCCTTCCACAAAATGATCTGGGCATTATCAAGTAAAGCCATTATTTTCATTACTGCTTTCATGACTGAAAGTTTTGTGATTTCTATATCTTCTTAAGTTAACAAATATGACAATTACAAAACTTGACAGGCAGAAAGAGAGATTGTGGAGAACAGCACTTGAGGAGGAGCCTGTTTTAGTGGTGTCCTTTTTGGCAGACTTGCACTATTGTCTGTTACTACTCAGCAGACATAACTGTTAGATAAATGCTATAATTCAGCCTGATGTGATTCTGAAGCTCAGATTCTGTCTGTCTCTATCTATGAATGTTTCTTCCCTGCTATACTCCTTAACATAGTAGTTTTTGCTTCTTAAGTTGCAATAAAACTCTGGAACTAACATTGCACAGAAACTTAGCTTTAGGATACAGGAAAAGCATAGCAGCACAAATTGCTTGCTGATTGTTAATTTACAGTCTTGAAATGACAGTAGGTAGAGCTTGGCTCAGATGTGGTGCAACTGTGGAGAATAAATGAAGTATGAATAGAAGGTAGGGCCTGGTTTTGATCAGATTTGTACTTCTATAAATCCAGAATATTTCCCCTCCTTCGGCTGGCAGAAGACTAAAATCTGCCTGGAACGGTGTTCTTTAATCTGGTATACCAACCAGGTAATTGGACACTTTCTTGACAGAAACATTTCTATTTGCATGCTGATACAATTTTTTCAAACACATTTCTGGATATAGCTGTTTATCAAAATGAAGAATATTGCAAATAAGGCACTAATGAAGATGAGTGCTGGCAAGGCACCTAAAGAGTATGACATTTTTAGATTATATAAGGTGGATTAATGGACAAGAAGTATTTGGAAGAATTGGAAAAATTGTTAGAAGACTACATTTTCTGCTAGTAGCAATATCACTGAAGACAGGCAAAAAACTTCTGAAGAAAAATGGCATTCTGGTTTTTCCATAAAGGATAACCAGGTTGCCTATGTTAGAAATGTCAGTCTTAAATAACCGTGAGTTCTCAGCATGTATATTCTTGTTATATGATTTCATCATGCTGTGGTCTACCAAAATCAAGTCCTTTTATATACCAGTATATAAAAGAGATGTTGGTATACATTGCGAGGGGGAAAGTTTTGAGGAGAACACATCCAGTTTTTGTTCTTTTACACTTATACCATCTCAATTTCCTCTTTACATTTATTAATTAGTGCTCATCACACTTAAATAAAGTCTCCTGATTGGGCATTCACATATGCCAGAACCAAGGGTCCAGGGATGATCCACTCTGAGAGATGAGGTGGGAATAGTAAAGCTGTCAGAGGTTCTCAAGAGTCAGTCTTTGTGTGGGAAATCTTAAGTCGAATTCTCTACTTCTTTATCTCTGATTATATCACTGGGGTTGTTCAATATGTGTCTATATACTCTGCTTGGGAAACTACATAGAAATTAGCAGAGATTTCTATATTACAGGAATAAACCCATTAGGATTCTTCCTATTAAATATGACTATCACACTTAATCCCTCTCAGGAGGTCAAGAATAAAACATTCATTTTAAAGGCCTATGGCTAGTTGGGTAGAGGAGTTCAGTATCATCACTTCAGAAGAGGTTTGGACAAATATATCAGGCAAAGTTGTCTTGATTGCATCTTCTTGTTCTAGGGCCAAGCGTAATGGCTGGTAAACTGGGGAGGCAAACTGATACCTTCAACAGGATAGTAAATCTTTCCTGTTACTCCCTCATTGGTATTGTATCTCTCTCTCCTACTTGTGCATCTCTCTTCCACTTTGGCCAGATAAGAGCGTGACACTGTGGAAAACATTCACCAGGTCTGGATCAGTAGATATGTACCATGCTTTGGACTCACATTGTACTTTCCAATCATATGAATTTGATTTGGATATTCTGGGAATCAGAGAGTTTTTAATCTGTTAATAATCTGAGTTCAGCACAGTTCATCAAAGTCTGGGTGTGCTCAACTCAGCCTGGGCTTACACGCAGCTGCAGTGTTGTTCTCCACTGTGGGGCTCTGGACATCATACCAGCTTCCCAGTCCTTCCACCACGAACCAGTAAGGAGGACTTCTAGGGCACAGAGAAGGACATAGCCTTCTGATAGACTTCACAAGAGCTTCCCTTGCTGAAAACTTCAGGAGTGAAGAGAGCAAATCTGACGTTATCTTCATTTGGGGCCTGGAGGATTCAGCGAGTTCATCACTCCCACCTTCCTGATTTTGATTAATACATTATAATTTCAAATTTGTATAGCAGAGTGTCTCCTTTGGTGCTGGAGAGCATGCCAGTGTCTAAAGCCTGGTAGCCACTTAAGAGGTTTTTATAAAAAGTAAGAACTGATCTATGGAGAAGATGTTCTCAGAGGTTTGAACACCACTTTAGCCAGTGGGTTTCTCAGATGCTGAATCCCTTTGTAAAGAGAATGCGAGTTGTGTGAGAAATCCTCAGCTGGGAAGATTGTGAGAGCCTGTCAGCTTGTTAGCTGAACCACCCAAGGCAAGAGATGCCCTTAAACCTGATCTAAATCTTCAGAAACTTAGTTCCTTTTGATTCTGTACGCCTGTGTCTTTATAATCCTTTTTGTCTTGCATTGTCTTGTTTTGAATTTGGGAAGTTGCTTTTTTCATAACCTACCTTGAGTTAATGATGATTTAAGGTAACTCGCCTACAACAGGTTTTACACTCCCTAAAACCTTGAGACTGGGTAATACTAGCAAGGGCTCAGATCCCCCAATCATTGCAAATATCCAAAATATGTGATTCTGTGTAAGCAACAGGTCTTTGAGAGTCCTCCAGTGGTCGCTGTTAGTCAGGGAGCTCTTTGACGGACAATAAAGCAGTGGGGCCTGAAACAACTGCTGTTTCTCATGTTCTTTTTCAGCAATGGTAGGTCCTGTTCACTGCGGTCTTGAGCTGCCACTATTGGGAACCCTGGTCTGCAACTGGACTTTGCACGGATGATCCTGTCCGTTGCAGGTGGCCCCTGCAGTCCTCCCCACCAACTGTTGGTGAACCCTGTCTGCTGGCCCTTACAAATCTTTGTATGCAGGACAGCCATCACCATCACAGAGAGACTGCATGCATACAAGTTTCAAAAGACGAAACTCCTATATATTTTTGCTTTTAAGGAGAGGGAGGGATTCCCAGACAAGGGGGGACCTGAGAAACTATCTCTATAGATTTTATGTCAGTGGTATTATCATATGAATTTCTGCCGTTGTTTAACATGAAAAAGCAAATTGAGACATGAAAGGATGGGGGAGAGGGGATTTAAAAACAGCACCAGGAAGGAAAAATGTTTCCCTTTCTGTTCATAGCCGGCCTGTCTAACAAATCTCCTTCCCAAGCAGCTCTACATAAAGTGAGTGGTATGTGCTACCAATGTCTCGGCAAGGCGCTTCTGCAGCTGTTGGTATTTAGTATGCAGCTGCTTGATTTTATATTTTCCAGTAGCCTGCTTATTCAGAGAGAGTCTCTTGCTGTAGAAAGAGATATGGGAAGCCATTAGCTGGCTTTTATTCTTTGGAGCACAAAACAGAGGACAATGAGTCGTCTGGGATTGTAATGTTAGTGTTTATGTATGTTACAGCCCTAGTGTGAAATCAGTTCTAACATGCTTAATCTCTGGTTTTAAAAAGATAAAATGTAAAGCAATTTTTCTTTTAGGTTTATATTCTAAAGCTACAGTCATTCCCGTGAATTCCCAGAAGAGAGGGTCAGTTATCAGCAACCGGAGTTCTTTGATGTTTTGCTGTTGGCTTGCGTGTTCATATCCCAAATATATATATATATACTGCAGGGTCTCAAGTACAGGGGATTGCCTTGCCATTGTAGTACCTATAGGCATGCTTCTACCTTCATGGATTTCATAGGGCGTGTGTCCATCCTAATCAGATTTCCTTCAGTTGTAGGAATTAAAATGCATTAAAGAGCAATGGTATTGAGGGATAAGGATGGTGGACAGCATGCCATTATGCTAAGTCCCCTTTTTTAATTTGAGTGCTTGTCTGTGACTATAACCCTGGGCAATGCCTTCCTTTTACTCAGTCCCAGAGTTATCAAGTGAATGGGAAATTTAGGACTGTTTTACTAGAGGTAGCATGATGCCAACCTGCCTATATGGTACTGGTGTGACTAAGCATACAGGTGGCCACCTGGCAGGTACCATAAACCTAGGCAACCCACCCTAAAGCACTCTTCAGTCTGGATGGTGTGTCACTGGATTTACCTTCGTGCAGTCATAGCATACTTTAACGCAAGCAGTCAACTAGACAGTTACTATATAAGGACTGCTGTGCCTTGGGATGCTTTGGGGTTTGACAAAAACAACTCCACAGAACATCTAACCAAGTTTGTGATTTCTGAACAGTCTCAGAGTGTCTCTGATGTCCAGTGTTTGTGGTGATTTGAGGCACTGGACTTCAGGAAGCACATGTGGATCAGATGAAAGTCAGCTATAATCTTAGCAGGGGAGGGCGGAGACGTAAGATTTGGATAAGGATTGGTTGTCACTACTGTGACAAGATGAGTTCCCTACTCATCTTCTGGTCATGTGAAATCTATCCCCTAAAGAGTCACGTTTCGGGAGAGATGAAATGAGCAGAAACCGTGGCAGCTGGCACCTAAGGGAGCGTCAGTAATGTTGACTGCAGAAATGGGTTGAAAAAGAACAAATTTTCAAAACCAAAATGCAATGCATTAACCCCATTTCAACAAGGCAGTTACTCATGGAGTGGAGAAGTCGGAACTATTTGAGGTGGAAGAAAGGAGTTAGTGAGTAAAATAGGACCCAAGTAAATCAGAGCTTTGGGAGGAAGATGTGCAGCTTCATGCATTCAGCTGTCTACAGCTGCTCAGAAGGGAAATGCATGTGGACTAATGAGTCTTGTATCATGTCCGTCCCCATTGTATTCAGGGTTGCAAGGACCAAGATAATCTGAAATTAGATGCTATTTGCCTCTTCTTTTAAAGAACTCAGTGAGCCTCTGATACTCCTCTGACTGTGCTCAGAAAAGAATATATTTTATATCATTATTTCTATGGTGGAAATAAACAGTCCTCTCACACAAAGAGGAAACCATCCTTTGACACTAAGTTCAATGCCTTGAGAAGAATATCTGCAAGAAGGAAGACCCAAATCTAAATCTTTCTCTTCCCAGCCTGAGTACTCCAACCCTGGATCCTGAGCAAATTCATCCAGTTTCTCAAAGGGAAGATTAGAATGTGGAGGAGCTCTTTTGGTTTTTCAGTTTATCAGTTTTTTACCTCAACTGAAACTGAAAATAGCTGTGGGGATGATTTTAGTTGTCTGAAGTTTCATATCTACAGTTTTATGTAAACCAAACATTTTTTTTCTAGCTAACTAATGAAATAAAAACACATAAATGCTGTGTAGTACTTGGATTCTCTAATGCTTTGCTGAACAAAAAAATTAAGAAGTCAATGAATATCAGCATGTCCTATGGCAAAAGGGAATGGTGACGGCCTTCTTAGAGTTTTCTTCAATTTACTTGAAGAAATAGTAAATATATACTTGCTTTATAGTATGATGCAGTGGTATAGAATAGTGCTTTATGTTGTAATTTTATTTTGTCAACACAGAGAAAGGCTTAGGCAAATACCCAGTACAATATCTGATAGACTGCATAATTCAAAGACCACAGTTAGAACAACACATTGTGGAGAAAGCTGATATTCGATGTAATTATATGATATGTTCTCTTGAACCATCATAATTAAGGTGCAACAGGTAACAGTGAAAAAAGAAGACTACAGATTATGTGAGGTGGGCAATTTGGCTGTATAAAAGGCTTCTCCCATGTTAAAAATAGAAAGTTACTATTAGAAGCAGAGAGAAGACAGCTAAACAAGATGAACCCAATTAGATGAACAAGGAACACAATATAATATTGAAATTACAAATTAATGATAGGCTTAGAGGCAAAAGAATACTTGTTAGCATATGAAGAAAGGAGCTAAAATCTGTGATGTTTAAAAAAAAAGCCAAACCATTGTACAGTCTTCCTTACACAGCCATCCACAGCTCTACTGCTCTGTAATAGGGCAGGAGGCTCAACCTCCACCTGTGTGTGGGACCCCTAAGACAGCCACACACTCTGTATTCACGGGGACGGTTTGAGTGGTTTCAGCAATACTTAAGCGCACAGCCAACAGGCTCTGCCTTGATGAGGAACATTGACTACAATTTTCAGCCTAATAGATCACGGCAGATTATAGGGCAGCAAAGCAGGGACAGAGGGAGAAGAGCAAGGATGTGTAATGCAGCTGCTGGGAGTATAGAAAGCAGACATCATTGGCAGCTGCTTAATTACATTTTGCCAGTTTTCACTACAAAACCCGTAACTTCTCTCTTTTTTAGATGATTGTTAAGGGGCTGAGGGACCTGAAGGTATTTTGATGAAGAATTAGAAGAAGGGAGGAGAGGGGCAGACGGGAGCGAAGGCAGTTAGCACGTAGAAAGTTGATTGCTGTGGCATGCGTTAATGCTGTGCCAGAGAGGTTGTGCTGGCTAGGATGTGACAAGTCTTGCCAAGCAGTGGGGCTCAAGTAGGCTCTGTAAGTAGCCATGGGGAAGAAGGAGTGGAGATGGGACATATGGGAAAACGTCAAGGCACAGGTGGTTTCCTGAATACCCGGGAAGGAGAGAAAGGCAAGTTTGATGTGGGACTCTTGCTCTTTCCATAGTGGGAAATAGTTCCTACTCTCCTGAAGGATACTGTAGCTTGTTTAGTCTCTCTGGTAAGAATTTGTGCCATTGTAGGTCAAAAGTGCTAAGGTCTTTCTTTTAAGGATCTAACTTGGGGGAAGAAAATGGTTATCAAAATGTCTGAATTTTCTGTGGCAGTCTAGCTCCTCTTAAGATCTACTAGTCACTGGGTTTGCGTGCTGGGATTGCTGCTCGTAACACAGAATAGGTGGCACCACCTCTCATTTATAACACATCTGTAATAAGGAGAAAAAAAGCTCGACTGATCAAGGGAAATGCAGAAAAAAACCCCACCCTCACAGAATTTTATATTGTGTCTGTGCTCTCCTCCCCATTACTTAGTTTCCTACCCCTCTTCTCTTTCATCAGCTCTGCTCATGGGGCAGGAACTGTGTACTTAGCCTGGTTTCCTAAGGAAATGAGATCTCTGTGTGTGGTTATAACTGTCCCCTTATTAATTTTTAGAACTGATGGTGAATATTAGCTGAATATAATAAAAGGATATAATCTAAATTCCTACAATTTTAATGAAATTTAATATCTGGAGAGAGAACTTCCTATTACCCTAGCTAGAGAGTAAACTCACCCTTTATTAGATAATTCGTATTTGCATGCTTGCATTTCTTCTCAGAAAGGAGGCAGAAAAAAATGGCCAAATACTTTTTACTTGAACAGGAGAAGAATGCAAACCATTATAAAGGAAAATTTGGGAAATTGCTTTGTTTTCTAAAGGAACTAGCTGTAATTCACAAGGACAGCACGTTTTCCCCAGTAAGTCTAGAAAAATAACAGCATCATATACGAGGCAGCTGTATCATGAATTGAAAGAACTTATTAGGGCTGGATTTTTCACTGACTGTCTGAGAACTGATGCTAGTACCTAGCCTGAACTGGATCACACTGTGCAGATTGCATTTTAGAATAAATAAAAGCAAAAGAAGAGGTTGAGGTGCTGAGAGACAATTAGAGTAATAGAACAGGAATCTCTAAGGATGAAAAGAGCTGAGCAGAACATACTAAACCACCTTATATTCAAGCGCAAGTAATCCTCAGAATTTGTTCAGGGTAGGCAGATGTATGTGCGTGATGTGAGGAGCCAAACTGGAAGAACTGCATGATGTAAAAACAAAACAAAAGGTGTTTTAACTCCCTCAGCCTCACAGAAAAAAAGAAAGATGCTAAGGCATAACACACTGGCAGCATATCATCCCTCAAGGAGTGTGTGCTTGCCTAGAGAAGCGTGGGATTGCACCGTGTGGAGCATACACCTGGGCAGCACGATACTCTGGTAGGTGTCAACAAAAACATTAGTGAATTGTTGGATCATGACTCTGTGAAGGGTTTTTTAGAAGCTGTCACAAGTGTGCACTGCCAACAAGCCAGCAGTGCACGGCAGTACTGTTTAGGAGTGTTATCACAAGGTGATGATGCCTAGTTGTGCAGTGTTTCAGGGTATGGAGTGATGTTTAGCTATGTTGCATTCAGATTGAGGTGTCGAAGGAATCCAAAGTAATGGGACAAATTCTCTGTTTTATGCATTTTTAAAAATTTTCACTTACTAAACATCTCTGGGGCTTCTGATAAATGTGAGAAACTGTGCCAAACTATGAAGATCTCCGTTTATTGCTGTATGAGCGTCAGGTTGAATGGGCCTTACCCTGTAAATGTTAAGGCAAGAAGAGGAACAACAGACGGTCCTAAATGAAAGACTATCCCACCTCAGGGCTAAAGACAACTGGCGTCTATCTCCTGCCTTCTGACTATCTCTGTCACAACCTCGGTGATGCTGACAATGAGACAAAAAAGAGCTAGACTTGATAACAACAATCCTCCTGTATGCAAAAAGCGACAACCAGTGCTTTGCCTTTGGAGCACTGACTCTAATCCAGCTGACATGGCTGAGTTTTCAGGCACCTGGCTCAGTGCATCTCTATCACAACACTCCCACTACATTTTGTTGTCATTCTCAGTTAAGAGCCAACAATACATACCTCATGCATGATTACTTGTCACATCAGAAGAATTTACCGCTCCAAATTTAGCTCCATCATCATTCATAGCCTCTCTAAGGACAGCCAGCCTCCCACCCAGACTGCCTCAAGCTGACAAGTTTCACCTCAGTTGCTCATTCTTCAGATAAATTTGGTAAATCAGACAGCAGGCTTTTGGGTGGCAGGGTTCTGTGGTCTGCAGGCAGAATTGACTGGATGGGAAGGAAACTGGTTAATGCTTGAATAGCATATGCTGCAGCTTCAGGGCTTGACTTATTGGTATCTGCTCAGAACCACTTAATAATCACAACAGGAGAAATCCTTTCTCCTTTGTTACTTAGGAACTGCTGACGGTACTCTTCATCTTGCAAGAAATGCCTCCAGTAATACCACAGAGGGGAGAAGTGGCCTGTGGTGTTTGCTGCTACAGACCCGCTCTTCGCTGTACCCTGGGCTGAGTTGCATGGCTGCACCAAAGGTAAACCGGGATATATTCACCCAGCTGGTATCCTATTTTTTAAAAAATGTGGGTTTAGTAGATGAGTGTGTGAAACCTAATATATTTGGGTTGCAAGAGAAAATATTAATTCAGTTGGAGAAAACAGTGAATATGTCAAGAATTATAAAGTGGGCAAAGAACTAGCAAGGGAAGTACTGTTTTTGAGGTTTGTTTTATAATCCAACTCATTTCCTGTTGAAAGGTGGGATTAACGATGGCTGTTTCACAGTCTTGCAAGGCAATGAATTTAGAGCCTATCTTTACTATCAGGAATTTATTTAATTACATAGTTTTCTTCACAACTTGTCCATAAGAGCCTTAGAAAATATTTTTGCTAGAACACTGCTGCAGTGTGCCCTCCCCAGTTTTCTTGCATCTAAACAACCCCAATGTTTATACAGATTCCTTCAAATGAAATGTTTTTCCACAGTTTTTGTTTCCCATTACTGTCCTCTGGACTCTCTCCAGTGGGTTCTTACCCACCAGTTGTTTCAGGCTGAGCAGTGTGGAAGGATTACTGCCTCTGCCATGAAAATTACCATCTTGTTTATACATTTTGCTACCATGTCTGATGGTGCTGACTCTTATCTGTCATGAGCCTATGAACTCTCCATGCACTTGGTATGATGCGGGTTGGCATGACTATAGTAAACTGGCAATCTAACAGAAGCCACAGGGTTATCAAAACAGGAATTTCATATAACATATGTAGACTCAAAATATAGGAAAGTTTTCAAAATATCTGCTAGACCATTTAAGGAAAAATCCAATAAGCAATCGATCCTTTAAGCAGGGAGGCAGAGCAGAACTGAGAAAACGCTTTACCTCATTTACATTGCAGAATAAAGGTAATGACAACGTTTTCTTTCACTTGATAATGTAGAGGTGGAGAAAAAAGTAGAGTGAAAAATCCCCAAAGAAGTTTGGGAGATTTGCCACATCTTCCTTTTTTATATCAGTTCACTCTAACCTTAGTATACTGTATTTCTTTGGATTAAAGAACCAGAGAGGAAAAAATGGGATTTGCAAAGACGGGTCCTTTGAAACGCCTTTTGAAGCGAAAGGAAAGTTAGATAACTTTCATGCATATATTTTCTCCCTATATCAAGGTCCTAGTTGTGTAAAGGGATACCTACACGTTGGGAGCTGCCGTAGGACTCAGATTTTCTCCAAAGTACTGTTCTGGCTCAGAGCTCTTCAGTTTTTAAACTGAATATCAAGAAAAATTCAGCAGATCAACAGTCAAGAATGGTTCACACAATTAAATCTTGTTTCATTCAGATCTCACCTGTGTAAAGAGCAATAATGACCCATGAACCAGAAATACAGGAAACAGTTCCCCAAGTTACAATACAGATATGTATAGCGTAGGTGAAGAGGGCAGCCTGGGAAAGGTTTAGATCAGCTTGGTGATAATACTGCCTCATCCCTGATTATATTAGTACTGTGGCTTCCCAGAACAAAAAATGTGGTGTGGGCTAATGTAAAGAGAAGTCTGATGTAAACTTGGTGGAGCAGCACATGAAGGTTCACAGTGCCAGTTCCTGCCATAGTCCTCTTTCAAAGGGCAAGTATCTACAGGACAGAAAGGAAGGAAAGAAAGGAACCCAGTGCATAGCTCCCCTGCCAGCCCTCACTCAACATCAGGCCAATGCAGATCTTTTCTAGGAGATGTGCTGCACATGATGAATGAGACTTCTCATTGTGCTATAGTACCTCTCTATACATTTCTCTCTGTTCCTTAATGTTATTTAGAAAGGATCCTCTTAGGTATGAAGTGATGTTGAAAAAATAGGGTAAGAACATGGGTAGCACAGGACACTTAATTTGGCTAGGCAAAAGCCCCAGGAATGATGAAGGAGAATAGAGCATCATACTTCTCTTAGGAATTAAGTCCTTCTGTAGCATCTTTTCTTTTAATCTCAGAATGAAAAAGGGAAATGCCTTATACTGGTATGCAGTGAAACACAAACACTAGCTGAAGAAATTGTTGTTATGTGGAAGAGCTGAGTTCATAATGTCAACTCTCCAAATGGTGATATTTCACTAAGTACCTGCAAATATGTCTAGCTTTTAAGCTCCTTGGATGAAGGATTATCTTTGCTCAAAGATCATCCTTGTCTTTAGTGTAGCCAACCCACATCATGAAATTAGCGTTCAGTAAGATACAATAACTGAGTTGACATTCGGTTTTGCTTGTGATCTCCAAAAATAATATGGCTAGGATATTACAACAGCTGTAATGGTGAATTTAAGGGTGATATGGAGTAGAATATTTTCTACTCTGACACCATGGTTATATTGTCAGAAAGTTTCTAATGTACATCAGTTGTCACAACAGTGAGGTCCTTTTCACTGTGGAGATAATTTCCTACTCTGTTACTTTTATACAGCTCTCTATTGCAATAAGGATGAAGTTCCTATTATGAAAAAAATATAGAGTAGCAAATTATACTGGTCTAGCCAGCCTGCAGGTGTTTTACATTGGTTTCTAGAATCCAACTAGCATTTAAAAAATGTATGCGTATCTTCTACTTATTTTTCTTCCAGCAGATGTTTTTAAAGTCAACCTTTCCTTTCGGGGCAGAGAGCACAGCTATTTTTATAGGATTTCAGTCTGATCTCATCTCTCCTCTTGTTTTTGGCTTTCCTGATGCTCACCCCACATTGGCCGCTGACTCGACAAATGTGGAACCAGTACAATCCTTTTACTAAACAGTCTGATGATACGTTCCTCCCCCCTCCCCCCC
>NW_008825167.1:7972875-8025457 GCF_000699105.1 Pygoscelis adeliae
CATGATATCGAAGTAAATGGCCAATACAATTCCTGTGTCAAAGACTGCTGACCCTCTGCCATGGCTGCCTACCAAAAGTCATCCATACACAATTGTTACTGCTGTGTCTCTTCTTCTTTGTCCCTCATGCGTTGAACACCCTCCTTCTCACAGCCTTTTTCTCTTTCATGGGACCCTGAATTCTGCCATACCATCAGTTAAAGATGTGGTTTATTTCACATGTGTAAATAATTTTTCCTTATCAGCCTTCATTTTATAACCATGTCATCACACTATCCAACATTCATTTTCCTGTACCAACATCACTCTGCTCTAGTTGTCCATCACCAGATCACATCATATGCCTACTGAAAATGCTTGGTATAGTAAAATGTTTGAACATTCCTATACATAGTGCAAATATAAATTGTTGGACAGGTGAACTTCTGAAATTATATTGGGCAAACATTGTATTTTCTTGATAACTTTTTAAAAAATTAAGATTTTATGCTGAGTTTTAGCAGGAATTTGTTGAAGACTCAATTTCACTATTCTTTCATAGAAAAGGAGCATAAGCAATAAGGCGATATTGTTTGAATCAAGTATTATAGCTAAGATTAAAAAAAAAAATCATCCAAAGAGTTCTCTCTGGAAAACACACTGTTGAGCTGTTGGACAGCTATTGCCCAGTGTCATCTAAAAAGTTTTAGAGGCTTAAATGGCTTTGTTTGTTGTCATCTTGGGCCTTAATTCTTTCTCATGCCTCTTTGTGCCATGCACATGAAAATGTAACAACGGAATTATAAAATCAAATGCAGGCATTTCTGCCTGTGATAAAACAGATTGGTTGGCAATACTGGAAAGCAAAGCTGGAAAGTGAAATAGTTGGTATATCTCAGTCCTCAGCTATTTTCTTAAGATAGTACAATAAGAAAATCAAAGAGAGAACTTGAAATGTTTTAGGACAGAGCCTGAGAAAATATATTAGCAAGTTTGCCATTGCTTGACAACAATCTAGAAAGTACAGTGAGAATTTTTTCATGCTATCAAAAGAGTGATTACTGACTATTTCATCCCTGGGTTTATTGTTTCTCAATTAATAAAGGGGTGACATCAATAGCACCAAATGATAGTTTCCAGATGCTGCATAAATCCTGAATTAATGGAACCTCCTAAAAAGCGGGAGGCTGTGGCCTTGTGACAAGTTTCCCTCATCAATAACTCTGTTTCTGCTAAGGCAACCAGTTATTACTTTTTTACCTGAAGTAGTTAGGCTTGCCATGTAATAGTTTCTGATAGATGCCTAGGAGAGAAGGAAAATTGTCCATTCCCACTGTTCATAGCGGACAGGACAAAAAGTAAAGTGCTTAATTTTTATTAGGAGTTTCTTTGGGTTGTTTACAATAGGCATTAGGAAAAGGTTTCTAATGATAGTGCCTGTGCAGGAGAGGAATAGATTGTGTTGAGAGCGGAGAAGTGGTGTCTCTATTACTGGGAGTTAGAAAAGCACCTTTCAGGAATGACTTGATTCTATGTGATTCTTCCTTGGGTCAAGGGTCAGACATAGATTATCGAGTTGCAAATAACAAGTAGATGACCCTTTTAAGATTTTTTCCACTTCACCCACACACATTTGCATCATGGGGATTTGCAATTGCATCTATGTTATTGGACACAAGCTTCTTAATGCTTGCCCATAGCAAGCACAATAGAATTTCAGACTCTCATGATTTATTGAATTGTGAATAGATTTTTAAAAAGCCCAACCACTTACTGTATGATACTTAAGGACACACAAATCATTTTATTCAAGATGTAACTTTAAAGATAAATATGCTTTCATCACTAATCTGCTTTTTGCCTCCATAAAGTCTTTTCATTGCTTGCGTGACTCATGGTCATCCTATAGCAACATGGTTGTCCAATACAAATTCCAAAATATAACGCATTGTAAATGACTCATCAGGTATATGCAACAGAAAGTGAGATTCCAGAAGCTTTTCATTCTGTAATACAGATATGATGGATTTAGTTCTTATGTCTCATTAGATACTAGAGCAACTCAGATATTTGCTTTTATGTATAGAATCATAGAAATATTTAGGTGGAAAAGACCCTCAAGTCCAACCGTTAACATAACACTGCCAAGTCCACCACTAAACCATGTCGCTAAGTGCCACGTCTACACGTCTTTTAAATACCTCCAGGGATGGTGACTCAACCACTTCCCTGGGCAGCCTGGTCCAATGCTTGACAACCCTTTCGGTGAAGAATTTTTTCCTACTATCCAACCCAAACCTCCCCTAAATGGCACAACTTAAGGCCATTTCTTCTTGCCCTATCACTTGTTACTAGGGAGAAGAGACCGACACCCACCTCACTACAATGTCCTTCTAGGTAGTTGTAGAGAGCAATTAGGTCTCCCCTGAGCCTTCTTTTCTCCAGGCTAAACAATCCCAGTTCCCTCAGCTGCTCCTCTTAAGACTTGTGCTCTAGATCCTTCACCAGCTTCATGACCCTTCGCTCTTCTTTAGATGTGAATTTACCATCTCATTCTAAACAGTTTCCTTACTTAATGTTTTCCTAAACTTAGGGGCTGGTCAGGTCTTTAATCATAGAATCATACAATAGTTTGGGTTGGAAGGGACCTCTAAAGGTCATCTAGTCCATCCCCCCCTCCTGTGGGCAGGGACATCTTCAACTAGATCAGGCTGCTCAGAGCCCCGTCCAGCCTGACCTGGAATGTTTCCAGGGATGGGGCATCCACCACCTCTCTGGGCAACCTCTGCCAGTGTTTCACCACCCTCAGCATAAAAAATTTCTTCCTTCTATCTAGTCTAAATCTACCCCCCTTTAGTTTCAAGCCATTCCCCCTTGTCCTGTCACAACAGGAAGGCCAGCATGTTCAGCTAGCCAGTTCCTTTGTCATTCCAGTCACTCATCCCAATTTATGAAATTGGCAGTATGAGAATATATGGGTTTTGTCATATGAGTATCTCCTGTGCTGCCCAATCCACTGGACAATCGGAATCAATAAGCTACCTCATGAGCATCCCCAACTCCAATTACCACTGAGGAAATGCAGAAGTTGAATTAAAACTTACAAATATCAAGAATGAAAACTAAAACAAACTAATATTTCTCTTATTTACCTTCTGGATCTCCCATCACAAAACTGGGACTAGAAACCACATGACGAATATAAATAAGAGGCATTCAGTCTCTTGACCTTGGCAGCCAGATTTCCCTGATGCTCCTCAGAACCTGCAAGATTATCTTTAGCATTCCCAAAAATGCTGTTGTCCCAAACGTGTTTAAGGGCTGTCATCCCTGATTCTCTATTGAGAGCTAGTAGTAAACTGAAGTTCTTTTTCTCCTTTACACTTACAGAGAGTAAATTTAAATCTGTATGTTTAAAAAGCTTGGTTCTGAGGTATAAACCTCACCCCATCAGACCTCAGAAAAATTTTCATTCACCGCAGGCCATATCAAACTATAATTAGTTTAGTAAAAAATCTGTTAGGTGTTAAATTTGCCTTTCATAAAGAGGTTGCTCCATGTTTGGCTAAATCCTCATTACAAACCAAGTCTACTTGGCACTGAGTTAAAAACACACATCATGATTAAGTGTCAAATTTATGATTTATAGGACACATTTATGGGAAGAGTGGATCTCTGATTCAATTGCCAGGGAGTAAATAGACAAATAAAAACATATTTGTTATGAAATGAGCATCATTTTTCAGGGCAGAGGCAACATCAGGATGAGACGCTGATTTCTGAGTACCAGCTGACACTGCAAATATCCTGAGAGCTTTTTAGCTGAAGGAAACAGGAAGAATTACGTGAAGTCGAACTTGAGAACAGGTAGCTATCATTTGTGGGATAGTTGTTTACATACGAGTGTTTTAATTAGAAAAGCAAAGCAACCATTTCTCAATAGTGACACTTTAAAAGAGCTCGCCAAACCATGAAAACAGGGTGCATAGTACCTCTGCAATCCTCTACTTCTAACTTACAGACCTGCTTTTAGCTTTGCAGACATCTTCATTCTCCTTTAAAGGAGAGAGAGACAGAGACAACGCATGTGGGAGAAGGAGAGACTCTGGGAAGTAAAGAATAAAACAACACCACAAATTTGAGGAAAAGCTACTCAAGTGTTGCTAGTAGCAACTCAGCTAGAATATGACTCCATGGTATAATATATACCTTTTAAATACATGATACAGATTGGCAGAATCTTTCTTGATAGAATAGGAAGTGCTAAAATGTTAATAATTCTGTTGTTACAGTTTCACGTGCATGGCACAAAGAGGCATGAGAAAGAATTAAGGCCCAAGATGACAACAAACAAAGCCATTTAAGCCTCTAAAACTTTTTTAGATGACACTGGGCAATAGCTGTCCAACAGCTCAACAGTGTGTTTTCCAGAGAGAACTCTTTGGGGATGTTTTTTTTTTAATCTTAGCTATAATACTTGATTCAAACAATATCGCCTTATTGCTTATGCTCCTTTTCTATGAAAGAATAGTGAAATTGAGTCTTCGCCAAATGATGATAATATTTGTCCTGTGTCATTGTTTTTATTTTATACCGTGCCATAGATACACCAGGACACTGCTTGAGTATAAAAACTGTAATATTGCACCGAGTATACTTGCAGTCTTAGAAGCCTTTTAAATCTCTGCAGATGCCAAAAGTAGTAGAATGAGACAACATTGTTCCCTAAACAGCTCACCCTACCCTAAGTAGCCGATATTTTGCAACTATACTTTGTGCTGCATGGCAGCAACAGCAGAGAACTGAATGTCCCCAAACCTGGTCCTACCTCCCTATTTCTGTCTAAGATTGTTCCTTGTCTAATGCAAGAACAGTTGCCCATTGCTGTGGTTTGGCTAGAGCAGGTGACCTGATCTTCTCTGGGCACGCCAGTACCAGCCCGGCAGGACCTGCCTTGCCTGACTTTTGGTGTTGTTATCAACAGCAATTGTAGCTTATTAGCAGAGTCAGTAACAGTCCATAGGGGAAGTTATGGTGACTCAGTGACGGCAGTCAAAAAAAGAAAATAAAAAGAGAGAATTATGGCAAACAGGGAAGAGGAATATACTTAAGAAAAGATTGCTGGTTTGTTTATTTATCCAAATGACTTTTTTTCTACTATTTGGACTCATATATATATTTGTAGTTCACTCACAAGCTGAAAAAGAATGTAAAATCCCTGAAAGCAGACTTTTACTTATGAGATTGCTAGCTGTGGCAGATTGCCATTCACTCTAGAAATTAAAATTATGCTTCTATGATATTATGACTTAATATTAAGGGGAATTTTACTGTAATCTCCTTTTTTTTCTCTGTATACTGGTTATATGCAGTGCTTATTCATGCCTTACTTTCACCAGATCTGTCACTGTATAATGAGTTGGTCCCAAATTTACACAGATATGAGTCAGAAGAAATTGAGAGGATCTTTGAGATATAAAACTCAGTTTGAATGAAATGAAGGAGGATCCACACTTTTTTAACATACTTTCATTGATATTATCAATGTTGAATATGCTTTTACCTTCAGACCTCTGTAAAAATGTATCTGGAAAGACAGAAATGGATATATAAAAATACTTTCATATGTTTATATGTGATTATACAAATATAAAAATATTCAGCTCATTTCAATGGAGTGCTCATATTTTCTCTCTAGTAGCAAATGGAGCCTACTCTAGAAAAGTGTTTTTCACAAGCACACCAAGATCTTTTTTTCGCTTTGCCTATGGTTTAGTAAGACTTCTTGACTTTGATTGAAAAGTCACTTGATTGATAAATAATGTAATTATCTTGTCCCCCTCTGTATGCCCCATTTACAACATAGCAGATCGTCTGGCAGCACTTCATTAGCCAGAGAGCCAGTGTCTTAAGTGAGCAAACTAACATATTTTAGAATGTAAATATTAAAAGAGACAATTTTTTCATGAGTTCAAATGACACATTAGGCACAGGGTATATGCATGACTTAAAATCTGCAAAAGGAACCTTCTTTGAAATGTCCACTGATAAAGGGGTCATGTCTGACTCAGTGTAAACAGGTGGTCTGAGTCCCATTATCTGTTGTGAATAACACACATCACAAATATAGTCTGTCTATGTGTCTGCAAAGCCATTTTATGAATTGACCTTGAATGGTGGGATGATTGAAAAGTATTCACTGTGAAGACTGGAGGAACAATTTTCAGTCTATGCTGGTTCCTGAAGCTGCTCGCTTTCAGTGCAAATTATTTCTGCTGTATATGAAGTCACTTAAGTCCCATCCTATCATTCTACTGACTATTTGGATAAAATTATTTTCAACTGGAGAAAAAAAAAAAAGAAAGAGAATGTGAGCAATAAGAAGCAAAAGGAATTACAACATAATTACAGTGTTATGACAACATGTAATAAATCAACTGTTTGTTGCTTGAATTGGTCTCCTTTTATTTTTAGATGCTAACGGTCTATCTACAAGTATGTATAAAGAAACTGAAAGACTTCAAGAAGTCCAAAAGGAGGACATTGCTTTTGCAATGGAGTTATTGCATGAAACTTTGTAAAGGTCTTTTTGGCCTTCTATCATCGATACAGATGACCAGGCATCCCCTTGCAAAATTTTGACTTCCCTCTGCAACTTAATTTTAGAGGTGAGCAGCAGCAGAAGGAAATGCAAGATAAAGGCAAAAGTCTCAGTGTGATTGTTTTCAATAACTGAAACCTTGTTTTAGAATTTCCTTAATACAAGATGCAAGGAAATGCCTTAATGCTTCTCTGATTGCATCTCTGAAATGTTACATGGATTTGTGTTCAATGGTAGAGGGGTTAATTTTCTAGACTCAAGGGAGTCCTTTAGTTTGACCTGAATGTGTTTTGTATTTCATGGGTTAACTGCTGCAAATTGTTTGAATTTCTCTGGTACATGCCTCACTCTACAACATCTTCCTAGAATCATACAACTGTTGGCTGGACAAGATCTCTGGAGGTCTCCAGTCCAACTGCCCACTCCAAATGAGACTATTGCTAGCACTAGATCAAAAGCCAGTCATGGATTTGACTAGTGAGTCTTGGAAACTTCCATGGCTGGAGGCTCTACTGCCTCTCGGAGTAACCTGTCCCAGTGCTGCACCACTCTCCTGGTGTATCTCCTCCTTCTCTGCTTGAGTTCTACTTGTTGGAATTAGCATTAATCATTAAACATTTTTCCACAAGCTGATTTTTCTTTGTCCCTGCCTTTTGTAGTTATATGACTAACACCTTTCAAGGTTCCCTTCAGCAACATTATCATGTGGCTTTAAGGTGGAGGGCATGGGTAGTTCTGTTGGGCAGGAGATCTTGATTATTTCCTTTGCAAGCAGAAGTGGATCCTTGATACCTAGATGTCGGTTTTCTGGTTTTGGAGAGACTGAGAAAATTGTAACAAGAAAACATGTGGTTTCTAATCTTTGGCTGGGTAAGAGTATAGTTTATCATTGTAACTGACAGGCTGCATTATACTGAGGACTGATGAGCTCCTTGTAGTAGTGAATAAAGATTATGCATTTCTAATGATAATTCTACCTTTGATACCTTTGATCATCTTATCAAGGAAAAACTGAGTTATCTTATTCACTCTTGTACGTTTCTTCCAGGGAAATCACAGTAAGTTGTTACAGGCAATTGCTTTAGTTGTTCAGGAGCTCTGAAACACTACTGCTGTGTGTCTTTTCATTTTTTTAATCTGGTAGGCAGAGGGAGGGTGGTGAAGGTGGGGATTTGCACCAATGCTGTTTTCATGTAGCTGAATCTGAGCATTAGCCACTGCTTGAGCTGGTTACAGCTGGGTTTGAAGGAGTTCTGAATTGAGGGGAGTAAAAGCAATCGGTTTGTTATTATCTGAGGATGGAGCAGGAGCACAGCTCTTTAAAGCCTTAACACAACGGGAGTGAGTATTTTCCATCTCTAAATCTCACCATTTCTATAACATCTCAAGTTGGAAAAGACTTAAAAGTTAATTGAATATTTAAAGAGCTCAATGTGTAACGGAGTTCTGGACAGACGTTTAGGCTGATGTTTATTCTTTTCACCTCATAAACATTAGTGGGTGGCAGTTGACACTGAAACAATGAGATTAGTCACCAGCTTTTTTTTCCATAACACCTCTGAGTTTTATATTTAGTGATCTTCTTTATACCACATGCCATTTCAAACAGTATCCATATGAAGAAAACCACATTTTTCTAACTTTACTGAGAATAATCTGAGCATTTTCAGTTCTTGCTATAACACTAAAGAATAAATCACCATGTCACAAATTTAAACATTTTACATAAATTGTTGAAGGCAGGATTGAGCTCCAGATTAACATGCTTACATTTAGCTGTCTACATGTAAATGTATCTACGTGAGCTAGCTGTCTAAACCTACATCATAGTTGATAGATACCTACTCAATGCTGTCAATGGAGCCTGAAGAGCTATTCATCTCATCCTAAAGTAGACACCTATATTGTAGACACCTATGTTAGGTCAGCCTAATAGCTCTCTAGACTCAGACTCTGACTAGATTCCCACCAAAAATAACAGGAGACAGCTATAAGGACGAGAGGAAATGGCCTCAAGTTGTGCCAGGGGAGGTTTAGATTGGATGTGAGGAAAAATTTCTTTACTGAAAGAGTGGTTAAACATTGGAACAGGCTGCCCAGGGAAGTGGTTGAGTCACCATCCCTGGAAGTATTTAAAAGACGGGTAGATGAGGCGCTTAGGGACATGGTTTAGTGGGCATGGTGGTGTTGGGTTGACGGTTGGACTCGATGATCTTGGAGGTCTCTTCCAACCTTAATGATTCTATGATTCTATGATTCTATAGTGGGATTCAGCTGTCCATTCATAGGTGTCTGTTTTAGATGTTCTAGGAGATCCTGCCTGACTTGATTCCAAGCAGCAATCAAGACCATCTCCTTTGTATGACTGCCTAGGCCTGTTGACAACTTTTGACTGTCAACAACTAGATTGGAGGTTCCTTAATTGAATTAGTTTTGTAACCTGTCTGTGTAGGGGATCTATATAAAGCTCACATTCATCCATATTTAGGTGTCTAAATACTCCACATTGTGATTAGTAGTCTAAAGGTTTGAATCTCTACCCACAACACAGGAGACCTGAGTTCTAGGCACAATTTCTATGTTGAGAGAGGGCCTGACTACCAGGCTATCAAGTAGATTATAAGGGAGACTGACCCTGGACTAGACTATGGTACTTAGGTGGTTGAGGAGCAAAACTTACTAAGTCTTCTCCTAAGACTGTCTGTTTCTTTTAGTTCATAATGGTCTAGTGTAAAATGTATGCATATTCCAGGGTTTTGCATCTGCAAACTCGGTTCTGCTCCCTCTCAAATTAATGCTGATATTAGTAGTTATTTTATAACTCCCATCATATATCCAAACATTTCAATAATGTGTACATACCTGATGTTCTTAACTTACATTTACTGCTTCATAGATTTCATGTCACTTTCAATCACAATGATACAATGAAATTATCCATTCACTATTATTTATGTCAGTGAAGAAGAATATACTCCAGAAATGATGCAGATGCATCTGCCTACCTTTGAAATGCAAAGAAGAATTGATAGGCACTTGACAGAAAGTGCTTTTGTTGGGCGTTTTGTCATGTCAATGCAAAAAACCTCCCTTGCTGCTTCTTAAACTTAAGTAGTACTTATGCATTTCTGTCAGCTTATTTTTGGTGGCATTGAAAGAAACAAGTCACTACTGGTGAAAAAGAACTTTTACTGAAGTTGCTTAAAAAGGTCTTCAGACTTCTGTGCTGCACAGAATGAGAACAGAGAGTTCCCAGGCCACAGAACAAGTTCCAAATTCCAGACACTTCATCTGGAAATATCTGTCTGTAGCTGCCTAAATCTTGACACCTGAACCTGTGAACAGATCTCACCCTCAGTCCATGTATGTATTCTAGCTCCTGTGTTACCTCTGCCAGCCCCATAGGTATATCTCAGCCTCTCAAACAACAGTGGACAGACAAATTTTTAGATTAATTTAGGACAACTGAATGAGCCAGTCAGTAGCCTATGGAATGATATAATCTACCTCTTTCAGTGCCCTTTAACAGTCCAACTCATACCTGAATTCAATACGAGTTGTGTAAATAACAAGAAAATCTAGTTAAGTACCAGGTAACATTTAAAGTCATCTCCTTTCTGTGGTTGTCTAAGCCTGTAGACATCTCATGATTTGGCCTAGAAGTTCCTTCAATCTCCATTTAACCAATTGGTAGTGTGAGAAGTTTGTTCAGCTGATACAGGAATGACTGTCAGAGTAATACTAGACGCAAACACAGAGCGCAACTCACAAAGAATTGTAAAATAGGACATTTAGGTGATAGGTACAGCTCCTCTTTAATCAGTTAGGTTATTTGTGCAAAAGGTTTCTTGTTTCTAGTACAAGAAACACAGAGTATAAAATCAACCCCAGATGTATAGGACCAGGGCTGTCTAAAAGGGATTCTGTGTTTCAAAGGCAGCTGGTAGAAGACAGCTTAGTATGAGTAGGCAGTGGAGACCTGGCAATTACGTTGCTCAAGTCGGGTTAATTGCACAGTCCCAAAGACTTTTGTCCCTTTTTGGCTGATCTGTGAGAATGAGACTTCCTAGGCAGCCCAAATGAATTGAGCCAAACTTGATGCCCTAAATCAGTTTTCAACTAAAATTGCCTTTGAGAAGACTCTTTGATTTTGTTAATAAACCTCTGTATTATGCATTTAATGGTCTCAGATCTTTCTATGTCTCTTAAAAATTATTTGTATGCAACCCTTATGACATCTTCAAGATGACTCAGGAAATACAGTTGTAAATAAATGTTTCAAGTGTGCAGATTACCTTATCAATATCAGAAACTGAATAGTTATTTCAGTCCTTCATTTTAGTAGAAAATAAATATATTTGTTTGTCGTTCTGTTTTTCCTCATTATCAAATCATAACAATATCTTGTCAACCACACTTCAGCATAGCCTTGACATCTTTTGTTTATTGGGAACTATAATTTGAACAGTGTTTTACCCACAAGAGCAAATGGCTTCTTTGTACAAGATCTTGTCGCTAATTAAAAGTTTAATCTGACAGTGTAATTTATTTGATCATACTTGTGAGTACAGTATAAGCCTGACCTTAAGTCTCACTTCCTGCATGACATAAATTGCACAGCCCGTTCATAATTCAGTAGAGCCATAAGGTATAGCAGTAAGAATTCAGCAAGAAAAGAAACTAAGAGGAACTAAAGGACTAAAGGAAAGAAGACCTATCTAATTTATGCACTTTGGACAGTAGTTTTTCCTCCTCTCACCCCTTGTTTCATTGTCCACTCTATCTACTTACACACTATCAATTGCCTGTGTTTTTACTCTTGTTCCTTAACACTGCTCACAAACTCTGGATTAAAGTCCACTGAGTTATAGGTTGGCATTTGGATTTATTGGCAACACAGGCACAGAGCTACTCCATGCCTTGATGTACTTGCCTTCTTTCCTGAAATTTCACTCCAGGACCTTATTTTTTCTCCTTGTAGTTTGTGTGCTACAAAATCTATTCTTCATTCCAAGGCAAGTTGGAGATTAGCAGCACCACTGAATTGGCAGAATTCCAACTGACTAGGTGGTATTCCGACCAGAAAAGTTTTGCTGAACTCAAATAGGCACCCTAAGTCCAACATGAAATTGGTCCCTATTGTCCAGGAATGGGAGTGCGACAATCAGAAGGTGAACCGTTATTACTGTTACTTAAAGGTGATAGTGCATATAAGCTGGAGTTAATTCCACTCTGTCTAAAAACTGAATAAGAAAATGACAGACCATAACTAGCGATTTGCTATTTTCTTGAAAAATATTTTTCAAGCATGGATGGATTAAAATTATGCTTTTTTCAATGTCCATATCAAAACACTTAAACTTCCTAGTGAGCTAGTTTTCCCACTGCAGAAATCTGGTATAAATAATAGCTACTGTAAACAGAGCTTTGAAATGATTGAAATAGAGATTTTGGAACTGTACAGAGTCGTTTAACACTGTTCCTGCTTAGCAAACTCCTGTTCTTACTTTCTTATGCTGAAAATGTCAAAACAAGATATTTCAACATTGTCAAAGAGCTTTCTCCACTGTTTTCAAAACACATTTTTGTCTAAACTGATATGCTGCTTTTTAAAATTTTGGTATAATAGTACTCTAATGGTAAATTGCTTTGAGCAAATTTGATCAGCATACTATGGAGGTTTTGAGGAGATGTTAAAACTAAACCAATATCAACAATTATACTGCACTGAGTTGTACAGATTGACATTGCAGTCCTGGATATGTGTAAGGGGGGCCAAGTGGCACTGTGAACTGCACTTCTTAATCACAAATATAAAATTATTTCAGAGGTGGAACAACCTCTGGCAGAATGACCTTAATTAAAATAGACATTTCAGTGTGAATGTGGGTTTTGACCTCACATGGAGAAATGATGTAAAATTTTGTACAAACCTCATTTTAGATGCTTGTTACCCAGCTCAGAATCTGCTTCAACAATTTTGATATTGTAGAAATCTTTATTCTTCTGCAATATTCTTTTTGCAGTCTTTTGGGGAACTGCCTTCTTTCTAACATAATGAATAAATTAATCGTACTTACACTGGGCAATTGAACAGAAGTTTTTTAGGTTATTTACCTACTTATTCTACAGCAAACTCTGTTTGCGGTCACAGGAAAGTAGCTCTGAGATACTGTAGATATTTTATGTTAATACATAGAAGTTTTAAAATTATCATTCTTTATTTGTTGATTGCAGATTGTATACAAACATTTTTTCAGGCTTATTCAGTGTTTTGCTGTGAAGATTTTGGAACAGCACATTAATGAAATATCAGATATCAGATACTGAAATTCTCACATATTGAGAGTACAAAATTCTGGTTATTCATTGGGGCTGGAGGAGTCAGTTCTGGTTCTCTGTCTTGTACAGTGATTTGCATGTTTACAGCAGGGCCTTATATTTCATCTCAGGTTTGCCTTGTAAGCCTGTGTAAGATATACTACAGATTCAGTAAATCATCTAAATGTTTGGGCACCAGGAGCGGCCTCTGTTCTGCCTAATTTGGATGTAAACTTAATTGTGAATAATACCTTACTGATAAAAACTGGAGAAAAAGGCAGTTGTTTGTCTTTCAAATTTCCTGGATATGTTGGGGTGCTTGGATTTTTCCAGCCTTACAGTTCTAGGTATTCCTCTTTCATTAGGACAGCTTTACGAACATGAATAGACATATTGAGAGCCGAGAAGTGCCTTTCATCCTGCAGCTGAGGCTGGGGACAGACGGTGCTGCAGGTGCTCTGAGAGAAGGAAACAATTCTCTCTTGTTTCTTTTCCTCCTCCTTCTCATTTTCATCTGCTCCTTTTCTCTGGCTGTATGCATGGTGCTGCCGCTTTCTTCCTCCCATTTGTTATAGTCTTTCAGCAATCTTTTTGCCATTTTTTTTGGCTGTTACACCTTTTCTCCCACATTTCACTTGGCTGCGACAATAGATAACTGGCAGTATGAGTCAAATGTGTATTCTGGAGTACTAAGTTTTCTTCAAGAATTCCCTGCATGTTTTTACCATTCCTTATGGTGACAAAATTTTTCAGACACTGACCAGTGCCTCATCCTTTATTCTTATTCAAGCCAAATAATCCTTATGCTGGCCTGGAAGTGCATCAGTGAGTAGACCCATGGGAGAGAATGGAAAAATCCTTCAGTCTTACACCCCATATTCTTGTAATTTGAATGCCCCCTAGGTTTCCTCGCATCATTTCTACTTAGGGAAAAGTTGTAAAGTCCAAGAATTCATAAAGCCTATGTTCTTTGTCTCTTATTAAAAGAATTGTCAATAGAAAGCAAGAGAGGGAAAAGAAAATCCCATGGTTTTTAACATATCCAAAAGCTGGGTCTAAGCATGTTTCTGCTCTGTATGTTGCCACGAATCCTGATTTAGGATCCTGCTGACTATGCCAATTTGTCACGGGTGAGTGATTTAGAACACTTAAAGAATCACCATCAAAGGTATTAGCAAAAGTGTTTTTAATAAGATGTTGCAAAAGTGCGACTTACTTAACAAAGTTCGATGGCAAGGTTCACTCTATTAATTACTGCATGGAAGAAACATACACAGGAAAATTGAGTTAGAATCAAGTTAGAATGATTCACACAGAGACTGGAGATGAAAAAAGTAAGGAAGACACTCCCAAGGAATCATAATCAGAGTGGACCCCCTTGCTTTCTAAACTCCTGATGGAGCTTAGATGCTGTCCTAGTTTCGGCAGGGATACAGTTAATTTCCTTCCTAGATCATCATGTTGCAACAGTTTTCTCACCAATGTGAGATTCATTCCAATAGGGGTAGACAATAAATCTCGACACAATGTATAGTTAGATTGTAACAGTTGGTGGGTTGTGGCAGGAGCTGAACAGTTAAAGTCGCATCCCATAATTTTGGTAAAATTGTAAATACAGATATTTGAGTGATTATATGTCTCTGCAGTGGTGTTGTCTGTAAATATAGAATCACAAAGGGTTCTCATACAAACACATCCATTTCCAACATAGACAAGTACAGTTTCGGGGGTTTCACCAGGATGTGTTTCAAAATAAAAACCATTTTGTTCAGAGTCAAGACAAATGTCTTGGGCCTTAATGGCATTACGTTCACAAATAAATCCCTGTTGTTCCCGTACAACACATGCATCAACATCAATAGTTGGCCATTTGTTCCCATTTTGTTGGGCCCATATTCTATGTTCTACCGGACAGAGGACAGTTCCATTGTGATATAACCCCAGCTCAATGGTTGGGTATATGGTGTATACCGAAGCATTGCGGATTGTCAAAACAAAAGCTGTGGCTTTACTGTCGGTGGGGCCGTAAGTGAGATTAACTAGATGCCACCAAGACTGGAATTCCCTTTCAAATTCAGTCGCATTATCCCAGATTACCTTTCGAATCTCGCTGAGCAAGGTGCCCTCATCGCCTTCCCTTATAATTGCTGTTACAGTAGATTGCACCCACAACTGAGAAACATGTATGGTTACCTCACTGATTAGCATAAATAAAAGAAGTGAGGGTCTCCACCCTGTGGGTTGAGCTTGTTGACATGTGAACTGAATTTGTTTCATGCTGGTGGTGATTACTCCTGCAAGAAGGATAAGCAATCCTTGGACGGTTAACCCGCTCTCCAGGGGAGGTGTGCTGGTATCATTCCCGGTGTCGTTCCTGGAAAGGGAAAACAATCCAAGTCTTGGCGGGGTTTTTCGGTCTGGTTACCCCTTAGTGGCTCAACTTGTTTAACTGCTCGGGCTAAAGACAAAAGTCCCTTTTCCCACTCGGAATATCTCCGTTCTGTCTCTTTAAATACAGTCGAGCTAAACATTAAAGGCTTCTTTGGTCGTCAGGGCCAGTTTGGAAGAGGTTACAGTAAGTACCATGTTCTGCAAAGCCCCTTTCGGCTATAATAGGGTCGCGAGGGTGTACTGGTCCCAATGATTGATATGGTTTTAATTCCTGTATTAGAGTTTTGACTGCCTCTTCATGTTTTGGGCTCCATTTCCATGGTTTTCCCTTTTGTAAAAGTGAGTACAGTGGGCCAGCAATGGTTCAGGTTTCCTCCAGTACCCTAAAGTACCCATAAGCTGTTGTAATTCTTTCCCAGATTGGGGCATCTGCAATTGTTCTATTTCACTTAGGGTGTCTGGTGGAATTGCTGCACTATCTGCAATCCACAAAGTACCTAAAAATTTTACTTCTGTACTTGGTCCCTGACATTTTTCAGGTGGAACTTCAACTTCTGCTTTATATAGTGCCTGCCACACTGCTGCTGCCGCCACTTCTCCCACTTTTCCAGGGGAGGTCCCTCCCATTAGAATATCATCTATATATTGGCACAGTTTCACATGAGGGAGTGAGACTGTCTGTAAGAGTTCAGCAAGTGCAGCATGAGCAATCATGGGTGAATGTTGATATCCCTGTGGGAGTCTGTTAAAGGTGTATTGTATACCTTCCCAAGTAAAAGCAAATTTCTCTTTATCCTCCTCCTGCAAGGGAACCATAAGGAACACCTCTCTGACATCTAGCACTGCCATCCATGGATGTGCGGCTGCTTGTAGTATGGCTGTTAAAGCTGCAATATTGGCTACTGCAGCCGTTAGCAGAGCTGTGTTGTCATTTAAATACTGATAATCAACTGTTAGATGCCATCTCCCGTCTTGTTTTCGGACTGGCTAGATGGGTGAAAATTATGGGGAATGGGTTCTGGAAATAATGTGCCATTTTTCCAAGTCTGCTATTACATCAGAAATTCCATTTTGTTCCACAGCAGAAATTGGATACTGTGGTACATTGGTAATTTTTGAACTGGGGAGTGCAGGGGCTGCGCACGGTACTGTCGAGTGCATCTGTCACATATGTGTAGGTGATATGTGAGTTTGCATCACACATTAGACAAACAGAAAGAAAGAGACTGTGAAATTAACACAGGTAGCAAGAAAAATACCATGAACATTGATTCCTCTTTACTGTAGAAGCTGCTATAAACTGCTTTTTAGGTCAAAAATAATATTAGTGAGTAACAAAGGAACATGTCAAATATTTGTTAACTGAATAATTTGAAGGGAGGAGTAGCAGAAGCCTGTGTATTCTGCAGAGGACATAAGCAGTGCTAACTAAATACAGCTGAGAAATCCATTATCTTAGTCTTGCCTTCATCAGTAAAGCACATTTACTGAGTCTTCCTCCAGTGGCTAAGCCCTTAGGGAACTATAGATCTTTGCCGTATTTGAATTATTCCCATTAAAACTGAAACAAACAAAAAATTCAGAACCCCTTGTGATAGTTAACATGATCTTAAAAAAGAGAGAAAAGAATACAGCCCTTTGTTGAATGAGCTCACGTTCAAGTCTGCGGCTTTAATGGAGATGATAGCTGTCTATGGTGAGAATAGGTGACTTTGGGATACCTGAAACGAGCTACATATATAAAATGACAGAAGGGATGTGTTTTGATAGCAAGGACCATTGCCTTATTGTATCCATTGCATTGCATTGTGTCCATTGCCTTATTTCATCCTCAGGATGCCGGTGGCATTTTCATTGCTCTTAACCTCGTTCAAAAATTATCTACCAAATGATATTTTGCTTGCACCTTCTTTTTCAGTTCAAATGTGCTATGTATCCTCACATAAATTTGCAATTTATGTGTATGAGATTTAACTCTGTATTTTGGAATCCTTTTCTTGACTTTTGTGATTCAGATTTAAGGGCTACAAAAGATTTTCCTTTAAACAGTGGAAGTCTCTTACTACATCTACTTGAACGGCAGAGGATACTATGGGGATAATACTCCAGAGAATAAGACCTTTGGTAGAAGACACATATCAAAGCTTCTATCTTTACACTGTGAATAACTTTCCTTCTCACAGAAAAACTCAGTTTTCAACCTCAGTGGGTTTTGGAGTCTATGAATTTTTCATGAAATTGCATGAATTCTGGAATAGCAGGATCTGCTCCACTGTTACTCTTGGTGTTGGGGAATCATGGTGTCTCCCACTGACTTGGATTATTAGAATGTAAATTTTGGCTTTCTGTTGATAAATTTAATCTGATTTTTAAGTGTGATTATCTTATCATGCATAGTGTTAGCTTTCCCACAGAATGCGTAACACCATATCTATTCTCCCTGTCCTCTGCTACTTCTTGCATTGTGTATTATAAGCTGGTTTTGCTCACATGCTCAAACAACATTAATATGGCCATAGCAGATAGCCTTTACCTATAGTTTTCCATGCTGTAGGGGAAGTTACATATAACTGATGAGCATATGCTTCTAACCTGGTTTTCAGACCTGCACCCTGCTTTAATTAGTCGTACAAAAGACCCTTGGAAAATCTTTTGCTCAGCACATGTGCCAGATGCCCAGATGAAAACATTGAGAACTTTCTTTGAGTCCTTAGTACCCCAAGAACTCAGTGTTCAGGAATTGCTAACAATAAGGACACAACAAGAGAGCGTATATATGATTGATGCAGTGATGGCATCTCTGATTTCACAGAGAAGAATACTGATGACATTTGCATAGTATGCATTCAGTTTATTAGAAGCTGTATGATACAGCTTTTCATTCCAGATACACTGCTTTAATCTCCCCTGGAGCTGTGCTGGCTTCTGCAATCTTCTATGTGACTCCACCATCAGTTGCAGTGTCATGGGGCAGCATGCTGCTGAGTAGCAGGACCTGACTACTGTGTTATCACGACTCTCAACTGGATCTACATGCTTTCCAGTAAGAAAAGGTGTAAGACTGAATTTATTTTCTTGATAATCACTTTGAGCTGACTGGCTGTGCTGGTTTTGACTGGGATAGAGTTAGTTTTTTTCCTAGTAGCTTGTATGGGGCTATGTTTTGGATTTGTGCTGAAAACAGTGCTGATTACACAGGGATGTTTTCATTACTGCTGAGCAGTGCTGACACAGAGTCAAGGCCTTTTCTGCTTCTCACCCCACCCCACCAGCGAGTAGGCTGGGGGGGCACAAGAAGCTGGGAGGGGACACAGCTGGGACAGCTGACCCCAACTGACCAAAGGGATATTCCACACTATATGACGTCATGCTCAGTGTATAAAGCTGGAGGAAGAATAAGGAAGGGGGGGACATTCTGAGTGATGGCGTTTGTCTTCCCAAGTAACCGTTGCATGTGCTGGAGCCCTGCTTTCCTGGAGATGGCTGAACACCTGCCTGCCGAGGGGAAGGAGTGAATGAATTCCTTGGTTTGTTTTGCTTGTGTGCGTGGCTTTTGCTTTAGCTGTTAAACTGTCTTTATCTCAACCCACGAGTTTTTTCACTTTTACCCTTCCGATTCTCTCCCCCATCCCACTGGTTGGGGGGAGTGAGCGAGCGGCTGCGTGGTGCTTAGTTGCCGGCCGGGGTTAAACCACGACATTGGCATTTGGATCTTATAAGTCTGTAACATGTCATGCAGTCCAACATGCGTGGGTGAACAATGCACAGTCATCAGTAAAGACGGTTGCTCTACAGCCTTTGATTTCTCATTGGATATCTGCATGTTGAAAACACCATCTGGTAATTGAATGTGGATCTTCCAATGTGGCTGCATAAAAATATTGTTGCAGAAGTTATGATAAAAGAGAGGCAGGAGGCAAATACAGCCTTACTTGGTTCCACTGACAGTGAAATGTTGTGGTAGTTTGCTGTGATCAGGAACCCTTATCTCTAGGCCATGAAGCTAGTGAGCAGCATTCATAAAACTGGCTGGACATTAGGATTTTTGCAAAGACTTCCAAAGACATTCATAACTTACAGCTTCAACAGCTTTCATCTGACACAGACTATATGCAAGTCTTTATTTTGCTGCACACTTCACCTGACTTTACCCAGCTGTGAAAGGGATTGCAGCAGTTTCAATCACACTGAAAGCTCAATTGCCCTTCAGAAACAGTTTTCCAGCAAGCTCCCTAACTGGGCAGCTGCCTATTGGTCTCACAAGGATTTTTGCAGAGGTTGAGCACAGTGAAATACGATGGTTTATCAAGGCATGGATGGTCCTTCTCCGGTTTGTGAAGGGGGGCATATTGTTTGCATCATTGAACTTCCTGAGAACTGATCCTTACCTGCACCAATAACATGACAATTTGCTGACCACCATCCATATATCACTTTATAGGAGTACCCATGATGCCTTTTGTCTCAGCTGGTGACATCTGTTTGGTAGCTTTAGGAGTGCAAATTTGCTAGGGTTGCTAGTTACTGCTTTGGGGTTTCTTATAGCACTTCATCAAAGATGACAGACTGTTTAATAAACTGCTACAATGTTCACGCCAAGATTTGCTTCTCATCAGTCAACTGTATTTGAGTCTCACAGCCGAGAAGTGGCTTGACACCCCTACCTTTAAAACTACAAACAGTTTTTAAGCCTTTGTAAAAGAACTGGAATTTTTCCTAATCTACAGCTTGCTGCTGCTCTGCTGGGTTTTTTTTGCCTATTTATCTTTGAAGAGAGAAAGCTTTGCTTGTACTTATGTTTGGCTGTTTGGCAAGAAAATTACCTTCCTGCTAATTTCATGCTATACATAATACATCTATAGATGTTCATAAGCTAATAGAATACCCATTTGCATCAGAAACAGTCTAGATATTTCCATGTAGCAAGGCCATCCACCTTTGCTATGACATTGTACACTGTGTCCTGTGTTCCTGAGTCTTTTCCATTATATTTCCCTTTTTTCTTTCTTTCTTTTTTTTTTTTTTTTTTTAATAACAATTGGCTGGATTTGGGTTGCCTTTTGGCATATGCGATTTTGAATCATTCAATGTTTAATCTCCGAGTGGCTTTGACTCACTTAACATCTGAATCCTCGCTACTGATGCCTAGACCAACCATCTATATCTTGCATGGGCGATGTAATTCTGACATCATGAACATAACGTTTTGGCGTAATGAGGCATTTAACAACACTGTAGATCTTGGACTGTGCCTGCACCTGCACTGTCTTGTGCTTGCAAGCTTGCTTGCCAGCTGGCCCTCGGCACAATGTTAGAAACAAGATATCATTTAAGTTTCCTTGCCAAAATGAGCATACTCTAGGACCTTTCACAAAGTTTCTGTTCCCTGTAGATGAAACCTCCCTAATACGATGAGTTTATAATTTTGTGCAATGAACTTGATGATACTGTTGAGATCCAATATTCTTTGACCTCCGCATATGTTGTAACTCATGACTAGGCACTACCAATGATCATGCAAGACAGCTATTTGTAATACCATCAGTCTGTGGGAAACACTTTAGGGGTCCTTGACTCCTGCAGTGATGAACACATTCATTCCTAGCTATCAACATTCATGGTCTCAGCTGACTATCCATTAGACAACTCCTGTTTCTTCCAGTTGCATTTTTCCAGATGGGAAAACTTACTTCTGAGTAAATTCATTGATCATGTTTCCCCCCTCCCAACATGAAGGTACTTCATTCATTTGAGGAATGAAAGACCCCACTTTTGAGAGGTTTTCATGCTGAAGCATTGTTGTTAGTCTCTGGAGCTACATATGAGGTATATCAGACTCAGAGGCAAAGGCTCAAACAAATACTAGAAAGAGAAGGCAGAGTGGGAATTCTAGTTTCCCAGCAGGAAGACCTTGTAAATTGGGCTATAATTAATTTTCTCCATACCCACTGAGACTAGGACAAGAAATAAAGAACTTAATTTATGCATATGGCAATTTAAATCAGATAATTTTCTAATACCTACCTCTTCAGTATTATTTTTGGGACAATTGTGGTGTTGTCTGAATTTTCCCTTCTTGTACCTTGAATCTTCAACGATTCATGGGAAGATTAAGAACTGGCTGTCACAAGTAACACTGAGACAGTTTATTCAGATGAGATCTTCCTTGAAGTTGCTATGTAGCATGGGGATGGTGCCTTACTACAACTACAACTACAAGAAAACCATTCTGGTACTAACACATGGAGAAACTGCTGCAGAGTAAGCAGGCAGACGGCGTCCTCGGGCACTGTGCCCAGCAGTGCTCTCTCAGCATGGCTTGGACCACTGAAGTGCCTTGTGACTGAACAAAGGTACGGTGGTACAAAAGCACATGGATTCAGTGAAATGTATTTTTTATGCTGAAATTGCACAGGCAGACAGCTGTGAATGCCTCTGGCAGGCTGGATCAATGCTGAAGTAGAGAGTATAGGTGTTTATATTCTGCTTATGCTGCTGGGATGGATATTGTATACCCCAAATGGCTTGGGGCTTTTTCTGCAACACCCAATTTATTAATCTTTTTTTCAAAACATTAGCTGTATTCTCAGTACTGAACAGGCCAAAGATAGAAAGAGCTTCTATTTCAAAGAGCTTACAGGCTCAGAAAAGTCAAGATAAAACTGGCAAGACAGAAGAGAAGACTGAATAATGTTTCTTTGTAATTTCTTAAGGATTTATTCTTATCAAATTCAATCCTGTTATGTACTGTTTGAACGGAGAGTTCATTCAATATGTGTTAGGTGGTGAATGTTATCAAAGAGTATCTGAAAGGCTACTGACCATAAGAGCAAGGCAGTATGTTATAGCATAGTGTTACTGTATAAAAAGAGATATTATTAACTGGGGAAAGAGAGAGATGCCTCAGCTTTTTTGTTTTTCTTAGTGAGACGTGCTTTTAGCACCTTTAGCCTGGAATTATGTATTTTATTTAAATGGAGCTCTGGGAAATAAAACAAAAAAAATATATTTTTGCTTTCAAATTGGCACCAAATATTATTAAGACCATAAAATAGATGTGATAGGAAACATTGCTGATGCTCCTTATCTAAATCTGAAAGCACATTAACATTGTTCGCATTTACTCTTAGAAGTACACCTGCTGATTTATTCTGCTTGGAAAACACCACTTAAGTTAGTCAGTGCTTTCAAAGCAAATTATGTCGATTTAGTATAAAAGCACTAATCTGTTAACACTATAGTTTCTGTGCCCTACGCAGCAATGACAATTCATAAATCAACTTCTATCTCAGCCTAATTTTCAGTAAGTACAACACGAGAGACATTAATATCTAATTTGTAAAAGTTCATGCTAACTGAGGAAAAGATCAAGTCTTTATTGTAGTTATGAATTATATATTAAAGATGAAAATTAAAATTACCTGGCCTTAGTTTGGAAGATATAGGAAATGAAATCACTTTTTAGCTGGAACTCACTTATTTAAGTGTTGCCAAATTTCCCAGTACAATCTGAAAGGGACAGGATCCATCCAAGAAGAGTCAAGATTATCTTGTTTTAGTAAGAAGAATGCTGAACAGCACAGTTACAAATACAGAAATATGGTGAATATTTCCTTAATGTACTAAATATTCAAATAGTTTCTAATCAGGTCAAGTTTCTTTTTGATAAGAAGTTAACATTCTTCCAATCTTGGATTAATTTTCTTTTTATTAGTCAATTGTTATATCCTTCATGGAGATTATCAGAGATGGGTCCTGCTTGTCTTTATTCTTAAAACCTTTCCAATACTTTGAAGAGCTTTGTTTGGAGGATTGCAGAGGAGAATCAAGAACTCACTCTTGTTTAGCTGCAACCTACTCAAGGATATATAATTGTCCTTGATTTCCTCTGTTGGCCTTGTAAAAACTGTCTTTCAAAAAGACTAAATCAAATATAGAGAAATCCACTTGCTTAATTTCAGCCTAAAATACCTGTTTGTCAGTGTAAGTTGTGTAAAGTCCATGAGCAATACCTCTTAAAGTACAAAACACAATACAGCTTGCTTTACGTTAGGAGACAAATTAACTAAGGAATATAAAAATTTGCTTGCGATTCATGCATATTCACCAGTGAATGTATGCATTCTCATTAAATACGCATGTTTTGGTTGTTCATTTGATTACTCATAGGGCCAGAATCAATGGAACTGTCCTGATGTAAGCCTACAGCAACAACACAAAGGTTCAGGTGCCTATGTCTTATTGCTTATGCTATTTTTTGCTATTACTCCCTGACTCTCACTTTTACCATGAGTCTATTAAATACTCTGTAGCAAGGACAGAGAATTTCTCTGCTGCAAAAAGGTTTGAGTGCCCTGAGCCTGTAGTTTTTCCCAGTTAATCTCATCTCCCTCGCAGCCTGTAGACCATCCCAGCTGCAGTGATGCTACTACAACTCACTTGCAGAAGAATCCAAAGACCGTTCCATGCCATTCCATGACATCAGAGATGAGCTCATTCCTACCAGGCACACCTGAAATGTGCCTCTTGCGTAGGGAGAATGAGAGTGGATAACTTTATCCACCTAGTACCTTTTGGCTTTCCACAAAACAGTTTCTATGTCATCTCTTCCATGCAATAGCCTAAATTCTTTTCATTTATTTCTCAAGTTTTATCAATTTATGAGGTCTGGAAGAACTTGAAAATAAACTGAGTAACAACCAGTGGATTATACACATCCTGACTGCTGAGAACTTTTAACTTTGATACTTGAGTAACCATCACAGGGATAATATCGAGTCTGTCAGATGGGATCCATGTGCAATTCCCAGGTTGTGTTACATCAAGTTTTATATCACGTTCCTCCCACCACAGCATTTGTTTCTGTATCTCTCTACTTGTAATCGTGCTATCACATATAGCTCTCCAATATTCGGGGCTCCTGATCCCAGCTATTAGAATAGTAATCCTTAGTGCTGGAGTCACTAAGCATTAACATATCCATAGAGAAATTAAAAGCTTATTTCTGCTAATGCCTGAATGCAAGCAAACAGGATTTCTGTGGATCCAAGCATCCCATAGTCAAGGCCTTCAGTCCTTTTTTGCAGGAAAGATATATAGTATAAGCCTATAATTGCAATCTGTAGGATAATCAATAAGACAGACAACAATTCTTCCAGACTGTTGAATGCTTGGTTTTCCAGCTACTCTTATTAATCCTGTTTGTATAGCTATTAGGGGTAGGATAACTTGTGTAATGTAAATATACAAGATGGCAATTGATTGGAGTGATTTATACTGCAAACATTATCTGGAGTTGCATATAGATATGTAAGCCCCAAGTTTTGAATTGTACTACTAGGATTTACTAGGAAATACTTCTACCTTTGGGTATTGCTAATGACCTACAGTCTTCTGTGGTGTTAGGTCGTTAAAATTAAGAAGTAAAAATTAAAACTTTTCATTTAATAGCTGCTTGGTGCTTCCTGATTCAATATTCCCTTTTGGAAGCCAAAGAGTAATTGGCAAGCTCAGCAAAAGGTGAAACTCTATTTGCTGTAAAGACTGTGCTGTCTAAGGCTGTGCTGTCTTTTTAAGCCCTTTAGATAAAGACTTTCTCCCTTTTGTTCTCCAAGAATTTCCTAAGGAAAGTAAATTATTACAAGCTGGTGAGCAGTATAATGGGATCTGGCAAACGTGTGTTGAGTGGAGGAGAGTAAGTTTTTGCTCTTTAATGTATTAGTGCTATTGTTTTGCTCTTTAATATGTTAGTGCTATTAGCTTATTAAATCAGCTCTTTAATGTATTAGTGACACAGATCCCTGGTAGACGTATAGTTGACCAAAAGATGAAGAGTTCTGTGGAAGGAAACACGGGACATTACAGATAATGCAGTTGGGACAGGGAAGTTAAGTTGTCAGAATCTGCAGCGTTAACATTCATTTATGTCTTTTTAAAAATTAAATTCTGAATATATCTGAGCAAGCTGTCTGGGCCCTAAATCTTTACTTGCAAAGCAATGGAATTCCAGTATTGACAGACATGAGAATTTTTTAAAGTCTGTTTTTAAAACTTTACCTCCTGACTGCCCTGCTACCCTCTGCTAATATGTCTAGTATTTGACACTGCTACAAATGGTATGTAGCCATGGTTCTCCGAGAGCTTTGTACAAAACACTGAATACTTGATGAGTTGATACCATGGTGCCTCTCTGAAGTATGATTTCTATCCCATTTTTACAGATGAGGAGACTGAGAGCTGAAAGAACTTGCCCTGGTTTGTAAAAGATCCGGGATTTAGATCCCAGCTTTATTATGTAGTATAATGTACATGACAATCATGAGCCATTAAACATCACACAAATGAGTTATTCCTGATATGTGAGATACAGACATGAAAATTGTTCTGTGGAGACCTATTACAGGAGCTGCAGAAGGTAACTGTGCTGCACAAATTACAAGCAAAATAATTTCATTTCGTTGAAATTTGTGAGGGTTTTATGTGTGAAGTCTGTTTATAGTGAAGGGAATTTCTCTCCTCCTGCATCTTTGTTCTCAGCACAAAACTGTAAAGCAAATCTGTAGCAAAAATACCGGCAAAGCAGTTGTCAGTTCCTGTTATATATCAGACCAAATTCTTTTCAGCCTTTTGAAAAGGGGTCGCTTAGGATATGTTCCAGACTGTGGAACATTATGTAAGCATATTAGAGCTTTGACTCTCACATTGTCGTCTCATATGTCTCCTTAACAAAGGGATGGTCTCAACCCTCCGTAATGTAGGTCAGCATTAAGAATGCCAAATTACTCGGGTGCTTCCACCTGGTCCCTATGGCATGTTCAACACGTGCAGTCATTCCTTCAACCTCATCGTCTTCACTGTAGGCTGGTAACATCTGACAAAGCTGCCAAAGTTTAGCGTTAGAGGATACAGCGGTAATTGTCAATTTAACACATGGTTGTGAAATAGGAACAGCAGGATGCTTAGGTAAACATCTGCCAAAAGTCCACAGACAAACTTTGCATGCCCCTAATTAGAGGCTATTGTTCTGAAAAGATGGATCTTTGTCAAAAATAGATTTGAAGTCGGCTATAAAAGGGTTCCAAATAATTGACTGGTTCAATCAGTCATTTAGATAAGTGCTATACATGATGGTTTTCGTTCTGGTCTCATTAAATAGCAGAATAGCCCCAAATTTCAGGACTGATTCTGATGACCATTTCAGTATCATATATCTGGAATAAGGTTAATTGTACTTAGCATTAGTGCTGTAGGGTACAACCATGTAACTGAGGTAAGGTCCATTTAGCCAACAAATACATTTTGTTATTTCCTGTTTCCCCTTAAAGGAAAAAGAAATTATGCAAGTCAGAGACTGTATGGTTTTGTCCACTTGGCAAAGCTCCATCTTATCTCTGCATTGGCTGATGTCTGGCTCAATACAAAGCAGAATAATTTACTGAGAACCATCAGAGTACTCACTTATCAGTGCTGCATTAGCATCAAAGAAAAATCTCCTGCCACTGGAGCTCACAGTCAGAAGTTCCAAATAAAACTGCTGAAATTCTTGTCTTACACTCAAAACAAGAAAATCAGTTTTCCTAGTCTGCTTCCTCTGTAATCTGGGACTAAGACCAGTACTATTTTATCTCTGAATTAAGGAGGAAATACAGAAAACTGATGGTTGCTCCCTCTTCACATCCCTATTTTAAAATATTATTCTTTCTCTGTTTACTTTTTGTATGAATTAGTAGCTCACAGCATTAAGCATAATTCTTCCACTAACAGAATCCTTTCATCAATTTAGGTCAATACTTCAAACCAACCATTCACAGATTAAACACAACACAGTACAATCATTCAGAGTCTGGTAATCCACAATACTTTGGCAATTAAGGTGAGTCTAAGATATATAGATAAGAATATTGTACAATTATCATTAGTAAAAATGTTTAACTGCCAAGCATCCACTTTTCTTCCAAGATTTTTTTTTCCAAACTTCTCATTCTTCTTGTTCTCTCTCTTTCAATCTACCTCTTTGGGTATGTTGCTTAGAACTGGATACATTAGTCATCATTGCTGATTCTCTTCCAACTCTTATGTAGACACTTCCCAAAGATTAAGAGTATTACATTAACTCATATTCACTTTGTGACCCAGTGGCACCTCCTCTAGCACTTTTTCTACAAGAAAGCTGCCTAAGGTGTGGTTTTTTCCATTTTGTATGCATCTCCTTGATTCCTTTTTCTTGAATGAATGCTTGTCACTATTGGCTATTGTTGATTTCAGACCATTTCTTCAAAGTTATCAAGCTTACATTGAAACAGAACCTACTTCTCCCAAATGCTTGCAGCCAGCCCTGTTTGAGAAGATGTGCAAGAATATAGACACCATGTATTTCATCATCCAGATCCTTAACAAAAATATTAAACTGAAGTCGATGAAAGTATCCACCAAATGTGACAGAAAAGTGACTTGGTCTTGGTTTTTTTTCTGAACCTGTTTATTTCTTTAACTGTTTACCAAACAGCAATGAACCCTAAAAACTTGCTGACCTTTCTGTTTTATCACTGAGGACTCCACTTGTGAGTGGACCTACTAGGTACCCTTTCTCTCAAATGGCCTAACTTCAGCTAATGCACTTGTCCAAAAATGCAAGTACCTTTGGAGACTGCTGCTTTTACTTCCACCCTGCAGAAGGCCTTATACCTCACCTGTATTTGTGCCTATCTCAGCTGGCCTATGGCAACCTGTAGCCTTCTCCACAAACCTCCCTTTGTTTGCATTCTTAGATCAATCTGGCTCTGACAACACTAGACTGCTCCTAGAAACTTTTAACCACTTTTTGCATGATCCCCTAAAATAGATCTGCTAAAAACTGGATAGAAAATTTTGCTGCTGAGAAATGCCATTTAGCAAAAATTGGAAAGGACAGTTTTAGCAACTGAAAAACTTCACAAGAGTGTATCCATTTTGATGAAACTGTGTATAAAAGGCAGTAGAAAGGATTCTTTCCAGCTCATTTCATTCCATTGGCAAAATATGTATTTTCTATTTTGTTGTTTCAAGTTATTACTTTAACTTCCATTTTCTGTGGTTTTACCTTATTGAAACAAAATCTTTTGCTGGTTATGAATTACTCTCTCCCTTTCTGTTTTAATTTTAATCTTTTTGCAATTTTTTCCCCCTCAAATTCAGAATGAAAACCATTTCAAGTGTTAGAATTTCCCATGGGAGACAAATTTCTGTTTCCAAACCCTTTTACTGCAACCACTGATTAGTTCCATATCCCTTTTTCTATGCCCAGAACACTCCAGGCATCGTGGTTTCCTCTCCATAGATAAAACCTTACCAGTAAGAACATTTTAGATTCTCGGCAGAGGAGATATAATTCCAGTGACAGAAAGCCACTCCTCTAGTGACACTTCTTTGACTGGAAATGGAGGAATAATATGATTTGCAGGTATAGTATTACTTTATGCAGATGTTAGACTAATATCATCATTGATATTTTACTGGGCTAGACAACATGGTTCAAAGAAATTCCAAATATTGTGGAGGCCATAGACATACTTGTGTTTTGGCTCTGTGATGACAGGACGAATAGACATGACCTCTTAGAAGCAACTCTACTGCATCATCACTGGATTCATGTTTAGGTACAAAAAAAGTTTTTTCCTCATTCTTTGTTAATGATAATTCTCTTCTCAGCCCAAAGACATTTAATTGAAGAGGAATAAGGATAACCATTATAAAATAACTGCTTTAAAACATCCCTCCCCCTTTTTCTTTTTTAATTTCTTTTTTAATTTCTTTTTTTGCCCTACTTATTGTGCTACAACTACAGTGCTGATGATTAAGGCAGGGATTCATCTCCCCTTTTCCCCACACCTTTACATGTCTGCAGTGCAAATGGCCAGGTTGACTGTACAAACTGCATTTATAAGCCATGGAGAAAACCAGGTATTTTAACCAATTTGCCATAGGTCACCTGGAGATGCCCGTTTCTTTCCTGGCTATATAGGGACTGCCAGAACTCCAGCCCAACTGTAAAAACTTCCCTTTGGAGAGATGAATCTGACCCTGAATGTCAGAAAGTAAAAATGAGCAGTAACTGATGAAAGCAGCAGGTCTGATGCATAATCCTGTAACATTTCTCAACTTGCGTGACACATAAACCATAGCCAGATCCCATATCTCAGCACAACCCTGGAGCAACCTTTTTCCTCAGGTCCCTGCAGATGAGATCCAGCAATGGTGCCTGGCTGTCCCATTGCTGCATGTGTGGAGTGTGGCCTCTTGCCAAATCCTGGGGGTGTATTTGGAAGTGCAGAGCTGTGCTACCAGCTCAGTGGGAGTCCTCACCTCCTGTCTGGGCATGGAGAAGACTAAGATGCTGCATGGAAAAGAAGTGATAGGCCCTGGGGAGACAAATAACAGCCAGCTCAGGAAGGGACGGAGGTCAAAGTTGCAATTTTGGGATAAAAGGAAAGCTGCACAACAGAGGATGTGTTTTACTGACAATTACGATGTCTGTGCAGAATGGAGAATGCACTGAGAGTAGAAAACTGTTTTGAAAACCCTGTGCCAAAGCACCTTTGATAGCTGAAAGAAAAAAAAAATTAAAACTGAAAAAGTATCTTAAATTTATCTTAACATGGACTGGTTTTGCTTTGAAATAAGAATTGCTATGAAGATTGCTATGAATTCTTGGCTGAGCTAATGCCTGAGGCCAACGATTCCTGTCTCAGCCTCTGCTAGAGAGAGAGGCTTTCCTTGAATTTATGCTAGTATCATTATTTAGTCTGTCATGCTTTTACTGTAGGGAACAATAAAAACATCTTTATTGTTTTAAAATTTTAGTTGTTTTTGAAATAGCTGGGGATTTTGTCATCCAAATGCAGGCACTTCTGTTTCTCTGAGGTTTTTATGGGAACAGTAATCAGAGATAAAGCTATTAAACTGCCAGCCTGGGATCATTTCATGACATATTTGTGAGTAAGTATGATTATGAATGTTACAAATAATTCCTTCTGAATTATTTGTCAGTTTTGTGCTGCTGCGTAATGTATAGAGGGAAGGTTACTGCATGCAGCTGTCTGTTATCATAAATTAATTTAGCACTGCACTTAAAAAAAGCATTGGCCTGACAACATTGGAAACAGAGTCCTTAATTCATGGCCTTTCTCTGCACAGTTGTTCATGCTGTAGTTTTGATGGAAAGTGTTCTGTAATGATTGCTTCAAAGGTGAAGGTAACGCAGTGAGATGCGAACTTACAGGCGTTTGCACTTCCTTTGGCTCTGCAAATTGAATACTGAAATGTGGTGGACTGGTGGGCAACGGCTGGCTTCTCTGGAGAGAGACAGAAAGAGTTATGGGAGGATAACTATGGTGTGGGTATTCTGTTAAATTAGAAAGATTTTAATCCTAATCTTGGAAATCTTTTATGGGTCTCTATTAGGGCAGCCAAGAGAGTGAGCCAATAGTGGTGAATATATAACACGGACAATGTCACACTACTGACTTGAAAGTGAATATCATGATGGTTCCTGATGACAGGAATTATATGCTTAGGATGACCAAGTCTGTGTCCTTTCATTTATTTAAGTTGAAGTCAGAGGCAAAACACCCAGTAGGCAGCACAATTTTTTATTTTTGCTCTCAGTTTCCCAGGACAATTCCATCTCTTCCAGAGGCCCTAGCACAGCTCCTGTTTTTCCTGTCAATCCCTCCTTTGTCTGGCTGCAGCACAACATTGCTGAAATACCTCTCTGGGAAGCATCCAGGGCTTGGGTACTTTAAAGACAGCCAGAAAAGTCTTGGCTCAGAGCTTGGCCAACCTCAGGGACCAGCTGGAAAGCCTCTGTAGATACTAGAAACCAATAGAAGCAAAAGGAGGAGGGGAGAAGGAGGTCCTGCAATGGCAGGAGTTGGACAAGTGAAGAGCGACAGCGCCAAGTGCACAGATGAGTCTCTGTCAGAGCTCTCCCTGTCCAGAAGAGGAGGTGGGAGTAAGTGATGTGCCAGGACCTTCCTCCTGGGCAGCCTGCGTCCCACTCCCGCACTCCCTGCCATCTCCATCTGACTCGTCACTGCAGGGTTAGATGAGTTTCTGCTTTGGGTACCTATGAGCAAAAATGGTGGTAGGTGAATTATCCTGCTGGGTTGCCTTTGGTTTGCTTAGTTATGCTAATGTATAGTTGAACCTGAAAATTTCCTTCGTAGTACCATATTTTACCATATTTAGAGATATTGTGCCGCCCAGCTATTTGAAGTGATTGAATGGTCTCCTAATTCCTTGGGAACAGTTTCATCACTTGTTGAAAAGAGATTTTGCTGTAGGTTTCCTTCAAACAGTGTCCTGCTGTAATCTCTCCATTTACAAAAAAAAGGAGGCTCCTGAAGTCTCTTTCTTGGGAGGCAGGAGATGTAGGTTTGAGCCTTTTCAGCCTTAGAGGCAGGAAAAGAATTTAGGCCACACGCATCCTGAGAGCTGTTGAAAATCATCTGGGCTGATGGCTATGACTCCTCCTCCAACAGTTTAATGATTGTCTCGACTGTTTTTCTTATAAAGCCTCAAAAAAAAAAAAAAAAAAAAGGAAAAATGAAAATGAAAAAGAGAAGATTTATTTGGGGTTAATGGAACTTTTTTTCACTGTCAAAAGAAAATAGAGTTTCAATTTCCGGCAGGAAAAAGTGAAATTGCATTTGACCCCTATTGACAAATGATCAAGATATGCTTCATAATTTTGCATTCTCTTTACTGATGTTATTTCTGATGGTATTTCAGATGTATCTCAGATGTCTTTTAGCTTTGTGCTTTAAGGATATAAAATTCTACTTTCCCCTCTACAGACATTTCCTCCTACTCCTTGCTTAATCTTAAGCGCTACCCTTATTTTTCTATCTACACCCACACCCAGGAATAATTTCCCTATCTGAAAGTGATTTTTTAAAATTTTCTTTTTTTCCACTCAGTTGAAACTTTCAATAAAGAAAGGCAACATATCTTGTGTCTTCAGTACTAAACAAGTTCCATTGTCTTGAACGACTTCTTTGGTGAAAAATGTGATGAAAAAGGTTTAGTACTCTCCTTCACATATTTTCACAGTGTTTTCACAGTTGCTTATTCCCTAAATGCTAAGTAACATAAGTTCAGCTTACCTGCTCCATATGCTTAGACTTCTGCCTCTGAAATGCAGCAGAGAATATATTCATAGTCTCCAATGTGCATCTGTGATCCTGCAAAGACTTGTCTGCACTTATTTTACTTCATGCTTCTCCAATGGTCCGATTAATTCTGGCAGAGTCTTTGCAGAATTGGGACCCATGAAATTGATTTCTTGGAGTGCTATTTTGAGGGTGATCTTATGACATCCAGTAATAACTTTGCCACAAAGAATAGGACTCATTTGAACTAGGTGCTGTCGAAACTCAAGGTGACCCCTGCCTGATTCCCAGCTTTTACATCTAATCAGAGATTAAATATAGCAAATGTGGAAAATAGAGAAGAGGAGGAGGGATGAAAGAGTGAAAGTCTTGCAGAGACCTAGTATTACATAGTAGTCTGAATCATCAAGATATTTCTTAGACAGGTTTTTAAAGGACAGTTAATAATGAACCCAGTTTATATTTCATCCCTTTTATTTTTCATGTGTTTATTTTATTTATCCTTCTCACTTCCATACCAATAATCTCTAATTATCCGTCACTATAAAGTCTTTACAGAAAGAAGAGTGTCCAGAAGACACACTTTATGTACGGAAGACTTGATGAGTTCCTCTTACATTCCAGCGCACAAATGACAAAGAGTCTCATTGAAAACTCTTCTGAATAGAGCTAGATAGAAAATATTTGCAAAAGCCAGTCTATGCGTTCCAGATGAATTCAAAGACAGGCAGCAACCAGAAAAATACCACAGACATTGAGTTCTTCCTATTTTCTATAAATTCTGACAGCTGCCAAAAGGCAAGAGAAAAAATAATGATAGAAACCAAAATATAAATGTTTAATAATGTGCATGGAGTACAACACCCTACTTCAAGAAGAAAACTAATGTTGCCTTTCTTAAAATTTTCACTTAAACTAATACACATATTTCTATGTATTCCTATATTCCTGACTACTTCCTAAGAAGTTTGCAAATTTTTTTCAGAGTTTTGAAAATTTTTTGCAGAGCCTAAACTTGTTTACTCCAAGTTTCAAAAGTGAAAGGAGGCCCCATAGCTAAAACAAACAGAAAAAAATTACTTGTTGGCTCTTGTTTTGAGTAGAAAATTGACTCAAACAAAATAAAATTACAGGACTTCTAACACGTAAGAAGTTCCCTGCAATGAGTTTTGGCTCAGTGCATGACACAGTTTGCTAAACATTCCCCATTATGACTGTTCAAGTGTGTCATTTATTTAAAGCAGATAGAATCAAACAAAATTCTATCCATCAGAAAAGAAATCTAAACAAGACAAAATGCAGTGGATCCCACTTATTTTTACAGTAATTAATTGGTTCAATTAAGTCAGAAACTGCCTTACAAATGTATAGTAACAGCTATTCTGTGTTGTAGCTATACTAGTCTAAGACCATAAGAGAAAGAAAAAAGTGTAGGGAGATTTAACAGGTTTAATTAAGCAGCCTGATGCAGAAATAAAAAGCTTTCTGGCACATGGTACTTTCATGATATGTGACAAAGAAGCAACAAACTCAAAGCTAACAACAAGTTAGAAAAAACTGCTCATATTTTAATTTAATTATATTAATCAATTAGATGACAAGAGAAAAAACAGGAGTAATTAGCACTTTTGGAGTTGGCAGGTATGGAGATGACAGGCTCAGTCGTGGTGGAACAGCCAAGAGGAGAAGTTGTTTGCACAGGAGGAACAGAGAGATCAAACAGGGCAGACTGAGGACAATAACATCGTGGTTTATAAAACTGATGTGTCTGCTGATATTTTCTTTTTTTTTTAAGTAGTGAATTTAAATCCCATCTCTCAAAGGTATTTTATGGATCTTTGAAGATATCTGACTTAGGTCAGAGACAATTTTTTGTTAAACTTAGTAGATATAACCATCCTCTATCAAGGCACAGTGGTAATTCAGTGCCACCAATGCGGTTTCCCTGCATGCACTGGGTAAAATATCATGATGGTTATAAATGTAGGATGGCAGGTATTGCAATTTTTCTTCTGGAGCAGTTTGGTTGCAAACAACTTTTGTCAGCTTGTGGACAGGCTTCCACAATGAGTTTGAGATGTGTTGTAGGCTCAGGTGAATGGTGGGAGGGGACAAGTGGGAAAATGTATTTAAAAATACAATCTTCTTGTGTCCAGGTCATGCTGACCTGGACATATATTATGAGTTTTAATAAATTTTGTAGAAGTCATACTAGTTTCTCCATTTCATTAATGTGGCAGTTTGTCATTGACTATTTTATGTTGATTGTGGAATTTGGCAAATTGACTTTGAAATAGAAGTATTGCAGAATGGTGTCGACATAGTTATTACATTTGTGATAGAAACCAAGGCTTTCGGTTCAGATGCTGAAGATGTCATCTGTAAGTCCTAACTCCAAACTTATGGTGTGTCAAATATAGTCTAAAAAAGCCTCAACAGGGGATATAAAAGTCAGCATCCCAGAACTGGGGGAGAGCATTCATTGCCTCTGAAACTATGCCCTTGTTTTACAGAAAGGATATGTAGAGGAAAGTGAATAACTGTATGGGTGGGTTTGACAGCAAGCATCAATGGAAAATGTGACTGTTTTGTTCTTGGGGCTGCTGGAGGAAAAGTGTCTTGCCATGACACTGTGGGATGCTGGTATATGGGCGGGTAACATGGTGGCAAAGCTGTAGTGTGTGGGAGGTAGTCTGTGCTATTTTTGAAAACTCTTGCCCTTTGGCTGACAATTAGGAAGGAGGACAATTTTTACAAATCCTGGTAATTCTCTAGGAGAATTACCTTGGACTGGATAATGACAGGTTTACCGAAATTCCTTTCTTTTCTTTTTTTTCCCCCTCCCAGAGATATCTTGAGAATTGTACACTAATGTAAAGCTTGTGAAAAGCTCTGATTTTTTTTGTTTGTTGTTATACAGTTGAAACCATAAAGTGTGAATTATTTGACATTCAAGGTTAAAGAATTCTAGAGTTCAAGGCAAATAGACCATGGTGTCCGCATTTATGTAGTTGGAGGATCATTTCCTTCAACATTAATTTGATCACAAGGCACATCCTATTTCCTGTGGTATGAAAATAATTACAGAAACATTATTACTACACAGCAAGTATCTATCCTCACTCTTAGCTCCAGCTTCTGCCTCCGGTATTATTTCAATACAAAGTGTTCCAGAGCTGTTCTTCAATCACATTGTTCATTTCTTTGCAAATGGGTATAAACCCGTAGTTACTAAGAAATTGCTCTCCTGCCCCCAGAATACTGCCAGGCACGGCGACCTCCAGCCTTCTACCTGTCCTTTCAACATGCACTTGATTCCACGCAAGTTTTCAAAACTAACAGTTGACATAATAGCTTAAGTTTCATTGAAAATATCTCTTCAATAATTTGTATTGTGTATTTACACCGGACAGCCCACCAGTTTTATGAACATTAGAATAATCAGTATATATGAATTCTCCTTTCCTCTTAGAAAAATTACTTAGTTTCTTTTGTTCCTATTAGCAGATGAAAGCCAAATAATAAAGCAGTGATTCAAGGTGTCTCCAATCCTTATCACAGGTGTTTTGAAGTGAGCTGCCAACCAGATTTACATTAAATAAGTTACATTAGGGCTAGGCAAGAAGTATTTTATTTCATTGTAATAACTATCATTCCTGCAGCCGGTGCTTCAGCTGGTGAAGTTGCTCTCTTCGCTCTGTGCTCAGTTGATTTCCAAGATAGGGGTTATACAGTCTCCTGTCCACACGGCAAAGACATTGTAAACTGATTTTTGAGTTGTCATGAGCAGGTTGCAAGAGACCAGTCAGCTACTCTCTGCTGGTGTCAAGGTGCCACATTTGCATCTGGAGCGGTACACTGGCTCATAGGCTGCCCAAGAATGAAGGAGGATTTCAGTCTTTTGGTGCTGTAATGGCAAACACTCATGATTTTTGCTAGTGAGTTTCCACTCTGATGCCAACATAATAAAAGTTTTTTTTACTAGTTTGTGTTTAAGAAAACATAGATGATTTCCACTTTCATTGAGTGAACCTGGTCATGAGTAGTTCTTTGTAATACAATAGAATATGAGACCTTATCAGATTCCACTTAGCTTTTGCAAAATTAGTTTTTGCAAAATGGACATAAATAGATACAAAATGTCTTGTCCTTTGTATGTCTGGAACTGCCATTAACGTATGGCATTGAAATCAACCTGGAATAAATATATATATATTTGAAAGGGTTAACAAAACCTTGCTAAATCATTACAGGAAGTTTAAAGGTGATAGGTCTATTTAACTTGTCCTTTTCTAACTAGTGACAGCAGTCAGAGTAATATTTCATGCAGCTGAAAAAAATGATAGGCTAAAGCCGTGATGAGTAAGATTGGCTGATGAATCTCTTTTGCCGTGCAAGACCACATTACTTATGGTAATTATTAAGGAATGAGATACATCTGAAACCTCTACTAAGAATATAAGTAACTGATTTGAAGAATGGACAGGTGCATAGAGAAGAAAGTATTGAAATATTACCCAATTGATCTTAATTCGGTGCCTTTTCCTTAGAGTACCTAGTACTATGCCTTACGCTATGTGGAAAAACAAAGTCTCAGTTAGGGAAGTGCCAAAAGCCTCCATGTTTTGGAAGTTTCTTTGCAATTCCCACAGTTACAGGTTGTTTTGTGCTTTGAAGCAAGAGGGTTGATATCCCTTCGGGACCTAATGCAAATGTCCGAGATGAGGTTTCTTGCTCTCTGGACTGGAACTGGAAGCAGTTACAAGCTGCAAAAAGAAGTTATTCATACACTGTTCAGTTCATATATTTTTAAACCATCTCTTGATCAAACTGTAATAGCAACTTTACTGCATATGTGAGAAATTTGCATTGCAAATGCACATAACGGTAAGGCTATGAGCCAGACCTCCTACCCTGCCCTTATTCCTCCTCACCACACATTTGGCTTGTTCTTTAGATCTAATGAAATGTGCAAAATGAGCATGATGGTTCTGCCCTTTGTTGATCTCCAGATTTTCATAAGCTTATAAGGTCTCCAGGGCAGGAATGGTTTCTAACCAGCCTCTAAGCTTTTTCTAAATATGTATAATTAGGTTTGCAGAATTGCTTATATTTTAAACTCGGATCAGAAATTGTGAGCTGATTTCCATTCAACTTTAACAAAATATTTCAGCTTTGGCATAGACGAAAGCATAAAAAAGCATGAGATTAAAAGAAATTAGTGTATTATTTAGTAGCTTGTGCTACTAAAAATGCCTTAAAAAGAAATTTTACCTCTAGTGAGACCAATAGCTGCTGTCCGTAAATCAGTGAGTTGGCTCAACATGTGCATACAGTTTGTACGTCTGCTTAAAGGTATTTCATGGAAACTTTTGGACAACTTTAAGCAGTGATTTCCAGGCAGCTCCTGATATTCATCTCTTCTCCACTCCTGGTTATTCCTTGCCCTCTAGAGCTTGGCCACAGCCTTGTCTTCCTCTGTCTTCCTTGTTGTTTTGACCTTCCCAACCACCACCTTGTTGCCAGCACAACATTACTGATAACCAGTAAAACTTGTTAGCGTGGGCTCTGCTTCATGCCACTTCTCCCAGGAGACTGAGTGGACACAGGGTTTGTCTCCATGGGTAGATTCAGAGGAGCTTTAGAACCTCTGCTTGTTGTCCAACCAGGATGACCACATGGGAGCCCTGGGAGCTGTATCGATGTGTTAGTGCCTCACCTGAACTAATCAGCAAGGTAGAGTGACCGGATGAGGTGTTTCTTTATACATGAGCTATGCTGCTTTTGGATCAGACCTGGTTATGCCCACACAGCTTATAGTGCCAAGCAGAGGAACTCTAGGGTCTGTTTTTATCCGTGCATGTAACATTCACCATTTAGGGGAGCTATTCTACAAACATTTCTTCAGATCCTAAGTTTTACTTTTTAGAGTCGTTATATTAGTTGCCTTTGTGAAGGCTAGACTTTGGCAAAGGAAACATATTGCTTTCTGATGAAGTGGCAGGCGGCTTCCCTCAAATCATAACTTTAGCTTAATTGCTTTTGAAAAATGACACAATGTGTTGTTGTATCTTGCAAGACATTAAATGATGTGGAAAATCCATTAGAGATCCCGCTGAGATGTGGGTAACACCCGAGGACCAAACGAGCAGCTCTGTATTTGCTAATTTCCAAACCTTAAGGCATGAGCTTTAAAAATGTTTGCATGTATGGTATATCAGATAAAATTAAATTTTTATAAATAAATAAAGCAAGCTGATAGCTGTTGGCTAAAAAGTAATTCAACACAAAACAAAAATGCTCTGTTGTTCCTTGATCTGTTGTCTGCACTGGGGTCGTTTAAAGTTGGAGGTAGTGAGGTTGGTGTCTGTGCTCAGGCAGTATAAAATAAGGCTACAGGCGTGAAGGACAAAAGCTTCAATATGTGAGTTTCCACCTGGTTTCTTCCCTTCTGGTAGGAGTTGGTTTCTGGCAAGCACTAAGCTTCAGATCTGAGGGAAATGTCAACTGTTAAACTAGAAAGCTTTTAACTTGCAGAAATGGGTATGGATGAAAGACTTAAAAGGACAGTAAAGCATGAGAAAATAACTTTTCAGTGACATGCCAGACTTCATCAGAGGGTTCCCAGAGGGCTCAGAGGCGAAGGGTGCCTCTCAGAACCGAGGCAAAACCAAGCGGCACCTCATTAAATTGCTGTGACCATTTCTTTCTTGTCTGGCTCTTGTGATCTCGCAAACTTTGTACAGCACTAGTTGAAAAAGGAGGTCTATACCTGCAGAAGCAAAGCTCCTGCAGATGTGTAAGCCCACTTGTAAGTGCTGACTGTTTGGGGACCGAGCTGCTAATAACGACTGGGGTTCCTTCTGCACTTCTCTTTTCTCCATGTTCGTTTGGAGGGGGAATGAACCTTTGCCAGGATGAAGACTGGTTAGCTTAAATTTCTTCTATTTAAGTTATTCTTTGTCTTTTTTTTTCCTTTTTTTTCCCCCTTCCTCTCCCCTCCCCCCATTTACCTCCTGCTTTCCATGGCATTTATTTCACAAAGCACCCACCAAGACACCCTTCAAATTGTGCCTTGGGAATCCACATTAGCTAGGAACGCAAAAGAAAAAGATCTGGGGGGAGAGGGAAGAGAAATAATGCTATGGAGGAAAATTTCAAAGAGTATAATAGGCAGATTTAGATTTTTGAAGAATAAATGAAGAAAGGAGTAAATTTGAATTAAGATACTGAAAAAGCATCAAATTAATTTTCACAAGGAAACGGATAAGATGATGCAAAACAAAAAAAAATGTTTAATTTAGCAACAGTTCTGCCCTTTCTGTTTCCTCAGTACTTAATTGTGTGCCTTATTTGGTAAGTACAGACATAATGTGAAGATGTTAGGAGAAAAGCTGCTGTTAAGATATCAGCTACCAGTTTGGAGCTCTCTCTGGCTTTTGTTCCTATCGTTGGTCCTCTCAGTAAGGCTGAGCATCGCCACTGCAGGTTATAGACTCAAAAAAATCAACCAAAAAAGTGAATTAGCCTCTCAGTTCTGAGGGTCGCCCAGGAAGCAGTTTCATTAGAGTAGGGAAACACTGATAAAAAGTGTCACACTGTACAGAGACAATGAACTTCTGAGTAGCTCTCAGGCTGCATTGAAGCAGTAGAGGTTTGTCTGATCATCTCAGTCTTGAGCACCGCATATTAATTTCCTCATTTAGTTTTCCTTCCTGCAGTAACGCCAAACACAAAGGAGTCTGCAGTCCTGCATCAAACACACCCAGTACATACATAGCTACTTAAAAAGCCCCCGTTCTAGCTATAATTCTTACTGGTGAATACACCTGGAGGATGTAACTTAACAAGGAAGTAAAGTTGTTTTATTTACAGACCACTGTCTCTCTTTCCAGTATGCGTGTTAGTTTGTCTGTAATCATTTTTACTCAAATAGCTATTAACTCCCAAATGAGAGGTCCCCTTAGGGAGCAAAATATTGTGTTGTATCCTCCCTCTTATCTTTGTCATTGGTGATATAGAAAAACTCAGGATATGTAAAAATTTTTTAATTTTTCACCCTCTCAAATTTTGGGCAGCACATTTAGATATATAGAGTTTGTCTTGCTTCTGGCGGGACAACACACTCAGAGGAAATCTATGGGAAATACACTTTGGAAGAGTCAGGATCTATTGTTCCAAGCTCGAGGCCCCAAAATTGTAAACATATTTTAGGGTGTTCACTTGTGTGACTTCTGAGGTGAATGGAGAGTCCGTGTGACAGCTCAAGTTTCCTGCCTCCAAACCCAAAGGTGACTTTCTTCAAATTAACCTGCTATCTTTGTGTTTGGTTTCTGTTCTGATCTTATGATTTTTAGTTCCTGTGCAGTCACTTTTTAAAAAAATTGTTTAGAAAATAATTTCTACTCAGTATAAAATAGATCTGGTTCAAAAATAAAGATTAAAAAACAAATATAGATTAAAAAACAAATACTGATTTAGCATGCAGAGAATGCAGTTACTGCAACTGATAAGAAAGAAAGAAAAAGCAAAGATATAATTGTAGTGTTTTCAGTTTGTATTCATTCTCCTAGACACAAGCTCGGTGCTGGGTCATGAGCTCAGTGTATGACCTTCATCCCCATTAAAATTTAATGAAAAACAGGATGTTCAGTTATTTCTAAAAATCCTATTTGCTTTTTTTTCTGTTCTGTGGATCTTGTGAATTTGTTACCTCCCGACAACCTCATGCTTGGCTGCTGTGATCAGCACCATGATATTGCCAGATTATTCTAATCACAGTGGCAAGCAGAGCCCACAGGAAGATGTGGGGCACAGGGATGAGGAACAGGATTAGGCCTTGAGAGAGAAAAGAGCAAAGCAATTTAAAAGATCTTGTCCCCGGTATCCTTTTGAATAATGGAAAAAAGCAAAGCCTGACAGTTTTGACAAGCTGACTGCTGGGGAGGCAGGAACCCAGTGAAACAGATACAGAGGGAGACCACGTAAAAGCGTCGGATACAAGCAGGAACATGCCATGGAAAGTAATGATGAGTAACAGCATGTCAGGCTGAGAGGTGCTTTTTCACCAGTGAATTTGCAATGGGGGTGCTAACTGGTGAATGAAGATACTAACTGGTTTTCCAAGAGCCAGCTTGGAAGCCGTGCAGCAGCAAATGCAGCATCTTGGGTGCTTCACATGGTCTCCCACCAGAAGCCATGTGCGTAACTGACCCTCCTTGGTATCATGAGGGTGGCATAACCCAAATTGTCCAGTGAGTGGATACTTTCTCATGTCAAATTTGATTAGGACAGTTTGGCTTCTTCATCCCTGGGTTTTATGGCAGGGTGGATAATGCCTGACATCAGCTTTCTGGGTTGTCAGGGCAGTCTAGGTTTGAGCTCTGTTTTAATCCTGGTTCCACCTTACCTTTAAGTGTGTCAAAACCACTGCCTAGATGAGAACAGCCAACTTTTAAGATAAAGACACAGACTTTAAGAAAGGCAAAGAATCCCTTAGTGATGTTTCCTGTTCAGAGAGGAGGAGCTGTCACATGGATCATGCCCAATTAGCCATGAAGAGAAACATTTCAAGCCCTTAAATAACAGCAGTGTTCTGAATTGGGGAGTAAAATAGATCAACACTGCTTTGTATTTAATGACAGTGAATTTATTCTGCACACCTTTCTCCAGAGATTATAAAACAGATGTTCAGCCATAAGTATCAGAAACAAGCATTCTCTGAAATGAACAAAACAAGTACAATTCTTGCAGGGATAGTTAAAAACAACATAGACTCCGTCCAATATGTACATTATTTCTACAGCTCCTTTCTTTCTGGCATTTTAATGGCTGCGGTGACTGGCAAGGAGACTGGCCAAAGACAGCAACCACATCATGCTTCTGTCTTGGTGTCATGGCTAATAAAGCAGTGTTTGACTCTGAGAAAGCCAGTCTGAGTGAAAAACCTATGGCTGCATCTGCCTTCTCTTCCTCACATTTCTATTTCTAAAGATTTAAAACATATTTCAATAGTATTTACACTTCAAGCTTCTTTAAAGCTCTTTTTTTCTTAAGGCAGAAGATATTTTTGCTTGTTTGCATATAGGGGCTTTCTGCTACAGCTGCTTGGCAGTCACCTGTTTCTAATCCTTCTTGATTTACACAGTGCTTTTGGCAATTTCCCAGCTTTACTCTACTGTACTGTAAAGAATACACTTAGCACGGGCTCTAGCTGCTACTTTCTGAGAGGGAGGTCGGTGATTACCTCTGCCTCCCTGTCACAACAAAAACAAAACGCTCTATGAAATGCTAAGTGATGCTGTGTTCTCCAAGTAAAGCCGTGGTTTCTTGCATACTGTGGAAAAGTATCGACTTAGACCACTGGAAAACAAACCTATTTTTGCATGTCTACTCTTTTTATGGAGCCTAACAATGCCATTCAAATCTTTGTATTTCTCTGTCTTCTGTTAAAGCTTTTCTTCTCCATCAACAGATGAGTTATATTATTAAACATATACAAGTAGGCTCAGAAAAAAGTGACGAGACACGAAAAGAAGATAGTACCAAGTTCATATTGAAGAATTACTGCCTTTATTATCAAACACACTCAAGAGCTATGTACTTTCAGTAAGATTAGACTGTATTTTGAGCAAAAGGTATGAGAGAATGTACAGGATTATAATGTTTCCCTGAAAGTGTATGCATTTCTTCCAAAACAGGCTTCATGCAGGCAGGTCAGTGGAAAGAACCTAGTTGAACTTGTACTATACAAATCCACCCAACACAGAGAGTTAATGAGAAAGAGTCAATATATCACAGGTACTCTACAGCAAGTCAGAAAGCATATATGGTATTGAACAGATCAAATTAACCCCGGGTTTAATGCCAGGGAAGTCACTGCGTTCAATTTTTGAAGAGTATTTTCACTACCATTCCTTCCATACATGGATACTCTTGGGATTTTCTAACTCTTTGAATGAACTCCAAACTTTCTTTGGAGACTGCCTAGTCAGCCTTATCACCTTTCCCCAGCACAGTAAAGGACTGCAACTTTAATATCTTGGATTTTGCAAATCTAAGAGATACTTCCAGAAAACATGTGAAGTGTGAATATTTTCCAAAAACATTCTGCTCTCTTTATGAAAATGGTATCATTCTTAAAAACTATGTGATCTTCAGATGTGTTCACAGCTAAAATCTGTGCAGGCGACACATCCAGTGCTCAAGGTGAGCCAGTATATGCTGGCACCCGAGGACAGCCCTTGAGAGAAGCTTTCCACCATTTTCCAGAGGGGAAACGGAGCAGGAAAGTGTGCGGGAGGATGCCAAAGTTTCCATATAGGTCCTTCTGAAAGCTCGTACCCCCACTCCCAAGTTCCCATTTCAACACTACAAGCACAAGTTTGGAGAGGTTTCGTAAGACTTGTAATTCAGTATCATAGCCAAAATCACTTGGTATGTGTTCAGCCAAAGGTACATTTCAGACATACAAAGCCCACTTGTGTGCTAGCCAACATTAACAGGTTTTGCACTCTGAAGCAAAATCAGCTTATAAGTACGGAAAGAGGCTAAAGCGATGTGTACTCCTTTGTACCCATGTAAGCGGATGAGTGCCAGATGGTTCTCACAGGCTGAATTTTCAGCGTTTGCAAGCCCTTGAATCTTCTTTCTAGGACACTGCTGCTAAGTACAAATACCAGTACGAACCAGAGCACAAAGCCTCAAAACAGTGTACCACACCGGGGTCTGCTGCTGTTGCTGTAATGACCTCAAATAAGCTTTGCCTCTTAGTATTACACAACTAGCTAGCTTGTTATGAGATCTGCAAAGGCAAGGCCACGAGGATGCGTGATCCTAATACCGTGTAAGTGTTAGAGGAGGTAGTACCTTATCAAGAATTCCCAATTAAAGCAATAATGACATTAAAGAAATCATTTGCTGTGAGCCATGCAGAACAGCATCATCAGGGGAAAAATAACATCATACAGGGGAAAAACAGCATCATACAGGGGAAAAACCCAGTAATATACCCTGCTGTGTGCTGTAAAAGAGGGGACCGTGCATTGATCTTAGGTTACCCAAGGCATATGGCCATGGCTGTCGTGTGCCCTTGAGTCTTTCTTCTAGGATATACACATATATATGAGGTTATAAGATGCAAAAAAAAATTAACAAAACTTGTAATTTAGATGTGGTGCTGCCATGATATGTTTGTATCTCCGTAGGGCTGAACTTTCCCATTTTTCTGCATAAATACACACACAAAACCTCCATTATTTTAAAATCTCTGTTTCTGGCATGATTTAACCCCAGTGGGCAACTAAGCACCACACAGCTCCTCACTCATTCCCCCCCAGTGGGGTAGGGGAGAGAATCAGAAGAGTAAAAGTGAGAAAAATTGTGGGTTGAGATAAAGACAGTTTAATAAGTGAAACAAAAGCCACACACGCAAGCAAAGCAAACCAAGGAATTCATTCACTCCTTCCCATGGGCAGGCAGGTGTTCAACCATCTCCAGGAAAGCAGGGTTCCATCATGTGTAATGGTGACTTGGGAAGACAAACGCCATCACTCAGAATGTCCCCCCTTCCTTCTTCTTCCCCCAGCTTTATATGCTGAGCATGACGTCATATGGTGTGGAATATCCTTTTGGCCAGTTTGGGTCAGCTGTCCCGGCTGTGTCCCCTCCCAACTTCTTGTGCCCCCCCAGCCTACTCGCTGGTGGGGTGGGGTAAGAAGCAGAAAAGGCCTTGACTCTGTGTAAGCACTGCTCAGCAATAACAGAAACATCCCTGGATTATCAGCACTGTTTCCAGCACAAATCCAAAACACAGGCCCATCCTAGCTACTATGGAAAAAACTAACTCTATCCCAGTCAAAACCAGCACAGTTTCCTATGTTAACCAGTCCTGGCTGTGGTCAGAGAAGATGGATGCACACTCTGGATTACACTGATGGGCACTGACAGTGCTTTGGCAAGATAGCAGAGGAGCACAGGCCAGTAACAATTCTCAGAGGAGCAACTTGTTTTTTTAATGTTTAAATGCAAGATCCTTTCTGATGATCAAAATAGACTATTTTGTTTTCATATTGAATTCTTTCACAGTGTGGTATTAGGAATTCAGTAGCAGTGACAGTCTAAGGACATAAATGAAGCAAAGTTTATAGTGAGAAATAATCTTATATCCAGTGACACACTTTGAAGAAGCGGGTACCCTTTTAGGCCCAGGCCCATGCTTTCCTCGGGAAAATTCAAAATCTAATGAAGTTTGAGGGGATTTGCTAAGAGTTTAAATCATGTTCTTGAATGAATGAGATGGTTTGAGAGAAACGGTGGTCAGTTCTTGTGGAGCAAATAGGGATGTTAGTGAGGGAAGCAATGATACAACCGTCAGCCCCTAAGGGACAGAAAGGGAGAGAAAGGCACTTCCTGCCTGGGAAGCAGCAAGGTATTTTCTCAGCATGGTTATTATGGCCACATAAACAAGGTCTTGTTCAGTAGAGTTAATTCTCGGTTTCATCTTTCTGAGACCCTACCTGTTCAATTTAAAAGCAACTCTTTTGCCTCCCATCCTACCCTGTATGTTTCTTTGTGTTTTAACTTCACCATTATTGCTTGATGCTTGCTGTATGTCTTTAGCTGTACTAAAGTTTGCTTTCCACCATTCCCGTTCCTAAAGGGAAACACAGGGCTAGCATCACAAACTGCAAACAGTTTCTGATTTTAGATTCCTGTCTCCCCGTTTCCCTGACTGCAGAAACCTGCTGGGGTCTCTGGGTATCTGCTTGGGCAGGCAGTCTGGGCTGCTCTCTGTGCCTGTGATGTCCTCTCTACTGTTGCTGCCCAAGTTGGCTGGATTAAAGCTAGCGCAAGAGTGCTTGCTTGGGCTGTGGTTACACCTGAATTGTAATGTGAACAGGCTGTGGGCAACAAAACACCTGCATGGGCCAACTCCTCCTCTTTCCTCCTGCAGGAACCTGTGATCTCATCCTCCCATCCACTGCTCTCTGACTTCCTATAAGCCCTTCAAACTGAGGATACCATTTGTTTGAGTCTCCAGAACTCATCTTGGCTCCTCTTAAGACTTCTCTATAGCTAACATGGAGATTTCTGACTCTACTTCAGGTTGGATGCATTATTTACTTTCATGTGGTTTTTCATCATGTTGCTGGAAGATTATTATTTCAGTTTTTAAGTCTCTGAAAAGCATTCTGGTAGAGCCAATCATAAAAAAGAAACCAGTGAAAACTGACTCCCTTGTCTTGTCCTCTGAAGACCTGCACCCATTTTTCAGAAACAGATTTGCTGTAGAACTTCTTAGTGTTGGCAATCAGCGACCTCAATTCTTCTCCTTGAGAAGAATCTACTCTTTCTGGAGGTAACTGAGCTATGTCTCAGTTCCTTTTATTTGCAAAGCTTTCAAGAGGCCCTTTAGAAAGTCTTTTCTTACTCTACATTCAGAGTTTTCCCCTTTCCCGAGAAACAGCCTTCAGGATTTTAACCTGTTATCTGACCGCTGCCCTGTCCCCAGTCGCGTATGTGACTTTCCCAGTTTCTGAGCTGAAAAATTTCAAATGCTAATAATTTTGATGGACAGAATGGCAGTGTTTGAGTGACAATCAGTTAAGAAAATGAATTAAAAATGTGCTGATTCATCTGAAGCAATAGGAAGTTAGAGATAAGCAAAGGATGAATCAAACTAATAAAACAAATACTTCACTCTTATTCCACAAATTCAAAGAAAAATTTATATTGTTCAGAACTTCAGCTCCAAGATCCCATACTGCTGAACAAGGGTGAATGTCACAAACAAGAGCATGGAAATTACTCCAACAAAGTTTCACATCAAATAGTAACAGAGGATCCTGAAGGTGGCTGTTAGACAAAGAAGGATAATAAAGGTTAATGGTTCCTAGACCCCAGCTACATGCTGCAGATTGGCAATCATGATACTGCTGCTGATGTACACTCCTTTTGCATTGCTTTAAGGGATATATTTTAATTGTAATGTTCTAGAATGCTGTGGAAAATAGGTATAATTAAAGACTTGGCCATTTATGCAATAAACTCAATGCAGGTTTTGAAGGAGCTTGAAGCAGGAGTATGAAATAAACTTAGTGATTTATTCTTTGATGTTTTGCCCTTATGAAGGAATTGCCTGTATTGGAAGTGCATCATAAAAAAACCAAAAGCGGCCAGGATTGTATGAGGGAACAGGTAGAAAAGGGAGAATAGCTTGTAAAGCAAATAAATCTTGGGTGTTAATTAAAGACTGTTTAAGGATTTATTAAAGATTGTCAAAGTCTGCTGAGGGTGGGACATAATGAACATACCCAGAAGCTCCTTAGTAGAGCAACTCCAAACATATACCAACTAATGTTATAATCCTAAAACCAATTTAAGACAAAGGCTGTAATGAACCCAGACCTGAGATGAAGTGACCATAACAATAAATGTTGTACAGGTTGTCTAAGGGTAGCAGTAAAAGGTAGAACACAGATTGTTTCCCATGGTGAAATGAATTAAAACAATATACACTTCTACTTTTTTTTAAAGACACCTATTCTGTTTCAAATAAAAAGTGCAGAAGCCTGAAAAATTGGATACATGAAATGGATAACAAAATGGAAAGTAAGATACATAATAGACCAAGGTGACAAAGATTTCATCTTTTTTATATTAAGACCTCGAAAGTGAGAAGATAGGGGCAGAAGAGCTTGCTAGCAGAGACATCCGTGCTATGAGACTGAACAACAAAGCAAGAGAAGCCGTACGATACAGCTGATGGGTCCTCTCTGCCGTGCTAAGGATTGTGTCACTTGTATCTAGGTTCTGTGTATATATGACTAGTATGAGTCTAAAACTGGCTGAAATGCTTATATTTGAAAAACTGGTGAAATGTGGCCTTCACAAAATAGAGGGAGAGTGTTCTCTTAAGACTGTTTATTATTATTGTTTCCATGCTTAGGACCTTCTCCACTGCCTATTTTTTATTGTAGTGGTAGTGCTGCTGTCACTGTTATGATCACGGGATATAAACAAGACAAGAAGAGGTCATACCTTTATTAGACCGACTGATATAGCTGGAAAAATACACCAGTGTTCAGGCACATGAGTTCTTCAGGCCTGAAATAGAGAAAGCCATTCTTAAAGGTAAATACCAATTGCTTGTATCACCTGAAAGAAAAGATAGTTGTTTGTGTGTGGGAGAGATGTTGGCAGGAAGAGAAATGATGAAGCGGTCCCTTATCACCTACACATCGCCTCATGCTCTGGCTCTGGTTGAGAGTGAGCCAACAGACCCCACCAAGAAAAGTCAGATATAACCCAACCTTGCTGCCACAAGCTAAATGGATGCAACTAGCTCTAATCACTGTCATTTAAACCTGGCTCAAGTACAGCTAGTAACAGCAATACAGACATAGCCAGCAAGACTTGCAGTAGGGAAGGGAATGAATTTAGGCAACCTTAATGCCAAAGCATAATCTAAGCATCTAAAGCAAGGCCGTAACAGGCATGTCTTTCTATCTTTATCAGAGCTCTTCAGTATATAGCATGTACATAACTGATTTTCCCCATACGTTATCCATGCTTATTAGCATGATACAGATTAAGACATCAATATATGTAGGTTATATATAACTGACAGAGTCTGGTGTCATGACACAGATTTTAAGCGACTTCAAAGTGGTTAGTTAAGAAGAAAAATAGTAATTCCAATAGAAAAGTAAATGACTACCAAATACACTTACAGCTGAGAAAAGTGGAAACCTGAGTCATTAAGGAAACACCATATTCATTGTTTTCATGTGAATTCTTTTGAAGTTTTTTATCTGGAAGAAATATTTTTCCTAGAGAAAATTGATTTTCTGTCTCACTAATATTTCAATCTTACTCTTACCAGTCAAAGTGATTTTTTTTTTTCCTTTGGTAGAGAAAACTCTGGGTTTTAAGTGAGGCAAAATATCATTAAATAAGCCTGAATTTCACAGAAGTGATGAGCGTGGTGTGTCTACTTTATACTATACTAAGTATCAGGTGAGGAATACCATAAAATCTTGGTTTTCCCAACAACATTTTATGAAACATCTCTCCAATCTTGTCCCAGCTTCACGCCACCTATAGTCATAGCTTCAACCACATATATCAAGGACTTATTGAGCTCAGTTTTAGCTGGAAATGGTGAGGAAGGAGCAAGATGATCTTCAGCTAACAAAATGTGAAAATGCAAAGACAAGTAGATTTCTGAATGCCATTTCAATCTACTCCAAATGCTACTTAAAATGTATGTTGCCCCAGTCATGCTTACTGCAGTGGAATTAGAACTTAGTTGATGCAGAGGAACTGAGCATGGTTGCTTGGCAAAGGGTTTTGGAGGAGGATAGAGTTGCTGGTGTATGGTTACTGATAATTAACTTTAATTTTTGTTTAAATTATGTATAACCAGAACTACTCCATTGATGTCACTGGAGTTACTCCAAATTTACAATGTATATCTCAAAATAGAAATATGGCTGTATAAACCTGCATTCTGCTGCAATTCGCATGTTACACGATCAGTCCCGTGAGGACTGGGCTTTGCTATGGTTTAAAAAATTTAAATAGAATTTTAATATCCAAAGTACAAGACCCTGCTGGTGGGAATCAATAAGAAAAAAGTTAATTGCCAAGGTACATAGTTCACACTGACACTGAGGATTTCATTAGTTGTGTGTGTGCATGGGAGCAGGGGATAGGGTCCTGCAGATGTGCCTACATTAGCAATTTAGAGCTCCAGAGGCGTTCTTTTTGGTGCAAATTTGTTGTGCATCTGTACTTGGAGTCTGGCAGTGCACATCTGAGAATTGATGTGCTGGACATGATTTCCCTCCTGGTGGAGCCAGGGCTGAAGCTGGGTGGGGGAAAACCACCTCCAAGTCTAACTTGCTACACGGTGCACGGTGGTCCAGCAGTCAGCGCACTCCACATGGGAGCTCTGCACCCAGGAGAATCAACTGGTATGAACTTCACTGCCACTTCAATTGCAGTGTGAACATAGTGTGGTTCAAAACCACAACAGGCAGCACCAAACCAAACCCTGCTCCTTCCACCTTTGAGCCACATGAATAGATAATGTAATTGCCCCTGTGCGTAGGGAACAGTAGAGATTAGCAAATGCAGGTAAAACTTAACGAGCTCAGTTTTTTCTCTCCTGCCAGACTGAAGTTAATATATTCAGAGTTTTTAGTATCCTGATTTATTCCGCTGTCAATAGAAGGTAGATCTTGCCTGAATTTGTATTTGTAATATCTCCAAAAATGGGATTCTCCTTTTTCTTTTCACTATTATTTTTCTTCAGTTACTTAAGGAAAGATTGTAAAAAGCATCTTGTACCCCATAATCCATAAGTCTCAAATACTTGTCCTAAGACAGCATTAGTCTTAATAGATTTTCTACAGAGGCATTGGAGAGATTCCACCAAATGCTACAGTTTAACCTACATATTTGACATCTCTCTTTCGGCCCTATTAATCTCCATTTAATTTTTGCCTTTTTGTGCTATTTATATCTAACTTCATTTTTATAATATAAACTGAAATTAAATCATGTGATTATCACTTTAAATCAAATATAGTTTGTTTTCAGTATCAGTCAGGGCCATCTCCAAGAACATATTTAAACTGCAGAGGGGATTCAGCTATTCATATCACGTTTGCTTCCACAAGCGAGTCTTGCCAAGCTGAAGAACTTTGAGTTAAGCCATACGGTTTTGATAGAACATGGTGACTTGAAATTTATTTTCGCTTTGCAAAACAAAAGTCAGTGCCAAAATACTGTATGTGCAAAATTCAGCATCAGGAAAAAAGACGAGTATAGGACTGTTGGTGTCACACTGCTTGGGTTCAGCATTTCTTTGGCTCAAGATGACTCTTTGCAAAGTGCTAGTAGAAAGAAGAGAGAAACCCACAGCATAAAAGTTCCAGAAGAAAATTACTCTATTTTCTAACATGGCTAGTGAATGTAGGTAACCATTTTTGAGGCTCTAATCATGAGACATGCTGAAGGGTTCCCAAAAAGCAGGTTTAAAACTTTGTGAAATGAACTGCCTCTTTTTGAGTGCCTCAGTTTATGGGTTATTTTTAATGTACTCAAAGACCTGAACCAGTAAATGATCCTTCATCAAATGATCCTACAAAGAAACCCAGCAAAAGATGTGAAATGCTGCTTTTAACAGGCATTTGTAATGAGTATGAAAGGGGGCTATTTCTGTGTGTGTTACACACTTCAAGGCATGTATCATAATAGACAGTTTGGGGTCCTACACTGTCCTCTCTATTCTGGTGCTGAAATTTAGAGCTTTCAGTTTCAATTTTGTGAACTAGGAGTATCTCTAAGACTTCATATTTGAAATTTACTGCCCTTTAATGTTCTGGCTGATTTGAATATGGAGTTTAAAGTACCTAAGTCTAGCAAGGGAAATAAAAATATTTGGGTTTGGCTGTTTAGATTTAAGGCTGCTTTTTCCAGACCCCTTTCTGCTGTATGATCAGAAACTGAAATTACTCTTGAAAAGACCCAGCATGACTCTAAAACATTGGTAACCTGTTCTTATTTTATAAGGCAAGATGAAATCCTGCAATCCATCCTTATTGGTTAGGCCTCTTCCAAGGATTGGCAATTTTTGCTTTCTTTATAGTCATCCTACTTGCACAGCACTTAAAAAGCATATTCCCTTTCTACGTAGCTAACAAAAAAGTGTTACGTTTTTGTTTTCTTAAATAAAATAAATAAATATCCTGCTCATGCTGAAGTTGACAGTAAAAATCTTGCTTCTGGAAGTAGTACTGGATGTCTTGTGTTTTATAATGTATTACCCCCTGTGAGGAGCTGAGCCTATGCCTAAGCTTGTCTCTGTTGGGGATGAGAAAAGTGGGTCAGAAGCATATACTGATCCAAATCATAGAATCATAGAATCATAGAATCATAGAATCATTAAGGTTGGAAGAGACCTCCAAGATCATCGAGTCCAACCGTCAACCCAACAACACCATGCCCACTAAACCATGTCCTTAAGCGCCTCATCTACACGGCTTTTAAATACTTCCAGGGATGGTGACTCCACCACTTCCCTGGGCAGCCTGGTCCAATGTTTAACTACTCTTTCAGTAAAGAAATTTTTCCT